>NC_066333.1:14345500-14645500 GCF_022539315.1 Serinus canaria
CACTCACAGGGCTCTAACAGAGCACACTCCCCGGGCCAGCACTCACAGGGCTCTCACAGAGCACACTCTCCTGGGCCAGCACTCACAGGGCTCTAACAGAGCACACTCCCCAGGGCCAGCACTCACAGGGCTCTAACAGAGCACACTCCCCAGTCCAGCACTCACAGGGCTCTCACAGAGCACACTCTCCTGGGCCAGCACTCACAGGGCTCTAACAGAGCACACTCCCCAGGCCAGCACTCACAGGGCTCTAACAGAGCACACTCCCCAGTCCAGCACTCACAGGGCTCTAACAGAGCACACTCCCCACTCCCCTTGTTCTGGTTTGACATAGCCCTGGGGATTTCTTAGCGTTTTGGCTTTTTTTCCCCCTGACAGGCTCTAAAGATGCCAAGGAAAATGGCCCAAGACATGCTGGACCACCAACCCAGCAATAGATTTCTTGCCTGACAAAGTGCCAAGTCTGGGTGGCTCTGCTGGCCCTGAGGAACCAAGCAAGTGTGCTTTTATAGAAAGGAAATGTGGCTAATCTGTCATACAGGGAGAGGTTCAGGAGCAGAACAGCTTGCAGGGATGTCCTTGGGGGCATTCTTCATTGATGAAAAAAATAGTTGGTGACCATAGAAGTTTTAAGAGCAATACAAGCAGAGGACGGTAACCTTTGGGGAAAACAGGCTAACTGCACCTTCTCTTCCAGGCTTTTTGGAACTGCCTTTGCCCTGGGATCTCGCAAGTTTACACAGGCAGACAACCAAGTGCAGCTCTCTGGGACTTCTGGTAGGATCACCTTTTATTCTGCTGCCTGCAGGACTTGGCCCATGAGTCACACACATTCTACAGTGTGGGGATCCCCAGAGATTCTTGACAAGTCAGATGACTTGTGCTGTGGATGATAAAGGAAGGGCTTTGCCTGAATGGCCAGAGCTGCCTACAGACCTCACAGCTATTGTTCAGTAGCTGGACATCATAGAGAAACAACTTAAGAGCTTTCTTTGGTTGCTTTTTCCAAAACTGGATGATGCCATTCCCATCTGAATGACAAAAGAAGTCACATCTAGAGCACATCAGCAGAAAACCACAGGACTGACCTGAGTAAGGTCACCACCCCTGCAAGCGATCTGCCAAGTGTGGAAGAGTCTAATAGTCTAAAAGTTATAGCTGCAGAACATCTGTTTAAAACAGTGGATGCTGTAGGAGACAGAAATGCTCTGCTTCAAAACAAAGTCTTCTTACTGCCTGGAGCAGACTAAGGGTCCCAAAATCTGGATGTTCCTTGGGTGCTCACAAACTCAAGTTTTGCTTCTCTGGCTGTCCATGGTAACATCCAGCCTGTTGAAACAGCTGATGTGTCAGATAATCTTATCACTGAACAGAGAGGAAATAACATAGCAATTAGAAGCAGCAATTAGTAATGGGCTGAGCTTTGCTATAACCTAATGCAGCAGCTAACACATGGGTCTAAAAAGAATATAATAATCACCATGCAGTCAAAATATGCCTGGGTCTTTGGGAATACAAATGTTGAAACTCTCCCTGTGTATGAAGATTTCTATTAAAAGCAACATCACACAGAGAAATAATCTGTGCAATTTTTGTCTCAAATGCTCATGGCACCAAGAAACAGATCTGTTTGAGAAAAGTAAACATTTGCTTAAACATACAGCCCAGTGAGCGACTCCAGGCTTCAGTTTAGAAAGTCACACAAATACCAACAGCAAGGTCTGTTTCTCTGCAGCTGATGGAGCGGAGCGCCGGGCCTGGCCCTGCCCTGCAGAGCCCCCCGAGCACGGGCACTGCTGCAGGGAGCTCTCCTGGCACAGGAGCAGCTGCAAGCCAGCCTTCATCCAGAGCACACCTCCGACCTCCAGCCCCGCATTCAAACCATCCGGTTCACGAGCACGGCAGCTGACCAGGGCCAGCAAAATCAGAGTTAAACCTCCTCACCCCCACCTCTTACCAAAGCACTGGAGATTTTCTAACGGGGCTGTCTGTCCCCCATGGCTGCTACAGCCCAAGCAGTGTCTGTACCAGCTCCCCATGCCCCGGGAGGTTCTGTCACAGCTGCTCTGGGGACACCGTGGCGATCTGGGGGCACCATGGCAGATCTGGGGGGCTCTGGGGACACCGCCGCCGATCGGGGGGCTCTGGGGGCACCATGGCAGATCTGGGGGGCTCTGGGGACACCGCCGCCGATCTGGGGGGCTCTGGGGGCACCATGGCAGATCTGGGGGCTCTGGGGGCACCATGGCAGATCTGGGGGGCTCTGGGGGCACCATGGCAGATCTGGGGGGCTCTGGGGACACCGCCGCCGATCTGGGGGCTCTGGGGGGCTCCGGGTGCCCGCGGACCGGCGCCGCCCTGAGGGTCAGCGGCGGCAGCACAGCGCCCCCTGCGGGCCGGGCGCGGCGCCCCCTGCGGGCAGCAGGACGGCTGCAGGTGCCCAAACCCTGCCCCCCCCAGGTGCCCAAACCCTGTTCCCCCCCAGGTGCCCAAACCCTGCCCCCCCCAGGTGCCCAAACCCTGTTCCCCCCCAGGTGCCCAAACCCTGTTCCCCCCCAGGTGCCCAAACCCTGCCCCCCCTGGTGCCCAAACCATTCCTCCAGCATTCAGGGGTTGCCCGGGATTAGTAACCTACCAAGTTTCAAATTTCATCCTGATGCATGTACGCAACAGCAGCAGAGCTTGAAACCTGACCTGAGCAACTGTTCTTGCAGAGGCAATAAAACATGCCAAGAACATGTTTCAGCTGCATCTCTCACCAGCTCCCACTGGACAAGCACTCTCTCCTCCCTACAGAATGTTTGCTGGTAGGTCTGCTCATTACATTAATGAAAGTAATTGTATTAGCAGTGGTTCTGGTCCCTCACCAGTAAGCAGTTTTAAGAGATCAGGCTGCTTACATTAATTGAGTAAGAAAAATCTCTACTCAATTTAATTGAAGACTGCTTTGTTAGTTGAATAGTAGCCGATTTTTCATCATTGCTGTTTCCTACTAAGCATACATACCAAAGGCCACTCTCAGCTCAGACACCTTAAGTCCCACCCCAAAACCACTGAAACTGATTAATTATGCAAATGAGCAGACTGCACCTCTCCCCAGACATTAAGCACAAGAGCAGCCACAGCCGCAGCCAAGCACTTCTGCTCTAGGGTATGTGGAGCTCTGATGCCATGAGATCCCTCTTGGTTTGAGGCAGCAGGCAGCTCTAGCACCACACTTGTGCTGTTCCCCTCAAATTCCTAAACCACTGGGAGATCCAAGAATGAGCTGTTAAATGTGGGTCAAGAGAATTTCAGTTACCAGCCAAATCAACCCATTATTTAAGATTTTATTAAAACCAGGCTTTCAACAGTACAGAAACACACTGTGCTGCAGCATCCCAGACACCTCTTGCCCACTTCACACCCCTGCAGCTTTCTGGATGGCAGGGGAGAAGCAAGTCCTGACTCCCTTTCACACAAGGCCATCCTCCCAATACCGGACAGCTGCTCCCAGGAAAGGCTTCCTTGCCTTGCATGACTGTGGCAGGACAACATGAGCTGCCAGGCAGGGAATGCAGCCCCTGCAGACAAAAGCATCTAACTGCATTAAACATGCAGAAACTTCCAGAACCCATTCCAGTTACATGCCTTGTACTCAGGGAACAGAAAATGTTACACCCTCCACCTAAGCTGGCAATACACAAATCCATCACTCCTGACAGCTTCGAGGTCAGAGCTATTGCAGGGTATGGGAATGCTGTGGCTTGAATGAGGATGCCAGGCAGCAGCATGGGAGCAGCAGAACCATCCATCTTCTTAAGCAGAACACTCCAACTCCAGCAGGCCCCAGGACAAATCTTTATAAATCTCAACCTGTCAAGAGAACGGACAACATTTTGTCTATCCACTGTACCACAAACAGCAAATATACACCTTTCAAATCCACCCCAGCCCCCATAAAGACAACAGCTGCTCTGAAAAGAGGAGTTTTCTCCTTGCCAGGCACTCCAAATAGGATGAACTCAAACTGCACTGCAGGAGCTTTTAGGGCAGGACTTGACAGGAACTGGAACTAACAGAGCACAGAGAGCCAGAGAAACGTTCAGTCAGCTAAACCAGCTCCACCATTTGAATTGAGTACTTGCATCCTTCTGCTCAGAGAGGGCACAATCCTGCTCCTGGGAGACTTCAGCCTCCCTGAAGACAGAGCAGCTGCTCCCAACAGCAACATGAGGCTGGAACTGGACAAGCCAGTGGCAACAGCTGTTGATCTGACGAAGTTCTGTTACACACATTTTCTAAAAAAATTAGTGAAATGCTAACCAGACAGACAGGTTTTCAGATGTCACATAGTTTATCTTCAAGTAACAAAAAGAACACCAAAAGCAATCCCTCTCTTGCAAACAGACACATTGCTGAAAGCATGACTTTCATCCACTTCTTAAGACATTGAGAACCTCCCATTGGGGTGAGTGAACCCAAAAGCTGTAAAGAACAAAAGCTCCCAGACCCTACAAGAAGTACCTTGTTTTAACACTTCTTAAATAGGACAAGACAAAAACATTACATTTATGCCCTTGAAGTTGAATTGAAATATTTCAGACCTCTCTGCCCTTAATTTGATATCTTTGGAAAAAAAATTTAACAGGATCTTCCCTGCAGGAAATCAGATTATTTTAACAGGGATACTCAGGTTTTAGCACTTACAAAGGCCTCTTGTGCAATACTAATCCCCACTCTGCCAAACCTCCAGGCACTTTAACTTGTTAAGGCACTGCAGAAGCAACTTCCTTGGAAAAAGTTGTTTTTTTTTTTTTTCTTTATTAAAGCCAGTGAACATAGGTGAAATAAAGACTTACCATTCTCCCCCGACAAAGGGGCACACATGTTGGAGCAAACCAGACAATGTCCTCATCCACACCTCTGCATTGTGAGCTGCAGCTTTAACTTCAGGTCTCCCAAAGGCTCAACCCACTTCCACCTTCAGTGCCCTGGAGGTAAAGCCAAAGGGAACTGTCAGCACCAGACCCTGTCAGGGTGTGGGACACAGCAGCATTTCCCTGCTGGTGCATCAGACACGATCTGGCTTGAACAGCAAGTAATCAACACTGTCGCTCTGATGGGGAAAAAATTCAGTCATCACTTACACCAGCAAGTCCCTAGGAATTGTGGCTGCACACTCACAGCAGCTGTGCCACACTCCCCATGTCCCTGGCAGTGCCACAGGCACCATGAGCTGATAGCAGAGGAAGAGGCAGAGCCATGCCCACACTGGCAACCCTTTGCACTCCCTTAAGCTGGCCATCAAGGCTCAGGAGCCTTGCCAGCAGCACCTCCCACAGGGACAGCTTCAGCCAGTGCTTCCTGCTCCTTACTGGGGCAGCTGCTTGGGGCTGCCCATCACCCAGGGGTATCCATGCACAGTGCCCTTAAAATGAGCCCTCTGAACACAACGCAGCAGGGAAGCAAAGAGGACAGAGCTGTAAGCCACGCTGCTGTTCCAGCTCTGCTCACACAGGGGCAGCTTGCAGCTTCCTAGCCTGCTGGTTGCTATTCACTTAGGACATGATGGAACAGGAGGCCTAAAGGACCTCAAAGCAATGCTTCTGCAGGAGGAAAATCCCTCTACTCTCACTTCTATAATACCTAGGCTAACACTTATCAGTATGGTCTGTAGGGATAAACTGGAAGCTACTCCCTTGCAGGAAAGTATTTCACCCCCTTTCCCCAACTTGTCTTCTATAAATTAAATTAAATGTTAAAGACTTACCATTATTTGCTAGAGACTCAGGCATGGTGGAGCAAACCAGACAACTGCCCACATCACACACCTCTTCACTGTCAGCTGCAGCCCGAACTTCAGGTCTCTTTAAGGCTCAGCCCCCTACTTCTGCCTTCAGTGCCCTGGGGGTAAAGCCAAAGGGAACCATCAGCATCAGGGCCCCGATTCCAATATTCTGGGCATTTGTTAACACCAGGGTGTGGGACACAGCAGCATTTCCCTGCTGGTGCATCAGACACAATCTGGCTTGAACAGAAGTAATCGACACTGTCGCTCTGATGGGGAAAAAAATTCAGTCATCACTTACACCAGCAAGTCCCTAGGAATTGTGGCTGCACACTCACAGCAGCTATGCCACACATCCACCTTCCCTGGCAGAACTGTAGGAAATGAGGGAGTTAATGTAAATTCTTCCCCCAAAATGTGGCTGGTTCGCATTCTCTGCAAGTACAGAGGACAGGGAAATAGTCCCCCAAAAAATGAAGAACAGCTAAGTATAGGTGTTGCAGCGCAGAGTTCCAGACAGCCAGGACACTGAACAGCAAAAGAGGCGTTAGGAAGAGATTAACAGATTATTACTGCGTTTTGCAGCCCCAGGCCTGGTGTCCACGTGGGGCTCCCGATCCCCGCCGCAAGGCGCCGTGCTGCCCGGGCCATGAGCACCGGGGCCGTGCCAGCCCGGCGGAGGGCAGGGCCCGCACAGCCGGCCCGCGGTCCCTGCGGGAGCGACCCACACCTGGTACTCTCCAGTGACACCACGCTGGCAACACGCGGCCTTAGTAATTTACTAACTCCTTTGAAAGAGCAAATCTAAATACGTGCGCTTTTAATTCGGTACGGAACAGTAATTTCGCAGACTTACCGTCTGGTCCCGGCAGAGGCTCGGGCCTGCCGGCCCTCGCCGGGGAAGCGCCCCCATCGCCGGCCTGGGTCCGGGCACGGGGCTCCCGCAGGCGCCGTGGGCTCCACCGTCCTACGGGGAAACAAAGCACAGTGAGCAACGGGAGCAGCGGACGGTCAGCACCGGCCCCCGGCCGCTTCGCTGGTGCATCAGAACGACCTGGCTTGGAGAGCGATAGTCAGCACTGCCGCTCTGACGGGGAAAGAGTCATCACCTCTACCAGCGAAAGCCAGGGGAGCTCCGTGTGAGCTCGGCGGGAAGAGCGGCCGGCGCCCGCTGAGCCGCCCTTGCGGATGGGCCCGGGGCCGAGCGGGAGCGCGGCGATCACACGGCGCGGCGCTGCCTCAGCGGACGGGCGGCCACAGAGCCGCCTCTGGCCGGCCGCAGAGGCCTGGCCCACCCCTCAGGGAAGGGGCAGAGGGGATTCCCGATCGCTACCCACACGCAGTAGCAGCACTCACCCCCGTCGATCCGGAGCAAGAGGCCGCAGAGCCCCGCGCGAGGAAATTTATGGGCTCCGCATGCTCCGCCCTGAGCCCGCCCCGCGGCGCCGCCATCGCCGCCATGCCGGGCGGAGCCGCGGGCCTTGCGCAGCCGCCCCTGCTGCATCAGTAGCGGGGGGCCGGCTCACGGCGAGGGGCCGGCTCACGGCGAGGGGCCGGCTCACGGCGAGGGGCCGGCTCACGGCGAGGGGCCGGCTCACGGCGAGGGGCCGGCTCACGGCGAGGGGCCGGCTCACGGCGAGGGGCCGGCTCACGGCGAGGGGCCGGCTCACGGCGAGGGGCCGGGCCGCCCGTCCGCCCACAGCTGTGGCGAGCTCGGAGCCGCGGGAGGCGCCGCCATTTCGCTGTACCGCGCGGGCCGGGTTCTGCGCCGCATGGCCGGGCCCGGCTGCGCTGTGGGCGGGTGAAGGCGGCCGGGGGCAGGCGGAGGGGGCGAGCAGCGGAACCCGGGGTATCGGTACGTTTGGTATCGCCGAGCGTGGCTTTGGACACTTAATTTTCTTTTACAAACTAAAATAAAAAACAGCAGTTAAAAGATCCTCAGTGCCTTGTCCAAAGGCACGGCCGTGCTCCCCCGAGCTGCCAGCCCGCAGCCGCGGCAGCGCCGTGGGTGCGCCCGCTCAGCCCGCTCGGCTCGGGGCTGTGTCGGGGGCCCTGCCCCTGTCTGGGGTACACGGCACAGGTTCTTGGCTTTTAGGCGCTTTCGATAAATAAATTATGTTGCGTTAAATAGTTTGCCACTGAGTAACGTGACAAAGCAAAGGGTGTGTCTTGAATGAAAGCAGCCCAGTTTGTAACCTAAGCACAGCCGTGAGTGGTGATTTTTGTATCTAAAAATTCGCCTTGGAAAGGGGATGTGAGCGCAGTCCCGCGGCTCTGGGAGCCGTGCTGCTTGCCAGCCCTGAGCACTGCCGTGTTCCCCGAGGCAGCGGCGCGGGCAGCTCGGGCTCGGCCACCGGAGCCGCCCGCGCTGCAGGAGTTGCCACCGCCCGGGCCCGGGCTGTGCCCTCCCGGAGAAGGCAGGAACTTCTGTCTCTGGAATAACACCAGCGGAAGAGATGGGGCTGAAATGGAGTCACGCAGGGGCACGAGCAGGGAGAGGAACAAAGCCAGAAGCCTTTACAGCAGCTGGGACTAAACGCAGGAGAGGAAGAGCTCTGTCCTGCAAGAAGAAGCTCTGGTCCAGACTGGCTCAGAATCCTGTCATGGCTCCACGCTTTGCTTTTTTTCTGTTTGTAAAATAAACACTGCTTAATTCAGCTCCTGTTAAAATGCTTTTTCCAAATTAAGTGTGTTTGTAGGCAAATAATTTTTGAAAGCAGCTTATCAAACAAGACTTGTGGAATAAATCTCAATGCTGTTAATCCAAGTACCAGAACACCAAAAGATGAAAAGACAATCAAAGGAAGGACATTTTAAGAGGATTACAGGGAAAACTAATCTTGTTACACTGCAAACCCCTGTCACATGCACAACGCAAAAGGAACTGTAAACGTGATTTGAGCTGCCTAGCTTGGCAAGGAAGGGAAATTGGGGGGGGGTCTGAGATAGTCAACAGCTGCAGCAGAACTTAGTATTAAATTTATTCAAATTTACGTTTGGGTTTTATTCTTGGCAAAACCAGGTGGGAAATATCTTTAGCTAAATGAGTTCTTCAGCTCAGTCAGGCTCATTGGACTCAGGAAGTTCCTCAAGAGGCAGCAAAAGTCTCCAGACCCAGTTCTCCTCCTTGTTCCCCTGCAGTGCAGCGGGAGCTCTGGTGCCCCACAGCCCATCCCGGGACATCAGGGGACACTCCCCTGCCCTGCCCAGCCTCACAGGCGTGCCCAGGGTTAGAGGAAATGGCTAAAAGACACATTTATTTCTTTTTAAAGTACCACAGCCCCGAAGAATATATTTGTATTCTCTGCCAGCCCTCACAGGGATTCTGTCAGCACCTCCCATGTGCCAGCTCATGTGTGCCAGCACAGAACCATTCTTTTCTCTGGGCAGGGGAGACGGGAAAAGATGAACTGTTCTTGAATTGCTAAACAAATGTTTCATGTGCCATCCTCTTAACTGCTACACTTTTATGTTCAGGGTTCTTTTAAAAACAGAACTCACTATGAAGAAATCTAAACTTTGGTTGGGATACAACCTCTGCTTTATGTTGCTTTCCCAACATAATAACCTGAACCAGAAAATCAGCACCAAATGCCTACAATATTCTTGACGTTTCTAATACAGATTGTGATTTTCCAGCAAATAGACTTTATTTTTAAAAAAGGCATCAAGAAAGCCATTAAAAGATCTCCCTGAACTGTTGGGTCAGCAGCTTCACTGTGATAGTCAAAATAAATTGACTAGTCAGCACACTGATGGGGGCTGGAAAAACAGCTTCATGAGCTTCTGCCATATCACATGCACTGTTCTTTTAGAATAGGAAAAATCCCAAACACAAAATTCACAGGGTAGATTACTGCCATGGTTCCAGGCTGCTTCCCATTCCCATTCAGCTCTCCTACAGAGCCTTTTATAAGAATTAAAAGGTGCATTTTAGCTATCTTGCAGGTCAATATTCCCAAAAAATTTGGCACAAATTCTTTCAGCTCTTAATCCTGAAACCAAGACTGATGGATCACAAAGCCATATTTCTTCCTTGGGGAGTCAGGCCTTCAGGCACTGAAACCAGGAGTGGAAGGTGGTGAGCCCAGCCCTCCCTGCCCTGACCTGGGCATCTCTGCGTGCAGAATGGCTGCAAGGTTAAAAGGCTGGGATAATGAGGGGGCAGTTCTGAGGAGAAACAAGAACACTTTCAGCTGTGTCTTCTGCCTTCGCTGCACCAGGCACAGAGGAGACAACAGGAAAAGCAAGGGACTGTAGTACTCAGGCAAAGCCCCACTTTTATCCAGAGCTCATGTCAGCTTACCCAGAATCCACACGGTGCCACGGAGTGTCCCACCAGGAGGCTGTGATTGCAGCAAGGTCTGGGAGAGGAGACACTTCTCTTACACAGCCCAAGAGGGGATCAGGGTGTTTAACAGCACTGAACAGCTCCCTGTGCCAAAGTGCCTTAACCCAGGCTCCTATAAAACACAGCATTAGCCACAAGTGACTGCTGTAGAAGAGTCCCAAGAGCAGGCTCTAGTCCCATCCGAAGAGAAAAGTCAAGTGCAGCAGATGAAGGTATGGAGAACCTGGGCCCACTGCTGCCAGTGCGCTCCCTGCTTTACAATAGGAATGGTTTAGTAAGGAGTTTCTGAGTTGGAAAAATTTGCAATACAAAGCCTCAGCCTAGCAAGTTTCTTTTAATTTTTAAATGTACAGCATTTTAGTTCTACAAATGTAAAAAAAATTAAAACCAAAAAAACCTTTACAATGTTTGGGGGTTTTTAGCTTATAATGATCACACCCAACGTGATTCAATGCAATCTGGTCTGCAGTTCCTGTGGCCCGATTGCTTTAGATGATGCAAATAAAATGGCCAAGACATTTAGCTCTGAGACAGCACCTGCAGGAACTGCCCTCTGTGGCAGAAGTTCCCGTGGGCGCTGCTCACAGGTGTAGGAACTGCTCCTGCAGGTCACAGGTAAGTAAACACTGACCGTAGCTCACACTGGACGAGACACCGACACGTGTCAGCCTGCGGGGCCAGTGCTGGGGCCAGTGCTGCTGCAGGAGCCAAGCTCTGCCCTGCAGCACTGCCCCCAGCATCGCTGAGGCAACGCAAGGCTGTGGCTCAGCTTGCAAGCAAACAAGGAAACAGAGTTTAAATCTCTACTTCGAGGAAGTTCCATCCACTGGCTGTGCCAGGTTCCTCGTTTAAGCGAACTTTGAAGTTTCACTTTAAAGTCCAGTTTGAGCTCCCATTAATACAGCTGCACTAACACTGTGGCACAAATAACAAACTGTACCCACGTTACTTTGCATTCCCTTGCCCTGCCAGGTCTGCACACTCTGCACAGCACAGAACATAGAACATTCTCTATGCACTCGAGAACCACTGGAAGTTACTCCACAGCTCAACACACTGCCCAGACTAGAGCACAAGCATTACAAATCTATAAAAAAGCAGCCCCTGTGGTGGTGTACAGGAATAAACTAACCAAAAAAATTTAGTATTACCATTTATTGGTGACAAACACTACGTTTTACTTACATTCCATGGGGAGAAAAAATTCCAGCGTAAACAATGAACGGAAGCAGTACTGAACTCGCGCGGCTATCGTGCTGTACCTGGACCAATGCAAACCTCAGCGCGCACCGACCGTGCGCAGGAACACAACATCAAAAGCAACACAGTTATATATAAACATAGGTAATTTTTTTCAGCCCTACATGGAGATGTAATTAAACAGTATAAAGCACTCAAGGAAAATCAATCTGCAGTTTCATATGCACTACACTGAGATCATATCCTGTGCTGTAGTGAGCTGTGAGCCACCAACACACAGTCCCTAAAACACAGCTCAGAGATCACTGAAAGTCACGTTGCATTCGAGTTCCCCTACCCCACACTCAAGAAAACTAGAAATTAACCAAAAATGATCAAACCAAGTTTAAAATGCCTAAAGTGTTTAAATTCATTCAACCATTAGATAATTAGGGCTGGTTTGCAAAAATATGGGGCTTTTTAAAATGGTGGTACACAGCCTGTTTCCAGTGAAACGCTGCTATTCCAATAAAACCAAAATAACCACATACATGGATATGATCTTCCCAAGTTAGTTCACAAGTAACATGTCAGTCTCAGAAGACAAAGTTTCTAAACTGTGCTATGGTTCTAGATACAATTAAGAAACTTTTAAATGAAAAATGTATAGTGTCATTTCAATCAAAACAACATAATGAAACTAAATATGTATCACTGTTTGAAGAAAAAGCAACAGTTATGATTTAGACACTACAGTAGGTTGTAGAGACTGTAGCACTCCAACAGTTAGGTTACATTAAGAGGAAGCATTTGATTTTCTCTGGTGCTTTCAGGTTTGGGTTCAGTCAAGAGCCTGTTTCAGGCAGTGCTGTCCAGTGTTTGTCCCAAAGGGTTTGCACTCGCCGGTTTGAGGAGAGGGTCACTTTCCATTTCTTGTTTCACACATCTAAAATGAGAAAACACCTGTTACTTAGGAGACAAAACACTATTTCCACAAATAAGATACTTTAAATTGGATACAAATAATTTGATGTGCATTTAACAATTTGTTACCATATAACTGCCCTGATTTTTAATCAATTAGCACTTTGTTAATCCCACCACTGTTAATTTGAGAGCTTATTATCTCAATGAGAAGCTCAACTTTCTCTCCTCCCAAACCCAGCCAAGAGAATAATTTGCACTTCTCCATGCTTCTGCTGAAAACGAGCTTTGACCCCTGCATATCCCTTTACCTGCAACACACAATATTGCAAGAGAGAGAGAGGAGCACTTGGAACCCCAAGGCCTCTGCAGAGTCACACTCCTTACGGAGAAATGGGAAGGGGCAGCTGAGCTGAGGGAGGCCAGAACTGCTGGGGCCCAGAGATGTCGCACTGGGCTGGGGTCACACCACAGCCAGCACACTTCACCCACTCAGTCCCGCT
The DNA here is from genome assembly GCF_022539315.1 of Serinus canaria. Taxonomy (NCBI): domain Eukaryota; kingdom Metazoa; phylum Chordata; class Aves; order Passeriformes; family Fringillidae; genus Serinus; species Serinus canaria. The sequence continues at coordinate 14,358,228 of NC_066333.1, forward strand.
CACTGCTTTGCCTTTGACACATGAAACTGACAGGACGGACCACCCAACCCGCCCTCTGGTCCTGTTAGAGGGTAAACAGCCCTTGGCATTTCAACCTTTCTGGCAAATCAAACCCCTCACTTGTTACTTGTCTAAAAACTCTCACAGGGTTAATTTGCACCAGTGCGAGGGAAGTCGGTGGGAACCACTCACACAGACATTGGTCCATTTCCTGTCCTTGGCATCTCTGTGGTTTGTTGGTCCAACTCAGACAGCAACTTTAATATATTCAATGCAGCCTAAGAAGAAGAGAGAGCACTCAGCAATTCAGCCTCCAGACTGTTCAGTAATTTACTGAAAGCACTCACTTAACCTCAACAAATGTTCTTATTTTGGTGATATTTTTAAAGACATTTTTAAGTTCCATAGTTATGGTGGAAAATGCAAAGGGGTAGAGTTTCATCTTGCTTCATTAAACAATTGGATGGTGCTGTGACTGGGGATCCCACTGCACTTTTTTCAGCAGTGGGGGAAAACAAAAACACCAGGACTAGAAACGAGTGTCTCAGCAAGAGAAGAGACACTAAATTAGTAACAGCTCAAATTGTGCAGAGCTTAAGACAAAGGACAGAAAAACACAGATAACCAGTGTCCTTTTCCAAAAAAGAAACCAAGTTATACAAGAATCAAAGATACAAAACAGAAGGGGCCCATGTGACTGTTTAGCAGGGTCTGTGTGTCATGGCTTATGCCAAGGTCAGTCACCTCCCCTGAGAACTGACTTTTTTTTCCCCACCTCATTCAGACCAATTTCAGGTGCAGCTTTCCAGCATATCCCTGACTCTGGCACGTGCCTTAGTGACAGCTGAACCCTGAACTGAGAAGGGGGCTCAGAGTGACCCCAGTAGAGTTCCAGTGTTCAAGCTCCAAACCAGCTGCTCTTTCCCCTTCTCCCCTCTGCCCTGACCCCTGTGCTCAGTCTGACAGGAGCTCTACATAGCAGAATGTAGAATTTGGCATGAAAATGTCCAAAGAACAATGAAATCTGTATCAAATTGTGCCCATTAGGAAAGTACTGCAACAGTTTTTAGTATAAAAATCAGCAGAATCAGGTTTTCCTAAGGGTAATTTTTCAAATACTGCAAATGACTCCTTCAGGCTGCCACTCAGATCTGGAGTGGCAAAAGAACAGTTATTCTGAATGGGAGCAGACTGGGAACATCCTATCAGCTCCACCTTAAGTCTTTTAGAGCCAAATTTCCCAGCAAGTTTCACTATAGCAGGCTCATTCTTTCACAAAGAAATATTTCAGCCACTTGTAATAAAAAAATCTTTTTTATAAAGGGAGCTGAACATATTTAGAGTGTCTCCGACTATCCAATGCTGAACTGCATTTCTTCCAGAGGAGATTCCACTTCCACCGCAAGTCTGGGAACCTGAGTCCAAGTATCACAGTCCCCAATGAAACATCAGCCCATTTGGATATAATAAGGAAATGAGGTGATATGCTGTTAGGTTTATACATTCCTTTTTGTGCATTTACTGTCATGCTAATACTATCAAGACGAAGTAAATGTGCTTTTTGTAGACCAAAACTGCGATCAAATGTTTAGCGTATTAAGCATTATTCAGATTACATTCTGATACTATTAATCATTATTTCTGCAACCTGTGAAATATTAGACAAAAATTAGCCAGGGAACCGTAGAACATCTAATTGCTCCCATCAGAGATATAAAACCTTGGTCTCCCCTTAGGGAAGGCCCAAGAGCAGCATTTCAGCAATGTTCATCATACCATGTCGTGGCAGGACTCCACATCCTTCCCAATCCCATGACTGATCAGCGGTGGCTGAGAGGAACAGTTTATAAGAGATACAAACTCGTTCTTGTTATTTTTTGGAAAGTCCTTATATTCAACCTGAAGAAAAGAGAAGGATTTACTTCTTTTCAGTTATCCAAATACCAGAAGCGTATCACAACTGCTTTTGCTATTTGCCCATATATGACACTGAGCTTTTTTTCTCATCATTCTCTCAGCCAGTAGAACCTCCCCATTTGAAGCTTAACCTCACTTACAATGTTTGTTAATACTCACAAGAGCTTGGCAAGGCTCCTGAATGCAAGTAGCTACTTAAGAATGATTGTTACTGGAACCTTTATTCTGATCACTGCTATCTGCATTTCAAATTTCTATATTATGCTTTTTGATCCACTGAGCTCATCTGTCATACGAATATAGGAACTTAATGCAATTCGCATTAAACGGAGCAAATGTGAGAAAATGCAGAGCTTACAGCAAATGTTAATGTATGACAGATTAGTAAAAAAACCTCATTTCACATCAGCCAAGTTCAAGTCCACAATGTCTTCCTACACTGGGACAATTTTCAGAAAATGCTGCTTTAATTTTGTTCTTCCAAGACCTCAGAGTAGCACTGAATTGGGGCTGAGAATGATACAAAAATGCACACTTGAAAATTAAATTTAAAAGGATGTAAAATTTGGCACGAGTCATAGGTAAAGCAAAACTTTTACAGGAATTCCAGCAGGCTCAGAGCTCATCTCTCACCAACAGAACTAAAAAGCTTTTGAACAAACAAAACGTTAGACCAGCTTGGATAGCTTTGGAAGAAGTCCTGTGAAGTTGAACATCTACCTGGATTCCTTGGACGTTGGAAAGATAGTCCAGCTGCTCGGAGGGCCTGGTCAGAGGCCCGTGGGGGAAGTGTCCTGAGGAGCTGCTGCTCTTCAGGATGGTCTCAGCAGTGGGAGAGGTGCCCCCGTAGAGCAGCTCCCGGGCGATCATGGCCGTCACCGTGGCCTTGGCGGGGTTGGGAGCTGCCCGACTGAACTCTTTGGTGTGGTGTCCTTGATTGGCTCCTACAGCCTGTGCAACCTCAGGAACCATGGGAAGAATTCCAGCAGGAAGCTGCTGATGGCTGAGATAAGGCATCCTAAACTCATCTTCTTTATTACCTGGGAGGAGAGAGGTGCACACTGAAGAGCTGCTGTTTGAGAGTCCTCCTGCAGGCACACACAGGCACCAAAAGTCACTTTGGAAAAAATAATTCATTTCAAATTACTTTTGACATACTAACAAACTTGGTAAGCTCAACCAGCCTTTGGAGGGTCAGAGCTTCAGCATCATTGAGACAGAGTTTTCTTACTGAATTACTGACTCAGTGCAACAGCTGCTTCTGCCAAAGAAAGCACCTTTACATTCAGGAGGAGCTTCTCCAGGTCAGTCAAGCTCACAGACACCTCAGCTGCAACCATATTCTAGACATACCTTTTGCTTTCAGAATTTTTTATTCCATCATTTAAACTGTAGGAGCAAATAATGAAACCACAGAATGGCCAGAGCCACCATTAATGATGTAACAAGAGTGACAGCCCACAAAGTTTAAACTGTATATTGTGAGAACAAGCAGGTAGGAAAGGTAAAATGGAACGTTAGCACAGAGGCAAGACTATTTACAGCAAATGTCCAGCCACAGTCAATTGACAGCAACTTGCTGACGTTATGGTATATAAATTAAAGAGGGATAAGAACAGCTTTTTAAGGGGAACTCACATAGAGCTATGGATGAAACTTGTACAGATGTGCTCAAGAAAGGTGGGGAAGATAGTGCCACCAAAATAAACCAAGGAGTCATTTTTATGGCAGAACAGATTAATGAAGTTCTGCAGGACTGAGCTGTTTCAAGTCTAAGGATGAAAGCCAAAATTTTTAAATGGAAGAACACAGGGATAGCAAAATCTGAATAGGAAGTCAGGAAATTTACCTAAGATCTTTTGGATGCAGTAAAACAGTACTAAAGTCCAAGTCAATTCCAACTTACTATAATTTAAATAGCAAAGTTATGCTTAAATACGCAAAGTACCTGAAATATGCCCTCCAGAACACCAGTCTGTGAAGACAGATAAAACTTTCCATAATGATTCCTCTCAACAGATGACATTCCAGAAAGCAATGTCTGTGTACAGGGTGGCCAGGTTTGAGGTGTTTTGGTTCCAGCCTGCCGCCCTGGGTATGACCACCACAACTATTCATTGCCTGAAATTAGGGCAGGCACAGCTCCTGCTCTCAGCCATCAGAGATCAGGCACAGACTGAGGTGGTTCTGGACAAGGCCATTCCTTCCCTCCCCAACTCTGCCTGAGGCAGACCAGTCAGTACTGACACCCTTTCCCACCTTCGTGCCAGGAACAGGGGCCTCGGGAGGAATAAGCTCTTTGGAGTTTGAACCAAACCTTTCCAAGGGCTCCATTGGTTTGCAAGGAAGCAGCTGCACAGCTCTGCTCATCCCAGAGTGCTAGATGGCACTGCTGAAAGGGCTGGGAACGGACCTGACACCCCCAACAGCACCCTGCTGCTTTCAGCAGGTTACTCACTAGCTGAAGTCTCTTCAGAGCCCGGCTCAAAGAAGGTTACTTTTCTTCCATCACCTGGTTTCTTCACTGGGGTCTTAAAAATAAAAGGAAAAGAACTCAAACACACAATATCCCTTTAAAAATTTTTTCCCCTCAAATTCTAAAGTTTTCAAGATGCAGGTGATTTGACTAGCCAAAATTTTACTGAAAAAGTTATTATTCAAAAACATCAATAACTACAGTGCTATCAAAAAAGAGAAGTTCAGTGATTCTTATTCACTGAAGGCCTACAACTACCACATCTCAGAGAAGTGGTATTAGGAACACAGCTACCCAGAACCAGATACCAGAATAAAGCCAGTTCAACTGCCACTAGTCACTGCTACTGCTGAAGGGAGCACACCAGACACCAACGAGCACATGCGTGAAAAGGAGAAAACAAACCCTGGATTTGCTGTTTGGACTCTCTGGTAGCATCTGCTGAATCACCAGCAGAACACAGAAGGCTCCTTCCCTAAGGGACCCACCAGAGAGACCCGGAACAAACTTTTCCCTGCAACTGTGACAAGGCTGTGTAAAACTATTGCTAGCAGAGGACTGTAACCTACAGGTCTGCAAGTTTCTAAGACCAACACATTGATTATCACAGATTCTAAGACATTTCATAAAGCATGAATACATTAATTTATTCTTCTGATGAGACTTTGATTTACCTGAAAACCCTAATGTATCCAAAACACTGGATATTTAATATTTTTTTCAGAGAGCAGTCCCCTCAATACAATTGTTTCCTGGCTAGGACAGAGAGAAAGAACTACGTATCCTGTTACTGTCTTGCAAAGCTGCTTTTGCTCAGCTCAGCCTTTGCTGCAACATTAACCGGCTGCTGCTTCTCCAGACTCACCTTCTCTTCTGTCTTTAATGCTGGTTTTGGAGGCTGAGGTTGAGGGACTTTGAAACCTAAAATTTCTAACATATTTTCTGCTGCATTGCGTTTAGCAACCTTTTTGTTTGTGCCCATTCCTTCAGCTGTGTGTACACCAACTTTCACCTGGACAGAAGAGGAAGAAAATTCAATTCTTAAGCAGTAGTATGGGGATTCCTTATTAGTGATCTGTGTCTCCAGCATGCCATGAGTCACAAAACAGTTCAAGTGATCATTGTTCTGAGCAAGTTGTCATTTATTATCAACAATCATTGGCCTTCAAGCACAAAAAACCCAAACAGAAGTCACACAAAGAATTGTATTTCATCGTCTCACCTTGGGAACCCAGGTTAGTGTTAATAAATCCTACATTACAAAATATAAGCAACTTAGTACCTCTTAGCAGAGTATTAATATTGCTGTTAATTAAAACATTAGGCAGTTACAACATAGACTACTGGTGCCCTGTGAAATTTTTTTTAAAAATTACTCAGATCAATTTTCTTGAACCTTTATCTTCTGTGAATGTAGCCCATTAGATATTTTGTTAAATCATGTCATGGAAATCACATGTATATCATCCTGTATATCATCCTGACAACCTGATTGCCATAAGAAAAAAAAATGAGGTGCCAGCCACACCTCCAGCTGTGTGCCAGGGCCACAGCCACACCTCCAGCTGTGTGCCAGGGCCACAGCCACACCTCCAGCTGTGTGCCATCACTCACCTGCATGACGAACTCCCTGCGCCTGGGCAGCCCCCGTTCTGTGATGAGCATGTACTCGGGCTCCTTCTCCTTCTTGGCCTGCTGTATCTGGGCAAGTCTGCTAATGGGATTCATTCCTTGACCGTATTCTGGACTTGTTTGCAGCTATGTAGAACAGTGTTTAGGAAATAAGCCAAACTTTATGAATATTTGGGTTAAGAGACAGAATGCAGCATTGCCTCTGAATTAATTCATCTCTAGATTTTAAAAATACTAAAATAAAAGTTTCTTAATGAAACACTGTCACAGCCAAAGAGAAATACTGAATTTATTTGGCTCCACTGGCACACTTGACCACATGTAACCTACCCTGCTAATAGCTTTACAAATTCTAATCCTGCTATATTAGGAAGGACAAGCTTGCAGGAGAATTTGTGCAAGCAAAACCCGAAGCTGTAAAGTCTGAGGCTTGAAAGTCAGAGCTTGATTTTTATGTGCTGCTCTTTCCTTTATAAGGTTTCTCTTTCATCCTGAATTTACTGATAAGTGCTATAAAAGTGGTGTCAGAATCCCATTAGAATGGGAGCAAAGTACCAGCTCATTTGTTGCACCAGAGGGCTGGTAAAGGCTGAGCAGCTGAAGAGTTTTTATAACTGACTCAGAAAAGCCTCTCTGATGATTATTTGCACAGTAAAATTTCCAATCTTTTCCCCCTTACCTTCACTATTGATTTTGTTTTCTTTTTGATTCGTGGCTTCATTTTCTCAACTGTAGGAAGGGGGGGCAATTTTTTCAGTTCTTCTAGGACTGCTATTGCAGCATTCTTCTTTGAGATCTTCTTGCTCTTTCCTTCACCTTCACCCATAAATTCTCCAACTGATACCTTGGTTACAAAACTCTTCATATGGGGAGGACCACTTTCCTTGGTCACCTGTTTCAGAGGGAAAAACTGAGTGAAAGCGTGATAAACACTTATTAAAAATGGCAGGGCACATTGTTTATAGCAAACTTCTCTCAAGAACTAAGGATAAAGAGATTTTAGATTCTCATACAATTCAAAAAGCAAAACATCCTCTAACAACATATTCCCACCCAACTAAGCATATCTTTTAAAAAGATCAGATGCAGCAAGCAGTAAACAGTATTTACACTAGTCATTAACCCATCTTATTTAATTTACTCATTTGCTGTTTCAGTATAAAAATAGGACTGTTCTATTTCACCAGTGTGTACTTCCCCAAAGTTAATAGCACCTCATTAAATATATCATGGTACAGCAATAAAACATTACAGAGAAAGCAACTCTTTGGGATCTAGCATTTTAGTCCAGAAATTCTGATTTCTGAAGACATCCAAGAGACAGCTGCCCACTACAGATTTAGGCTTTTAACTCCATTCATATCACATCATCCTCCAAAATATCCATAAAGTCAAAAAGTAATAATTAATTTTAAGAGCTTCCACCCACAATTGGCTTTGTGTGACAGTGTATTTTTACCAGTGATACTCAGGCTAATCTGCAATAATTGAAAGTTTCATGTAAAATTTCATAGAACAGTTTCAGAAGCGATTTAGTTACACACAATTGCATTTTCTTACTATAATAATTCAGATGGTTGGCTTAAATGTTACTTTGCCAGCTCAGAAAAGCAGCATGATAAATTAATATTTTAGTGAAACAGAGATGCTCCTGTGGAAGCTCCTGATTTAAGATAACTGAAATGACCAAGAGGGGCAGAGAGGCAGCAAGGAGCCAGGCCAAAGGGAAAGGAAAGTCAGATGCACATGAGGTCACCTCATGGCAAGAAAAGAAACCTACTTGTGAGAGTCTGCACTCATGGGTAGTCCAGATCAGTGCTTAATTAAGCAAATACTTCCATATGTGTCTTTCAGAGTGAGCTCTACTCTTCTGCCTTGACTCTGCACTTCCATGTTCTAACCATTAGTGCAGGGTTGTCTTTTGGTTCTTCGCTATAATAAGCTTTTCTCAAAAAGCTTGGAAAAAAGATTGCACAGACAACCACAGTGTAGCTGTTCACTCCGTGTGCTCATTTCAGGGCATGAACTTGTGAACAGGTGGATTTTTCCTTTTTCTTCCCTTTACCATATAAACTCCAAGACAATTAGGGTGACTGTCAAAGGTTAAAAGTGTATTCACAACTAACAAGACGTGTTAAAAGTCAGTTGTTTGGTTTATCTAGGAGAAACTCAACTTAATGTGCACCCTTAATAGTCTAATAAGAACAAATCTAGAGCTTGTAAAGTAAACATACCTCAAAATTCACAGGCAAGTTCCTTTTAAGTGCAATCTCAAAAACTTGGCTTATTTCAGATTTATTGAGATTTTCATCATCTGGTTCTTTTCCGTTAACCTAAAAGAAGCATACTCTATTTAAAATAAAGATCCTATTAAATTGAATTTTATCCATTCAAACACTTTACTGAACTCTCCAAATTTTAAATACTCTAACCTTTTACTGTCATGTTACATGAATGTGGAGAAAAGCAGCCCACATACTACAGAACTGAATCTTAAAAAGCTCATTAAGGTGTATGTGTAAAAGCTTTCAAACCTTCATATTTTCATGTGCTCATTACAAGAAAGAACAAATGGAATAAGGGTCAATGGGTTTAAAAATGTGTTTATAGAAAATGAAATTGAAGTGCTAAGTGCACTGATTTCCAAATGGAAGTACCTTTATGAAATACAATTTTCATATACTGATTGGACATTTGCACCAAAAGCACTAAGACAGGATCAGGTAAGAGAAAGGGCAGGAAAAATAAAGATTCTGAGAGTGGGACCAATGTGAATGAGGGATGGCTGACGAGCCCCTGGCAGTCATGTCTTTTTACATGCTCCCTTGTAAGTGCTTCATCTACAGCTTTGCATTCTCATGTCAAGAACATCCTGTCAAGAACTTGCCCTAAATCAAACGCTGACCATCTCTGAGAACTCAAACCTGCTGGGACAACACTGCCAGTGAAGCTTTCCTACAGGCACGTCTATGTATCTCCAGGTAAAACTTTGACTGGGATTCCAAAAGTGATGCTGGCATCAACATGAGCTAAGGCATGTCAACAGCAACAGAGAAATTTTAGGTGTCCAGCAGTGATACTGGAAAGATTATAATAAAGATGAACAGCAAAAATATCACTGCACAATATCATGCCACAATACTAGTTATGCAATCAGGTAATAAAAATGATTGAAGTATCTTACTGGAGCAGCAGCAGGGGAGCTGAGCTAGAGAGCTTTCATAGATTAAAACTTGTTGGATGGCAGCGAGCATCCCCCATGTCTGCTACTAACAGGATAGTTTAAAACACAAAGGACTTTTTTATCCCACCAGTTAAGACAGGCTTTTCCCATCTTAGACAAAAAATAGTTGACTAAATTAATCTCAAGTTTTCACTCCTCCCACTGTCCCATCAGACTTGGCACTGTTCTCCTGGGCTGCCCCTGTCCACCAGGCTGGAGTCTGGGCCCAGCCCTGGCCCTGTGGTGCCATGGCAGGGCAGGGCAGCTCCCAAGAGGGCAGGGCAGTCCCAGAGCCCTGCTCTGCACCACACTGGGCAAACCCCAATCCAGTACAGCCCCCTGAGGTCTCCACCATCGTCTGCCAAACCCCAGTGCCAAGTTCCAAAGGAACAGCAGCATGTTCCCAGGAGGAACATGTGAACTCCTAGGCAACATTCACTCCAGCACTGCCAGGAAAGTTCTGTCCCTGCCCTCACTCACCAACACTGCCACAACAACTTTGATTACAAGCACTTTTCCTCTCCTTGCAATTTCAGACAGATTGTAGTGTTTCAAATTCCTACGTTTTCCTTTGTGAAGATGACTATGACTTCTCTTCATTGGACTAAATTTTCCCACTTAATAGCCTCTCAATAGAATACAAGTAAATAGAATGGAATTATCTGCTCTATTGCAGTGTATTTTCTTAATATATTCCAGGTCTGTGTGCACAGTGCAAAATGAAGGATCTTTTCCTTTATCTAAAAAGAGTAAATTATTAGCAAAATAATCTTTAACTGACTAAAACTATTTTACTGATTATTTTACTCTACTTGATTTCTGGATCAGTATACTTTATAAATCAAAAATAATAATACACACACTCTCCCCTTCTCCCTGCACACTTCAAGGCAGATGATGCATAAAGTTTGGTTTTGAGGTATTTTGCCTGTTTGCATTGGTTAAACTCTCCAAGAATTATGTGCCTCTAAATCTGAATGAGACCCCAAAGCATTTACCATTCTTAGCTCTCATCACATTGTTCAAGCAAATTCCACAACTCCTGTACTCCACTCGCGGGACTTGCCCTTTTCCAGGAACTCCTTCCAGTTCCCTTTCCTTCCTCAAGGCTGCTTGTGAGCAAATGCTGAACACCGAGGAGGGGCTGCCCAGCACTGCAGTGACTAACCACAGCCATCATCTGAGCCTGGCCTTCCACATTAAGGGTATAAAGAGCAGCTGATATTTAACAAGTGAGCTGGCAACAAACACAGAAGCAAATTTCGATGCAAAATTAGAATTCCTACCTAAGAATCGTGTTAGGAAGCCCAGCTCTCCATGTTTCCTAAGATTTAAGTCAATGTTTTATCATCTGTCTTTGAATATGCCAAGTAACCCACGCTGCTCCTTCAGCAGCACATCCAACCCCAGCCACACTGAAGGTCCCTGCGAGCTCTCCCACCACATCCCCCCCTCAATGCTCGAACACTCAGCTCAGCTCTTGAGGCAGGGCTTGGTCCAGCCAAGAGCCCATATTATTACATGCTTTTTCCTGCCACTTGCTCCTAGATTTGTGCCTGAAAAGGTGTGGGAAATGGTCATTCTTTCCCTTAAAGTCTAATCAGACTATTTTACTCAATGATTTCTTCTTAGAATCACAGAATCATTTAGCTTTAAGATCACTGTGCCCAACTGTTATTATGTACCAAATATTTTCCAATTTAAAAATACAAGAGTAAAATTGCATAAAAACAAAAACTTGTAAAAAATCCCCCCAAATAATAAGAAAATGTACAAAATTACTCCCCCTTAAAACACGTGAGTTCAAACATCAGATTATTATTTACACAAGCGTACACTCAAATGGGATCCACCAAAATAACTACATTTAAAAGGCAAATTACTGGCAACATCAAATGACTGTTTGGAAGTATCAGGATTATGTCTGCTTCTGAAACCTTCATTTGCCTCTGCTCTATACAGGCATTTTAACAACATCTCTCATGACCTCGCACTCCTGTATCCTTTCAGGCCCTTGCCTTTTTGGATGCAGGAATGAACAGGATTCACTCAGCACCACAACCTTCCTTATTCTACCTTCCTCTTGGCTATGGTGAAAGGCTGCTACAGAAACAATTCCCTCAGGCACTTCTAAAACTACAACAGCTGAAAGCCTAAATATCAATGAAGTACCAAACTTTAAATGAAAACTTGATTATCCAAGTACTTGCTATAAACCAGCCCAGCCTGTTCCAAGGCCCACTCTACTTTCCCTAAGCTGTATTTCCTACTGTTCCTTCTACAGACAAGTCAAATTTAAATTGAAAAATAAAATTACAAATTCAGTTTTCTCAAGGTCAAGACACCATTCAGGTTCTTTTTTATTAATAAAATAATTCTCCCTTCTTGCAGTCTCCTGCCTCATTTATTTCCTCTACCTCTGGATTTACACCACTCACACAGAATGAGACATCCTGCAACATCAGCAGTTTGTTCTGAAGACCTCATGCTATCCAACTTCACAATTCTATAAATTTTCAGAAAATGACCTGTACTGAAGCATTCCTAGAAGACTGAACAGAGAATAATTCAATGACATGTGAGCCCTGCAGAGCTTCTCTCCCTGGGTCTGTGCTCTCCGAGGAGGAAAAGGGCCCACGAGAGCAGCTCACCTGTTACAAGGGTGGGCACAAAAAGGGGATGTTCTCCACCACTGTCACAGAACAATATTCCAGAATTTGGGGTTCCCAGAACTGAAGGGGAACATCCTCCTCTGCTTTGGCCTCTCCTGCATGACGACCAGCTGGCCCCTGCCCACACTGTGCCAGTCACCAGTTCTGATTTCAGGGCAGGGCTCAGCCCAAGTCCCAGCTCCTGTTCCCAGCATCATGCTCTTTTCCCAACAGCATCTGTACTCCCTAAGAGCCTTCAACTTTCAGTCTGCATTCCTCCAGGAGAGCCTTCCCTTACCTGAAGCACCTCCATCAGTGCTTCCCAAGCCTCTGCAGTGAACTGTCAGATCCAGTGCTTTTGCCCAACTGCCTGGGCAATGCTCATTCCTACACGCACCAAGATTTAACTCAGTGTCCCTTGGCTTCACATTTCCTCAAGCCTCTTGCTCTGCCATTCCTGGTAGCTCCCAGCAATTTTTTTCTCAGTCTGACACCCCTTGTTACTTTCTTGTCCAATTCTTCATTTTCCTTCTATGTCAGCACACAGCCAGACTCCATATCCAGCAAGCTCTCACACTCCCCAGATTGGAAGTTACAGCTCTGTCTTTGCCCAAAGCAGCCAACACACACAAAGGGGTGCAGGCTCCCAGCCAGCCCAGCAGCAAAGCAGCTCCTGTGCTCACAGTGAGACCTTCAGCCTAAAGCCACTCAACAAAAAAGCACGAGAAACACAATAACGGTATTGGAATGGAAAGTGCTGGGCAGCCATAAATATATGAAGAGATAAAAACTGACTTCTTATATTCCTATCAAAATGTGTGTTTGAGTCTACTATTTCTATGCATTCCTGCTCCTCTAGAACTTCCATGGTTCTTTCCAAAATCATGCAGGAATTTGTCCTAGGAAGTTAATCCATCCCTGAGTTTTATGTTGCCCATTTATGCACTTCTTCAGAAGTTTGTGTATGATCTGTACCTGGTAAGAAATTAATTCCTATCTATGCTTCCAGTGCTCATATCTGACAGAGGTCTACAGCATTGCTGTGGAAAAATATGACAGTAAAAAAATTAACATAACTTCATCTGGGAAAATTGTAGTTCCAGAGAAATTTATGCTTTTACATCAAAGTGTTTATATTGACATAAGTAAGTCACCACTGCTGCACAGAATTAGATTTCCCAACTGTCACCTCAACAAGGAAAAAAATCAACAATAATATCGCAGTTTATTCTAGCAATTTATGCTTACAACACTAAGATTAATTCCCACCTCTGGTTTCTCAGGCAAGGGCTCATTCTGCAGAACTTTCAGAGCTTTAGCAGCTGCATCATGCTTAGCAGCTTGTCTTGTTCTTCCCTTCCCATGAAACTGCTGCCCTCCAATTGAAAGCTCCACTTGATAAAGTAGAGGCCCAACAGGAAATGGGTAAAAGTACCTGCAAAAAGAGAGGGGAATAAGCAAATGATTTGGCTTACAAAGCAGACACCTAAGACATGTGGGTCAATCTCTCGGATATCAGTAACCACACCAGCACTGAAGCACTAGTTTTAAAAAGCCAAATTTTGATTTAGAGCCTAAAAGAATTTGGTGAGCTACCATTGAAACAAATATTGACATTCCTTGCTTTACAACAGGAACAGATTTCTGACCAAGTGCTACACCAAGACAACATAACCACACTTCTACAGACTTGGCAAGCCAGGAAAGGAAGTTTTGAATTTAAAGTTCCTATGCCTACATAAAATTCTTTAAACTGCAACTTTAAATTAAATAGTTTCAGAAGAATCAGCATCAACCTGTTTTCTTTGCTTTTGCTTTTACACAGAAAGGAAATGCAAGAAATATTTAGCTATACATTTAGCTATTTGCTTAATGAAGCTGGCTATACCTGAATACTCTCAAAAACACTTCAACTTCCAGTCCAGCTGCCCTGCCCCACCCCAAAGAAATCAAGCACTGGAAATAAGGCAAGTTACAGATACTGGTGGGTGGACTTCTCCAAAGCTCCTGCCTCACGAGGTGAGTGTCCCTGGGAGGGGGACACAGGCAGTTTCCAGAAGGCAGCAGCGAGGCAGGGGTGCTGAGGGGAGCTGCACCCCAAGCCAACACCTACCGTGGGGGGTAGGTGCCACCTCGCATGGTGTAGCTGTAGGTGGATCTCATCCCCGTGTAAGGGTCGATGGGTTTGTACATGGGCTTCTTCCCCAGCTTCATGCAAAGAGCATTCAACTCCACTGTGGGGGTTACACTGTCTACAGAAAAAGGAATAGAAAGGGTTGTCCACCTGTCACAAGGAACTGAGACAATTTACATTCTTATTGCTGGCTCACAGCAGGGAAAAATGAGCTCAACTTCTGCCACATGCAGCATCTTAAATGACTGAATTCCAAACAGAACTGCTAATGAACAAAAAGAGAATAAGTCTATTTGATGCACATTAAAGCGGCCTAGTAGAGTTGTGACAAATCCTGTTACAAAAAAGAGAATTTTCTGGGAGCTCTTATTGGATTTGTTTTGGAGGGTTCTATCATTTTGCTTTTAATTTCTGAAGCTGCTAATTTACCTACATTTACAGTGTATCTATCAAAGTGCAGAAGAAGAACTTTCTGCAGTGAGGAAATTTCTCCAAATACACTTTTAAGTTACCAGACATGCTACATCCCTTCTGTGTCTCTTGCTTACTGAGAATGATCAAACATTTCTCTGTCCTCAATGACCTAGAAGGGTTTCTATGACTCTTCACTTTCAAACTGCAACTGGCCTTGTCAAAAGGCAGGTAAATTGCTACTGAGGGCTAAAACATTTCTCTCAATGCTGGTATTGTGGGCATGAAGAACTGACTCCTAGTCCATTCTGACTGGACAAAGAACACTCAGTAAGTGTCATTTTTGCTACCACAGGTCTCACTGGCTCAGAAATCAGCTGTAAACCAGTACAAGAGGTCTAGTGTAAAGTAACTGCCAAAAGAAAATGACCTATGGAACAGATGCATAGACAGAATAACTACTTGCTAGCTGACAACTGCCATTTTTAAACAGGCAGAATCACAGTTTTTATTCATCCTTATACAACTTCAATACATACCAAAAGCAGAAAGGTATATTCTCTCTATGTAAGATTATTTTAAATCAGTTTGTTGTGGCATATACCTGGATTCTTGCCTTCACTACGAGATGGACGAGCCGTAGGTTTAGGGAATTTTGTCCCTTCCAAAGCTTTGGCAGCTGCTGCATGTTGAGCTTTTTTTATACTAGTTCCTTCAGCTTCCCAATGCTGGTCCCCAAGAGTCAGCTGCACTGTAAACACCTCAAAACCACAAACAGGTATTTTGTGAAAGGCTTCTTCAGAATTTATGTAGTTTATCAGACTCTCTTACACAAAACAATGAGTCTTTCAGTGATGCACAAGTTGAGAATCCAGCAATCCGAGCTCTCCTTAACTCCCATGTCACCTCCAGATTTCCATCACTTTGGATTTCAACAGGATTTTCCCGATTACTGAACTAAGAACTTCACAACAACTGTAGCTGGCAAGTATCCTGCATGAGATCTGACAGGCTAAAAATTCAGAGCAGTGTGGAGAGAGGTGACAGCCCCAGGAGAGCTGCTGTGCCCATGTCACTGAACAGCAGACTGGAAACTCACCCTTCTCTGTAACACATAACTCAGTTCTTGCTTTAATCCTCTAAAAGGTTTATTTTAAATATTTTTCAGCAGTTTGAAGAAAGTTAAGTTCACAATGTACCATAAAAGCTTCTACATGACCACAGATCAATGAAACACAATTGAACAGATGTTCTGAATGTTATTCCAATACTTTTTGTAAATATCAACTCCTTCACACTTTGAAGCTCATGTGAAATTTTTTGGAACTCAACTTTTTACTTCCCAGGTACCAGCTTCACACTTCCCTACCACTGATGCTGTGGTGGGCTTCCCTTTCCTCTCCACTACTCTGGATTATTGTGCACCAAAATCCCACACATTGCCTTCCCACTCCTGAAGGTGAAGGAGATGAGCAGCAGCAATAAGAAACTGGTATGAACATTTACCTTAGAATGAGCTGGACCTTGCTCACTCAAAAGCTTATACTCAGGCTGAATCTTGTTGAAACGGGCTAATTCATTCACAAGACACATGGGGGTTTTCTCTTTGGGGTTTGCCATGTTTGAAGGAGCTGAAAGGTTACATAAGATCCGATAAATGAACTGATAAATGTGGACCTTACTACAAATTTTAATTTAAAAAAAGAAATCTCAGTGGCTTAGCATCTAGTTGTCTGCAATGCTGGAATGGACAGCTTTGCTCACTGGCCAAACTGGTAACATTCTATTGAACTTTGGGTTTTCCTAGCAATGCTCATGCCTAAAAAGCACCGTAGTTAAATTCAAGGCTCTAACACAAGCCAGAAGCATGAAGTTAGAAGACTCCTGCAAACAGCTCGCATCTTATCTAGTACATGCCAAAGAGCAAATCTTCCAAGTATTCCTCGTTATCACTTGCTTTGAATAATTTCAAAAAGTCAATTTCATTGACTTCTCCTATTTTTCCCCTATTAGCTATTTTTTATTGCCCTTTATTTGTTCTGTTGCATTTTGATAGCATAATATATTTATCATTAAACTGGTCATAAAAGAACTAAAGATAACAGAACTAAACAAACTATTTCAAACAACATTTTTTCATATTTAAAACAAGCTACTGGAAGAAAATATTGATAGTAATGTTTCAAAAAATTTAATGAAATACCATTAAAAATATTCTTTACTATTAGAAACATATCAATTAACTGCTGGAACTTTATGTAAAAGTATGTTTCTACCTGTCTCAAACAGATTTCATCTATAGGGAGCTACTGCAGTTGGATAAATATTACTTTTAAACGACATGTAGGTGCAAGACATCAGGAGCTTATCATGCCAAACTGTGAGCATTAAAAATATATAGTTACTGACCCTCTATCTTACCTGCAGCTGCATTGGTGGATGTAACTGAAGCAGAGGGCAAAGCAGAGTTCTGGATAGGTCTGCCTGCATTTTCAGAGGGCAAAGAACTGGTAGTAGAAGGAATACTCAAAGGCTGTGAAAGAGATGGGTTTTTATTCAGTATTTGGCTCCCTGCAAGGGCAGCAGAAGGATTCTGAATCTGAACTTGAGACATGTTCACTTCCAACCAGAGCAGATTACTGTAGGCAAACAGCTTTGAACGCAGACAAACTCCAATTTTGGAAGCCAAATTGCTGACCTAAAATGTAAAGATGAAAAATAGATTATACTAAATATTTAGCATTCTCTAACAACCTACTGAAATAATTCCTCCATCAGCGAAAAAGGTAAAAGTGTTCAACCAAGCACCCATTGTTCCCATTTTGTCCAGTTACTCACTCACACATCAGTTTGCACAGCACAGTTCCACCCGTACTCCCCATCGTGTTTCACACTTCTTTCATTCACAGAAGAGCAGCACAGAAGCTTTATTTATGCTTGTTCATTACTGTCCATCTCTTTTCCCCACAACTGAATCCACTTAGGAAGCAAACCCTGTTACTTACACCCAGAGCCACTGGTTATACACAGAACAAAGAGCAACTTCAACGGACAACTTACATTTCATGCATTCTTCCATTTGAAGTTAAACTTTTTCACTTGGAGGGCAAGAAATAAATGCAGCCTTTATGAAAAAACTATTTAGAGAATACATCTTTTATTATTATCATAGAGTTTTCCCCCAGGATCATCAAGAATGCCAAGCTGCTTAAGAGGGGAAAAAGCTGGAGTCCAGTGGGAAATGCTGAAGTAGCTCTGGCTGGGAAAAGCAGAGGTGTAAGAGCTCACAAACTGTATCAGCTACATGTATCCTGAAGGTTACTTCGATTTAAGTCAGGGCTTGTCTCAGCCACAGTTCAAGCATCAATTTAGAGTCACTTGGCTCAGCAGCACTGTAAACAAGTGTAGGAAGTGCTCATGGGCACCTATGGCCATTTAAACCCCCTGGGAGCGCAGCACACTCCCCAGCCCATGTGTGCTGCTGTGACAGACCTTCCCTGCGCTGACAAATTAGTAGTATTAGATTTCTCTTACACATGGATGCAAAATTATCTTCGTGTTCAGCCAGTGGAACCTAAATAGACACAAACAGGTCAGCTGTCCATATCCACTTACAAGCCACAGATCAATTTATTTATTAAAAATACATTTTACGGCCAAGTAAATCCATTTTACACTGCAAGGCACGCACACATGCACACACACACACACACACCAGTCACCTACAGGTCTGATTAGGGCAGCAAACAAAGGTTTATTCTTTCCTAACTCATAGGTGAAAAGGAGAAATCACTGCCCCAGCTACCACCAGGGGGCTATTAGCAGCAACACAACTCCACTAGTGCTCTGTGAGCTTCAAATTCTGAACCTGTGAATGAATTTCCAAATGTGAGAGGAGCACCAATGAGTCAGAGGGAAGCTTTTAACTAGTTACTGACAAAACAAGCCTAAGAGAAGAGCCTAGATTAATACATTCATGGACAGAAAGATTTAATTATTTATTAAATAAGAGGTAAGAAACTACTGGGAAACAACAGTTACACTACCAAATCTATCAGCTGAAGTATTTTACTTTGGGAAAAAATATCATGAACAGGCCAGACTTATCACACTACCACCTGGATAACTTTGTTTTAACTAGAGAGCAAAAATAGTTCAGGTCTCATTAGTCCAGGAGACACATATGCAGATTATACTCAAAACAAATCCTGTATTTGACTACTAAATTTGCAGCACTTACACATGGGGTGCATTGTAACCATGAGAGTGGCATTAGAGAATTTCTCTAAAGGACATCTAAGAAATTGTAAGACAAAGAAGAAAAGTATTTAGAATAAGGCTCCAGGGCAATAACTTTACAATCACTAAGTTTCTTTCCCAAGAGCATCACTAGAATCCCTGAAAATTTTCAGACATAACACAACAACAGTAATTGCCTGGCCAAGACTACACCAAAGTCTTGCAGATGAAGGAATGCAATGAAATCTTGCAATGAGTAAAGCAAATGCTCCTTTCCTGCTTAAGTGCAATGTCTTTCTGAGGAACTGAAGTTACAGTTTCCAGCCACCTGTTTTAAGAGGACAACACCAAAAGTTGTTATTTTGATGTCAGAAACATCAGGATGTTTGAGATCATGCTGGAAAGGAAGCTTGATATTGTTTTCAGAAAACTTCTACAAACAGTTTGCTTTTAAAGCAAGGCCCTGCCTTTCACATGCTTACCACGGCCGGGTGTGAGCCCCAGACCACAGCAGGGCAGGGCTGCAGGGCAGGGAGGAGCAGGGCACCACCCCAGGGGTCTGCCTGCCCAGCAAGGGGCCCTGACACGGCCAGCCCAGCCCCGAGGAGCTCAGAGCAGATCTCAGGCAGTGCCCAGCTCTCCCCAGCTCAGCTCCTCTGCTCGCAGGGCTGCCCAGGACACAACCCAGCCCCTGCTCACAAAAACCTCTGGGGACTCCAGGGCACATCCCACCACCTGAGACAAGCACTTCAAAAAACAGCCTGACAAAACAAACTGGAATTTGTGCTTGCATTCACAGCTACCTGTGAGGGTGACAATCCTTCAGCTGATTTGTGGGAAGTATTTCACTCAGGGAAAAGAACTCACTGTCCATCACTGCACATTTAACTACAGGTTATCTGGGGATTCTCAAAGGGTTTAGTCAAAGTTCTTTTACTAAGAAATATGCTCTTTACCCTATAACAGGCTTATAATTCTAACTACCCAAGAAGAAAGCACCATAATTGAGAAAGTTGAAGCTAACAAGTCATAAAGGCTGTTTCAGTGGCAGAGGAACAATGATGCCAGAATTTCAGGGCTTTTTCCCATGTAATTAGGGGTTAGATACTTCAAACTTTTCGAGACACCTCCTGGTGCAAGTAAGTGATCCCTATCAATACTCAAGGTGTTGCTAGAACTAAAGGCCACTCAGATATCTAAGATATCCAAACATCCTTCTTGTTTGAAAGAACAAACGTTTTACTCACACAACCTGAGCCAGCAGCTAATTACAGAACTGCTCCTTTCCCACAGTTACTCTTTGCTAACTCATCCAGAGTATTTGCAGGGTTACCACAACAGTGTTGCACTAGAAGGTGATCCCCGCCCGGGGTGGCTGCCATCAAACTCAGCCACCTGTGGGCAATAATAAACTTCACGGATCTCCAGATGACAGAGGACTGCTCATCACTTGCTTTTAGATTTTTATTTTCTTTTGGTGTATCAATGCCTAGAACATTCCCAGAAATTTTGAATGCATTAAAATGTAACATTCAGGTGTCACTAAGGTAACCAAAGAAATTAATGCAGATGAGAGCGTGGCCAGTCCAGTCAGCCAAAAATAAATTAAGATCTTCATATATAAAAGAATGCAACATTTTTAGGTTAAAGTTTTCTTGGGGTCTTTTTGTGTTATAATTAACACAGGAGTTGCAGATAGAAGACAGAGGATCAAAGAAAAATCAAACACTTCTATGGATAATTATGTTTTACCACAACTTGTCATTTTTTTAATATGATGCAAATAGAAAGGTAAGAAACTTTAATGCTTTAAGTAAGTTTCCAGTACCTTTAGGAGATCCAGAGAGTGAAGATTTGTATTTAGTTCTAAATAGGATATTTATGATGGAGAATGCCTAAAAGAAAAAACAGAGAGTTAGCACTTTGCTTCCTAAAGGCACAAAAGAAATCTTCTGCAGAGAATCTCTCACCTTACACTGAGTTTGCCTCATCTATAAGATCACAAGGACTTGTATGACCCTTCCATTACCACTGACAAACTGCTCAAAAGAGCTGCTTTTCCAAGCAGAACTTCCAACCTGATCCAAGACTCTTCCTTGCTCTTTCCCCAACCCCAAGTGATGTTTCTCACCCCAAGCAGTGGAATCTCATAATAGTGCTCTTTGCAGAATTACAGGAGTCACTTGCCAATTTTCCTTCTGTAGTGAGGTTTCCTTTCTGTAGTGAAGCTCTTCTTCCTAAGAGCTGTAGAGATCAGCTCCCAAAACTAGACTCAGACCTTCATTCGCAAAGCCAAACCAAAAGCAAGCCACAAACTAAGAAACTCTGGTAGTTATTAATCGCAGAAAATTATACAAATTCCACCTTTTGGCTACATTTCCAATCTAGTGATTTCACTCACAAATTGGCTAAAACCATTTCAGAACAAAATTATCTCAGCGCTGCATATGAAACCTGTCACTGCACGGACTGCTCTAAATGGAAATCAAAACCTATTTTATTCTGCTTACAAATATAGCACAAAGTGTTTAATCCTTCTTTTCCATGCCTAAGCCAACTGTGTGCAGATGCCAGCAACATCATTCCCAGCCACAAAATGGGGGAGAGCCCAATCTTCATCAGGGTTAGAAGAGGACAGAGCTCCTGAATTAACTTCAGACAGGCATTTCAAACTCTTAGGCTGACTCCCAGGACTGTGAGCAGTTCTCCTGCCAGAGCCAAGGAAGATGCAGAGCCTGAACCAGGCTGGCAGCACACCTGGCGTTTACCAACAGGAGACTGAAGAGGGAACACAAGGGGATTACACTCAGCTCAACTCCTCTTCTACAGGGTGTTCTGGAGGCTAAACTAAGCATCTGAAAAACAAGGAAATGCATCATATTTGCACGCAGGGTCAAGAACAAGGTGCATAAAGACAACAGAATTTTCTCCCCCAGCCATTCCTGCCAAGAATGAACCCCTCCACTTCAGCAGAACAAGCTCAAAGGGCTGTGCAGGCACTGCCTGCTGCTCACCATGGCACAGACACATCTGATGGGCACCAGCAGAGTGGAGAAGAGTTACAACCAACACCACTTCCTAGCACAAGCTGACACTGCCAGGCTGCTTCAGAAAAAGCCCTCCCCATCCTGAGATGCAGCAGTAAGAACCAGCCCGAGCGAGGTCTGCACTAGTCTTGCTCTGCACTCAGACACTGAGCCCTCAACTGGAGCCCTGCACCCACTGGGGACCAGACTCCAGGCAGAAGCAAAGGGGGAAAAGCCCTGACACTCCCTTCAGAGAAACATAACCTATGGGAAAACTGCCAAAGGATCTGAACTTGTGAGTTCTGAAGAGGAGAGGGCTGGCTGGGGCCTGAGAACCAGCAGTTCACCTACCAGAAAGGATTTTGGAGTGGAAAAGAACAATGTGTTCTTTATGGTTAAAGCGACAGGACGAGAGGCAACGAGCTTAAAATGCATCAAGAAAACCATTCCTGGCAGCCACCCTGAAGTGCCCTGCTCTGGTGACAGAGGGTTCCCCCGCCGGCAGCAAGCTGCAACCCCTGACAGCTGTCCCCGAGGCTGTCACAGCTGTCACCCCCGGCACACCTGCCTCTGGGGGGCTGGGCAGACACTCCGGGGCTGCATTCCCAGCGCTGCTCACACCTCTGTGCACCTGGCTAGCACGCTCCCACCTCTTATCCGAGGGACACCAGGGCCTGGCTGCTGTCACACAACAGGCCTGGCAGCACAGCCTCTCACGTGGGTCCTGCTACAGGCTGGCCCTCAGCTCTGAGAGCCCTTGCAAACACGAGAAACTAAACCCTGAGAGGGACAGGTCTCCCTCCCTGTGAGGACCAGCACACAAAGGTCTCCTGCTGCTCAGGAGGCTGCAGGTGCTGGCACTCTCCTTGTGTCCCTTGCTAGGAACCAGCCGTGTCCCCCATTCCCACCCTGGGTGCACACACTGTCCACTCTGCTCCACCAGCACCTGGCAGAGCAGCCTGAGAAGCAAGACAAATGCCAGACATAACCATCAACTATTTTAAGGCACAAAAAATAAATATCCACAAACTCTAGGAGATTTGTTGAGATGCTGTAACCTAAAATACCTTTGAAAAACCCACATTAGGGGTAGCTTTATAACATACAGCATAAAATTCTCAAGCTGCTGCTACGGTGTTTAACAGCATCTACTTACAACTGGAAAGTCTCACTGTAAATTGACTAACAATGACTAAATTTTACAGAATTAATGCTATCTGCACAAAACATAAAACGCTGTTGAACAATGTTTTCTTCTTAGATAAATCTGCAACATTTCCACAAGACAGGATCCTTCCCAAAAGTAACACTGTAGAAAAAGATGCTGCTGTTTTTGGTAACAGCACAAACACTAAATGTTATGCAAAGTAGTCTTGGAGCCAAGATATGGATTATTAATAAGAGAAAAAAAGATAAAATTTGAAAGTAAAAGCTGAATGAAAAGAGGGACCTACCAAACATATGCATAAACCAGACAGTTCCAACCAAACTGATAAACCAGGAAGTGATATAATGAATAAACACCTAACTGATACTTCTAGCTCAATTAGTGTAGTGACAAAACTGTTCACGGGTTTTGGCTTTTTGCCTGCAGCAGAACAGGTCACAGAATCCACGGACACTGCTGAGAGCATCATGCCCAGGTCTCCTGCACTGCCCTGGGGCATCTGTAGCACCCCTAGTGAAAGAACCAACCCTGCCAAGGAGCCTGGCCAAAGGAGCCAGGAAAAGGGCTTTTGGAATGTTCATTTGTCTCCAAAAAATAGCTGCTGTTCTTCAGGAAGATCTGAAAGGCACAAAGCAATTTCCAGTTTTGCTCTGATTTTGTACAGTCATATCACTTCAAATTTATTTCAACCTATGAATAATTTTGCCACAAAACACATTTTGAGTGACTTGTACTGATAGTGCAAAAATGATTCATGATGTTATGAAAAACTCTGAACAGAGTGTCTGCTTAAAATAACAACATATAAAAGAATTGTCTCTTGCATGCATCCTTTTAGAACAGTTTGGAAATAAGTTTGTGATACAACTTCAGAAAATAGAAAATATAGTAAAAAAACCCAGCTTTTTACTATATTTACTCTAAAAAGCCCCTGGGCTTTTGATATTCTCATCAAGATGTGACAGACCTTGAGTGAATCTCTATAGAAGTCAGAACACACATTTGTTGCATGTATGAAATAATCAACAGACAATGCAGAAATCACTTTATTACACTGAAGCCATAGCTGCATAATCAGAACTCAAATTCTCATGTCCACTAATATTAAAAAACAACAAAACCAAAGCATTGCCTCCAGTTTGAGCAAGGGAACTGTGCAGTACACTTGCACGTTCTAGTTAGAAGAAACAAGATTTTATAAATATACCATTCCAAAAGCAGACCACAGACTTCATTTAGATATTTCAGTTCACAGATACGTGTGTATGTAAATACACCTAGCCTTCACTGACATTCCAAAGGATGCTCCTCCCAGGTTTGCCCTCAACCTGCTGGAAAAGTAACGACAACAATACCCAGCAGATGAATGCATCATAAAAATGGCTCTGGCACTTCCAGGTCCAGCATCCCCTGACGGACAAGCCAAGGCTGCACTGTCTCCAGCCAGCCAGAGGCAGGGGAGGCCTTAAACGGGACTTGTGGCTTTACACCCCGGGAAAAACGAGCGTTCTGCTCAGGAAACAGGGAGAAGTGATCCTGGAGAGCGCCGCTGCCAGTCCCGATGGGAACGAGGGGAGAGCCGGGGTTGCCCGTTCAGCTGTGCCAGGAGGGGCTGGCGCTGTCCCCGCTCCCGCACGTGCTGTCCCGGCAGCCCGACCGGCTGGCTCGGCAGTTCGGTACCGCCGCCTGGGCCCGGGAGGATGCTGGGCTCTGGGCACTCGGCGGGCACGCCCGGCAGCCGAACCGGCAGCGCTGCCCCGGCCCCTGCGCCGGGAGCCGCCGCTGCCGCCCCAGAGTCGCGCCGGGAACGACTGCGCGCCCACGGCACCGGGTGCGCTGCCACCGCTTCGGGACGCCCGGAGCGCAGCTGTCACTGCCCGCCCGGGGCGGCGGCGGTGCCGACAGCCCCGACACTTCCCCCGCAGGTCGGGGCCGCTGGCGCCAGTGCCGGGCCCATCGCGGTCCGGTCCCCGCTCCCCGTCGGGGCGGTCTCCCGGCCCCGCCACCGCAGGAGCGGGCACAGCCCGGCCGTGCGCGGAATGAGCCCCGGGCCGGGAATGGGCACAGGGCGATCCCCGGACGGGCACAGGGCTCCGGGCCAACCCCTCCCCACGGCCCCGGCCCTGGCCGCAGCTCCGGCCCGGTGCGGGCCCGCCAGGCCCCGCCGCCCCTCGCCCGCGGCCTCGCCAGGCCCGGGCCGCCCGCGCCCCCTCACCTGCGCTGAGCTCGGCTCCGGGCCGGGGTGGGCGGGGGTCGCTCAGTCCATGGGCCGGGCGGGACCGGCGGGGCGGCACAGGGCAAACACCAAAGAGAATGAGCGGGGCGGTGCGGCCCGCCGGAACTGACGGCACCGCGCCGGGGGCGGGGCCTCCGAATAGCCAATCGGCAGCGAGCGAGCCCCCAGAGACCCCGCCCCTCTCCGCTCCCCGAGCCAATGGACGCGCAGCCCTACCGGGAGCACCGCCTCCTCCGCGGCGACTACGAATCCAAGCATGCTCCGCGCGAGGCGCAGACCGGAAAACTACAACTCCCGGCGTGCCGTGCGCGGGACGATCGGTGCCGCTGCGTCCGCCGTCGCTTCCGGCCCCGCCCCGCCCGTGCCCCCGCCCGGCCCGGTGCCCGCCCGGCCCTCCCCGCACGGAGAGCGGCCACGCTCCGTCACAGCCCGGTGTTCTCCTCGCTTCCCTGCCTTCCGGGAAAGGAAACGTGAGACGAGCGC
Organism: Serinus canaria; assembly: GCF_022539315.1. Lineage (NCBI taxonomy): Eukaryota > Metazoa > Chordata > Aves > Passeriformes > Fringillidae > Serinus > Serinus canaria. The sequence goes on from NC_066333.1 coordinate 14,383,824, forward strand.
GCGCAGCGGTTGCTGGGGCGGTCACCCAGCGGGGCCAGCGCAGGGCCGAGGCAGGAGGGAGAGCGGATGTCACCAACGCAAGCAGGGATGAGCGTTTAACCAAATTTCACATTTCAAAACACGGGTGGGAAGGAAAAGCGAAAGACCCACAAGTAATCGCGGTAGTCACAGAGCTGCCGCAGCCCGTGGACAGATGTGGCCCAGCAGGCTCCAGCCCCGGGTGCACAGCTGCACACAGCTGGCAGAGCACTCCTGCAGCACCCACAGCTGCACACAGCTGGCAGAGCACTCCTGCAGCGCCCACAGCTGGCAGAGCACTCCTGCAGCGCCCACAGCTGGCAGAGCACTCCTGCACGCCCACAGCTGCACACAGCTGGCAGAGCACTCCTGCAGCGCCCACAGCTGGCAGAGCACTCCTGCACGCCCACAGCTGCACACAGCTGGCAGAGCACTCCTGCACGCCCACAGCTGCACACAGCTGGCAGAGCACTCCTGCACGCCCACAGCTGCACACAGCTGGCAGAGCACTCCTGCAGCGCCCACAGCTGCACACAGCTGGCAGAGCACTCCTGCAGCGCCCACAGCTGCACACAGCTGGCAGAGCACTCCTGCACGCCCACAGCTGCACACAGCTGGCAGAGCACTCCTGCAGCGCCCAGGGCACGCCGGGACTGGAGCTGTGCCTCTGGAAGCCCGGCCTGGAGCCAGGCTCAGGCAGTACCTGCTCACTCCAACAGCCAGGAGCAGGAGCTCGCCGATGCCCCCAAACCTCATCAGTGCATTTATGAGGAGACACAGAGAACACCCGACTCAGACCTGCCTCTGAGATCACTGCTTCAGCTTCAACAGAGCAGGAAAACCCCACCTGGAGCCTGATCCCTGCTCCCAAGGAAGACACCTGCCCTCAGTACACAGCACTGGCAGGAGCTGTTGCAGAGCACCTGCGCCTGCTGAGGAGCAGCCAGAGTGACAGCAGCTCTGCTCCTCTCCCAAAGGGTTAGATTTGCTCTCTACGATCCTACACTGCACCTGAACTATTATGTAAAGAAAAACCCTCACAGTCCTACTATTTCATATTCTATCCTAAGTGTAAAACATCTTTTTTTTAAACAACTATATTATTCTGAAACATTAAGAGCACAGTGACAGGCATTTTAAACAAGTACTTCTTATTTATTCACAATTCAGATAAAGTTTAAGGAAAGACAAAAGAAAGGACAACATTAAAATGAAAAGGAATTTTAGTGACTGAAGTGAGGTTCTACAGCCAGGGCTCTCCACACATTTCCAAATATTATCCAAACACTGCAGATGCAGATTTCAAATCAATCCCATAACAAACTGCTATGACTATTCCCTTGAAATTAAACTGGGAATGGAAGTTAGCCACCTTTATCTATGAGTACACAAACCATCAAATTCTTCAGTTTCAGCTTAAAGCCACATCTATCTTTTACAAGATGGAATCTGCAATACAATTTCAAGCAGCTTTTTCATTTTGTCTGAGCTCTGCTATAAAAAAAGTCAGTGTTGACCTTCTGCATACCACAACCAGCTTTTGATCTTGCTTGTGGAGTCTCTGCAGCTCAGAGCAGACTCACACTTGCAGCCTGGAGGTATCCTTGGAGATACTGCAATGCTTCTGCGTTCAGGCTGGTGCTCAGCATGGACAGAACCTGAGGCACAGGGGAGCAGAGGTGTCAGTGAGCGCAGCACGCAGCCCCTGCTGCTGTCACCCACAGTACAAAGCCAGACACAGAGCAGCAGTCACCCACAGGGAAAGCAGCAGGCAATCCTTGCTTACCAAAATCTTGGGGGAAACAAACATGCTATGGGCAAAAAGAGTTAACTGTACACTCACCTTGTCTAATTTTATATGAGCTGCCTGAATTCAACAAGTGCATGCAACCAAACTCAAGGCACATATGAGTTTTAGACCATAAAGTGTGTAAATTTTCTTTTTAAAAATGGCATATCTAAGCTTATTGCAAAATTATGTGCTGTGAAAATAAAGCCTTTCTAAGGCTCCTAAGGAAAATCCTTACAAAAGCTATATTCCAACGAAGAATAAAACACAGCACGAACTTGGATTCTAGTTATGACCTACTTCATTTTGCTGATTATCAAACATCAGCAAAGAGACCCATTCTCACGAAGGCATTTCTTCTGTGCACAATGCAGCATCAGCATGCCAGTGCACAAGGGCAAATTGAGGGATATTTCAGAGACTCTCACACCTACCCTGCCTGGGCACGCTGTAGACAGTTTGTGGAGAGACTGTGCCAGATGGATTCTAGGATTGTTCACCATTTGACCTACAGGATCGTGTTCTTTCTTCCCAGCAAAGGCTAGCTGGGAGAATGCAGTCTGATAGCCTGGAGTATCTTCTATGTCGATGAAGTGTTCCTCGTCAGGGATCGTGTCATCCTCAGGCAACTCAAAGAGCCCAATGAGGGCCTGCAGCAAAGGAATCCTGGGAGCAAAGAGGAGAGGGCAAAACTGGAGTGCTTAGAATATGGTAGGGCAGGCTCAAGTTATTTGGAACCCCTTATAATTTAGCCTTTGCAGGTACTTGCTTGGTACTGAAATTGTAAATGCCCAAGGTATGATGGACCAGAAAAACTGTGGGTCTGAATATTTTACAGGCATAATGTGGGTACTCCTATCAACAGCATGAGCAGTGGATGTATTTATCAGATCAAATTGTCATGAAACATACCTAAAAAGAGAATGATTTTCCAGATCACAACTTTCCTCTGAGTATATAAAAACAAAGTTCTAGTTTGGGGATCTAGTCTGGGATCCAGTGATTCTCATCAAATTCAAACTACCAGGAATGCTGGACTGGTTCACAGTCAAACCTTCTTGGTAGCTTTCCCCAAAATTCCACTCTCAAGCTAAGATACTACAGTTTCTCTGCCAGGTTATGAATATGCTCAGGTCTCCTGACTAGAAGAGCTCTAAGGCAAAACTGGTCCTAGCTTTTCAGAAAGAATACAAGCTGGAGGAAAGCAGTGTATTTCCCTAAATGCAGGTCCAGCTAACCAAATGCATGCTATCTCCATCAAAAACATCTCAAACCAGTTCTGTCATCCTCTCTGAAAATACAGTTTCATTTGTTGAGAAACAGAAGCAGGATGAAAGGCCTGAAACAGCCTTGTGGGTCTGAGGAGATCACAATGGAGTTTCCAACAAGGATGTATTTTGGTCTGAGCTCCCATTTTCAACAACTCCAACAGCCTCTCCAGCACAACCTGAAGAAACGTGGTACCTACCACAGTTTGGTGTACTCAGTGTCCATCATGGGAGGACATTCTGTTAATATTTTTGTAATGCCAACAGCACAGATTTTCTTTTCAACTTGTCCAGACACTTTCTGGATTTCAGGAATTATAATTTTCTCCAACACCATTCCAAACATCCTATGGTGGCATTGAGAGAAAAAGTATTAGAAAGCCTCATCAGCCTTATGGTGACAAAAGAGAACCAGAAACAATATGAATCACTAGGGAATAGAAACAACCAGATACTTTGTTAAGATGCTGCCCTGTTGCAGTAGACATTTGCACATACAAACTTTTCACAAAGGATAATGACTAAAAACATCAATCTTTCCTTTTCATAATCTTCTTAGATTAGTAATTTGAACTACCAGTGAGGTACTGTGGTCAGAAATTCAGAAAAAAAGAAGACTTTCTACACAAATAAATGAACCACATTAAGAGAAACATTTGGCCACTCAAATTAGTGATAAATGTAGTCTGATAGTCTAGCTAAACAGACAACTCTGCCTTACTTTAAAGGATAAAAATAACACAGCCATATTAAATATAACCCAAACCAACAAAACATACTAACTTTGGCTGTATGCTGTCAAATATTTCTTGCAGAGCTAATGCCCCATATCTTACACAATACAAGTTAATGAAGACAAGGAAACCTGTAACAAGAAAAAAGACAAAATAAAACTTAACATGAAAACAAAAGAATAGCTTTAGAGTCAGCAGCAAAATACATTCCATGTTTTTCAAGGGGATACAAACAGCAGTTTTTATATGTGTTCAGTTTAAGTAAAGTATGTGAACTTGCTGCCTTGAAATTTGTGTAAAAAATGAGCTTTTCACATACCACAACACAAACAGGGTGGTAGAACAAGACAAGAGTTATTCCTTTTTCCCTTATAGCAGTTATAAAAAGACATTAGAAAAGCCATTTATGCATTTTTTTTCAGATCAGGAACCAAAGAAACGCTTCCAAAAACTGTACTTTTAGCAGAAAGCTTCACACAATGCAGACTCTGAGGTGAGGTATGAGCCCCTTTGCACAGGTGCAGTATATTAAAAGCAGCACTTCAACTTTATTTGTGGAAGACCATTATAAGCAACCTTATACTTCTTGTTCCTATCAGTTGGCATTAGCCAGATTTTATAGGGCTAAGTAATGGACACTGCATAATTTGGGCACTGATAGTATCATTAAAATAATTTAATAACTGTGACAATCTTCTTATGATAGCATGAAGAACCAGAATATGTATTGCAATAATCTGTCACAGCTTTGCCAGTTTAACATAAAACCTTATCAATAAATTTAGTCATACTAAGGCCAAAATGACACAAGCATGGGAATATTTCACAGCACTAACACACAACTACAGGTAACTACAGGATGTGTGGTCAGTATTGCTGTGCTGCACGAGAGGGAAAGTTTGCTGCTCTTGGCTGGAGATTAAAGGAGGCATTTTCAATAAAGGCATCATACACTAGGAAAGGAAGAGAAATACGCAAGTCCTGTTCATTATTTTAATTCCATTCCCTCACTTTCATGAAGTGTCACCTGCTATGGTGACTGCCCCATACACCCCTCTTGATGACAAATGATTTGCACAAGTCCTAGGAGTCAGCAGGGTCCCTCCGTGCGCGAATCCGCAGGGCGCGACAGGACACCTGTTCTGCACAGCTGCACCTCTGAACTGCTGCTGCCACCAGACCTTTCCACAGAGCAAGGAACTTACTTTTGATAAATTTTGTTGTTTTGGAATTTTGAAGTCTTTGGAATAGCAGAATGAAGATCTGTTTCCTGTACTGGTCAACTGATTCACTGGAAATTTAAAAGGATAGTTATTCAATTCACACTAGGATTTTACTAATGTCAGCTCACAGAAAGCATTTATAGAATTGTTCAAATCTATCTGACTGAAAAACATGATGTTTTCAGTTGTTAAAAATGAGCATTTGGCATGTTCATACACTTCATAATTAAAGTCTACAGAAGTTAGCTTTAAATGTGATTTCAGCTCATACTCACGGAGGCATATGCTCAATGATACTGTTTAGAAGATAGAACCCTTGATGATCATTAGCTTTAGAGGCAATCAACTTCTGGAACACACCTAACAATCCAGGCTGCAAGAAAAGCAGATATAAAATCCTAGACAACAATTCTTCATACGTGACCCTACAAGAAAATTGACCATTACCACCTAACGCATACACCATGGCAAAAGCCTTCATAACCTAAGCCAGGATTCAGTTTTATGGTTCAGGCCAAGGAAGACACATTTTGGCTTCTTCTCACTCACTCTTCTCAAGACTGTTCTGAACAGAACCTGAGAGCTCTCATTATGCACATGTTTAACATGAGGCAAACAAGACAAGAAAACTGTGGAAACTTACCTGCTTGCAAGAATTAAAAGCAGGAATTTTTCATCTCAGTTGAAAGCATAATAGCCTAGAATTCATCTTATCCACGTAATAGAAAAACACCCAAAAAGCTACATTCAAAGTTTTAGTCTGTCTTTGTAAGTAAGCACCAAACTCTGCACAAATCCAGCTGTTTGCTGGAGTTCCTCACAATCTGGAACCTCAGATCACCACGTCTCCAGGCCAACACTGTGACTCTGCCCCAGGAACTCACGATTTTGTCGGCGGCAGCGCTGGCAATGGTGCTGGCACCCCGCTCCAGGTAAGCCTGCAGCAGCCTGACCAGAGGGGGAATGTTTCCTGTCCTCTCCCAGAGAACTGGCTGGAGCAGATGGGGAAACAATGCCATATAAGATGATGGGATTTCATTTTTATGCATTTCTAGAAGTAGTGACATCACTTGAAACACATAGGGAATGAACTCTGGAAGAGAAACGATGACATTTACAAAGTCAGACAACACGGTCACTGTCAGTTCCCAGAAAGCACATAACTATGGATTGAACCCACAATTTAGATATTATCACAAAGATTTCAATAACTAAAACTCTGAAGAAACATACCTTCCCAAATGTAATTATTCCAAAAATTAGCAAGCATTGCATCTATACACATTCTATTTCATCTACCCGTTAATGGTTTCAGAACATAAAAAAAACAAACTACTAGAAAAAAGGCAACAGGAATTAAGAATAATATTAAGAGGCTTTGGAGTAGTGATTGCTACGTATTTTAAGAATGCAATTTAAAATAAGTGAATGCTGTTGATGTACCCTAAGGAACAATCTAAACTCTTTCAGACTGTGAAAATGTTGTTTCTCCCCTTGAATTTCCTGCGCTACAAAAAGCCTGCCATAAAAAAAGCCATCCTAGAAGCCAACCCCAGAGGAGAAAGCACAGGCACTCACTGACTATCCTTACCTTGCACATCATTCTGCAGGATCTCTGTGAACACCAGGAACAAAGCCTCCTCAAAGCTCCCCACTGCCTCTGGGTTTGCCTTGCACGTTATCCTTATTGACAAGCAGATTGACTCAAACATATAATGGTTAAAGTGAGGTTTGCTGGGATTCTGAAAACAAGTTGTAAACAGATAAATCAACCCAAACTTGCAGACAAGTCACTTATTTTACTAAATATGTATTTTTTTCAACTGAAGACTAAATAGAGTAGCATTTCAGACTAGGGATACTTGTAACTTGTGTATTAATATACATAAGTTGCTTACGAAATTAATTCCATAAAGGAGAGGGGTTTTCTGTAGCAAGTGTTTTTTAGAAGCTCTATATTAACTACCAAACAGTTAAAAGACCACAGAACAAAAACTGGAAAAAGATTATTTTTTCATCTTTCAAGTGTCCAGGCAATTCTCTATTGAATATTCCTTATAAGAAGCAGCTGAGTTTAAACTGTACAGAGAAGTAGTTTTCTGGACAATCAATGAAGGTATTCTAAGGCATTCCCTACTGTCAATGGTTACGAATTTGACAAGTCTAAATAAAAAACTAATAGAATTTTACCCACCGAAAGCAGAAGGAGAATTTATTTAATTCAATCCCACATTTCAATGTCAATTATTATTAGCTTCAGAAGTTTCATGGGCAAAGAATACAGGAGTTGTGATAAAACCAATTATTGTACAGGTGGCCTCTGCACAAGCAAGCATTTATACTACAACAAACTAGTATTACAGAAAGAGCTGTATGCTGCTCTTCATATGATGCTGCTAAATTTCAGATCAGGAGCAGAAGAATGAGAGCAGGAAGAATGATCTGAGAATATGTTCTAAAAGGAAGTCAGTACCTCACTGGAATGCTGTTTCAAATTATTTGCATCAGAAAATACTGAACTATTTAGAGTATTCTAACAGAACACCACCAACAGGACTTAAGTCCTCAGCAGGACTTCTCTAAAAGGTAAAAGGTGACCCTTTTGCTCTGTTTCTTTACCTTACTGACAGCCAGCAGTTTCTGTGTGAGCTGTGTGATGACAGAAGGGATGTATGGAATTATGGACTCCTGCAGTAGAGAAAAACTTCTCATGATGGCTGCAAATAAATGGAAAATTTTAGCTTCTGAAGACAAAATACACTGCTACTCAACATATGCCTAAATCCTTCACCTTTTACTGTTAATATAGGATCCAAAGGAATTAGGTACAGAACAAAGAGCACCTGCTGCAAGAACATTCAATCTCTAATTGTGACAAAGCATAAAACAAACCCTTCTTATTCTCATTCTAGAGATGAACACAGGATATCAAGTAACTTTACAGAGGCCATCACTTGCCCTGGGCAAGTCTCAGATCTCAGCATCCCCTTAGCCATGATGAGATCTATCCTTTCACTAGCCATGACCACATGTCCTCCCCATGACCAGACTCCTCAGATCTTCCCCTGACACTGTCCAGGGAGCTGTCCTGACTACAGGACTACCATTAAAAAATAACTTAGTACCATTATGTTTAGTGTTTCTCCTTGGTACCCTGAAGAAGACTTGACACAGCCTGGTAAGCAACTGCAGACTCTTCAACATTTGCATAAAATAGGTTTTGCAAATAAAGATGTCAGGAACCTGTAACTGTAAGCCTTTACCTCAAGTTAACCAAGTTATTCTTATATTGCAGGACTCATTAGGCATTTACCTTTCATAATGTATTCATTTTCAGATGAGCCAGGAAGTGTCAGAGCTTTGAAAAGGTTTGTTAACAGCACTTCTACAAACGGTGCCATCTCTGCAGCTGTAATGCTGTTAAATGAAACACAGCTCTTCAACGATGAGAGTCACAAACTTCAAGCCTTATACAATACCATAATATATGACACAAAGGATCCCTACAGGAATTTCTCATCCTTAATACACAAAATCTATTAGCAATGAATTTATTTCTGCTTGAAAACTTACAGGGTAGTATTATTTGTCCCTCTCATGGTAAACAGTCTTTCAAGAGCATGGGCTGCATAGGTATGGACCACAATACTTTCTGCTTGGAGATGATTGATTAAGAGAGGAATAGACACCAGCAGTTGTTCTTTTGGTACCTACAAAAGTATAGCAACAAATCATAAGTATGTTAAAAAATACAGATGGTTCAACTCTAGAGCACAGCCAAGCTCATCAGTGACATGCAGAGCTTGGCAGAGGGAGGTATCTTGGGAGGCTCCTCCTGTTGCTCCTTCACATCTTGACAACCAGGAGGTACCTACTTCTGTCATGGCTTGTATACTTCCCCTGAACACCAGTGGTACATTGAATTAGCAGTAAGTGCAGACAATCCTAATGTATATTTCCCTTTCCATTTTACTCTGTATTAATAGGTAATTAAAAATATCAAGGTTTAAAAAAAAACCTTGTATCACATATATTTAATAAGAAATTATTAAATGTAATCCAGAATTTAGAATAATATGCAACATATTTTCTCACCCTATCTCATGAATCAGAAAATATTAAGGACAAAACTGCTGTACTCTGTTACAACATCTGCAACGATACAAGCAAATCAAGGGTATTTGAACTAACACTGACTTGGAAACATCTGAGTGCATCACAAAATTAAGCAGCTAAGATATTCGATGTTCCCACAGCATATGGAGAGCATATAGACTACATGTTAATTGGATATTTATAACAATATCATTTACTTTCTAAACTAAAAATTCAGCATGAAGTATTGTATATGACTATCAAACACCTGTTGAGTTAGCATATGGCCAAGTGCAATAAATTAGACTTGGCAAGTATAAAGCAACAACCTACAATATGTTTTTCCATAAGAGTGAAAGAAAAACTTACTTGGTTTCTAAAAATCATGATATATTTGATACCATCTGCTTTTAGCACAGGGAATTCATTCACTGAAATAGAAAAAAATGCAAACTTCATTGACACTCCTCATGTGATTACTGAACACGTAGTATACACACAAGTGTCACTTGACTCTACGTAATAATTTTCCCCTGTAGAAAATAATACAATGTTTTTCTACATTTCTTAGTTCCTACACTTTCGCATGGGCACTGAATATCAGTTTTAGGTACAAATCACATCCCAGTACCATTAAAAGTACAGTCCAGCTCAGATGAAATTAATCTTCTGGTTTCAATTTCAATAGCAGCCTGCAATGACACATTTCAAAATAACCCACTATGCTTCAGCTGTAGTAAGATAATTGTTAAAGTGTAAAATAAACCACGTGGTTTAAATCTAGACATCCACAACCTCATCAATAGGGCCTCAGTATTTAAGTTCTCAGGGTTTTGTAGAGCATAGAAGTTTACCATAAGGTCTCAAATACAGAAATCAAATTACTTTGATTCAACAAGTTTAAACAGGTAGCTGATAGCAACCATGTGTATACATGCCCTGATCTTGAAGAGAGCAGGTGGTAAGGTGGCACCTTGCTGCAAGACCTCCTTCACTGCTGGCCAAAAAAAAATTAATTACTCTGTGCCAGGTGTTAAGAGCCTGCCCCAGAGATTCTGCTGATAAAGGAGTGCTTGGAGACTTCACAAACAATGGTCACTGTCAAGGTTATGATACATCACAAAAATACCCTACCAAAATTAACATCAACTTACCAGTAGCAGACTTTAAGTCAGGTTGAATGTGATTCACAAAGAATTCTGTCAGATTAACGAGTTCATTGGCCTGTGTTATGCCATGCTGGAAGAAGAAAAGCAACTCTTACTTTTACATGCTGACACAAAACTGCTAGTTTTCTTACTTATTTTAAAAAATTACTATTAGTTTTCTCTTACAAAAAATGCAACCTCTTTTTAAACCAAGATTTTTAGATGGAGATTTTTCAAGTGTTCTAAATTAGTCCATATTTGCCATTAAAAAGCATAGAAAAAGACACAAACTTTGCAGTTTCCCACATGCTACCAGACTGGTTCCCATTACGCATCACTAACAACTGCTGGGCAGCAGTATACACCTGGCTTCAGGAAAAGACTGAGAACCTTCAGCAAAATTGCATAAAATGATGTACACATTTTACTGTGTTTCCCTCAAATCTGCCTTGTAAAGACACTGAGATTTGAATGGTAACAGCATTTAAAATATCTAGTAGTACATCTAAACTTGTTCTATAGGACATTTGATACAATGCTCCTGTTTCCAAATACAGGTTAGCTCAGCTGTGCTTTTTCAGCGTCTCCACCCTATCAGCAAGTAATGAGATCCATTTCCAGCCATCATTAGCATTCACACGCCATTCACAAATCCAACATTCAAGTCACAGGAAATATTGGGAAATATCAAGAACTCCAAGAACCATTTAAATTCCTTTTAGTCTGCTTGACACATCTGATCATCTTCTGTAAAGCTCAATTTGCCTTCCATGGCTTCCTGAGTGCCTCAGGACCACTCAGAGCTCAGAGGCTCCAGAGTTGAGGCACTTTTATTTCTTTGTCTGGCTGGATGCCACGTGCCAGTCAGGCCTGCCACAGGGCCACACTGTGCCCCATCTACCTGAAGGTCAGACAGCACCAACTGTGATAGGATCATCTAAAGGGCAGCTTTTCATCTCATCAAGGTGAACTACTGCACACACAGTTACTCCCTTTCTGAACGAACTCAGGCCTCATCTGCACAGTAATATCTGAATGCAGACAGGTTACAATGAATAAAATGTACAAGTACCTTCTGTGTCTGAGCTTTGGATGCCAAAGATGTTACAAGGTAAATAGCTGCATCTTTGTGCTTCCAGTTAACAGATGGATTCTTTGCATATTCTTGCAGCATAGAATTAACATATCCAGAAAAAATCCCTGTTACAGGTCCTTCAAAAAATTTGCACAAGCCTCTGACCAGATCACAAGCTGCTCTGCGCCTGGTGTCAATATCTGCATGAGAATCAAAGATTCTTAGGATAAGAGAAAGCAGACAGCTTTTCATATTAATAAACAAAATAAACGAAACAGTAACAGCTTCTCAAGTTACAGCCACACCCCATGTTAATTATTGCAACCCTCCACACTGCTGTGTAAGACCACCTGTAAGCCTTTTATTTACTGTCACAGCTGGACTACTTGTACGCCAAGGAGAAGGGACACCTGCCCCTGAGCAGTGGCAGCAGGCATGCAGGGAGCTGGTACTGGCTGGACATCATGTACCCAAAGGTACTGGCTCTGGCTGGGAGGGAGGGAGCTAATTTTTGCCCTAGTGGCCCATTTGGTGCTGTGTTTTGTACCAATGACTGAAGCTGCTGGTAACACCCAGGGCTTGGCTGCTGCTGAAGAGCACTGTCACAGTGTCAGGGCTTCTTCTTCCTCCTGCTTTGCCTTCCCAGTTAGTAGTTTGGGGCAGGCAAGGAGCTGGGAGAGGACAACCTGGGCAGCTAATCCAAACTGACCAGCAGGACATTCCATGCTGTATGACATGTTCAACAATAAAAACTGAGGGGTGCGGCTCTGGGGGAAGGAGCCATTGCTCAGGGACAGGCTGGGCAAAAGTCTGCCTGTGGGAAATGGTTAGTCACTAACTTCTCTCCCCTTTCCTTCCTCTTTCTTTCACTTAAATTGTCTTTATCCATGAGTCTTTTCACTTTCACCCTTCCATCTCTCACCCCCATCAGACTGCAGCAGGCCGGAGCAAAGCCAGCTATTGGCCCACTACAACTGACAGATTTTTTTTTTAAAACTTCACAAATACCTAAAAGGCAGCCAATCCTGGATAAGGATTTCTCATCCACTAATAAAAATAAAAATAAAAATAAAAATAAAAATAAAAATAAAAATAAAAATAAAAATAAAAATAAAAATAAAAATAAAAATAAAAATAAAAATTTTCTCCACCACTGCAAGCATACAGTAATCTCTTCAATTACGAAATGCCATTGCTTCCAAAAAGTGTCTGTCAGTGAACTGCTGGTGGCAAGCCCTGTCACACAGAGCCAGGTTTGGCTCACTCGGGCTCTGGCCTGGCTGCAGAGCACAGCCTCCCCCAGCTGGGCTGGCACAGCCATGTCCCAGGGCAGGCACTGCTCTGAACACATGCCACGTCCCAGCCTGGCTGCTGGCCAGCTGGCCCGAGCATAGTTTGTGTGCAACCCCAGGCAGATTTTCATCCTCAACATCAAAAGTCTCTCCCTGTTACTTAAAACTCCACACACAGGAACTACACAACTGGCTACTACTCAGCATTGACTTACAGGCTGTATTTGCAGAAATGAGAATGGGGGCAGTGCAGAAGACATACCAATCCAATTAAGGAAAAAGTCCTATAAAAACATTGTTCAAACCAGTAAGACACTGTGACAAGCATATCGTGACAGTAGGCTTGATCACAGACTGGATAAAATCCAGCTGGGCGGGGGGTGTGTGGAAACCTTCTCAATTTCAAAATGAAGTTATAAAAGCTTCAGTAAATTGCTTCAGCTCTTTAGAGGTATATTTAAAGACCAAGTATTCTTAGTATAAATCTGTGGATTACCAGATCCTTCCAAATCCCTTCTTATATACTCTTCAGAATTATCTTCAAATGCTTCTTCATCAGCCGCTGAAAACACAAAATACATGGAAGTTGAAGTACTGAAGTCTCTGTTTTTTATAGTAAAAGGATGTATCATTATTAAGATGCTATTTCTTCCAAGGATCTTTCTTTAACATTAATATTAATGAACCAGAAATATCCAGCCAGACTAGGCTGTTTAGCTTCTGTACCACAAATTAGTGTTTCATACCCATGGGCTGATGTATTGATTCTAAGAAAAACCTCAACACATATTCAACACCAGGTGTATTTGAAGAGGCTTTCAGAGTCATAGACTTAAGAGAGAGAATCTTCTTATCACTGCAATATATTTTCACTGCATTTTAAATAGAGGATCAGTATAAGAATCAAACCCTGGAAAACTGAACACTACAACTTTGTAGGCCTGATATTTCTACCTATTTAGGCTCCTTGAATTACTCAGATACTCACTTTAATTGTAGAAATTTATTGGTGGCACACGACCTAGACTTCCTGGGATTTCAATATGAAAAGTTAGGTATATTCATACAACTCTACAAAGCCCACAGGACAGCAATCTGCTGCAGAAACTTGGGTTTGAATCTAGCACTAAGGTACACAAGAGGGAATTCTCAATTCTTAGTCCTGCAAAGCAACACGTCATGATAATTAGTTAGATTTTTGTTGTGTTTTTCAAAATTTAAGTCTCGAAAAGTTACCTCTAAATTCCATATTGGGAACAATAACTTTTTCACAGATGCTTGTCAACGTATTCTGGTCTTCAAACAGATGCTTGTAATGTGGTCTCTCACAAACTGAGGCCAGAAACTGGATCGCGTTACTGACCAGCTATAGCACCACAAACAGAAAGCAAACCCTTAGCACGACTGATCCATTTATGATTTATTATTAAACTTGACAAGATCAGATTATAGCAACTCACCAAGTCATACTTCACTTCCTGGCCGGTTGTGACTAACAGATTCCAGATTGCTGTTACAAAGCGTGGCAGGTAGGGCTGGAATTCTTCATCATATTTTTGAGCATATAAAGCAGCATTATCACAAATTTGTGATTTCAAGAGCTCCAGCAATCCAGCTTCCTCTTCATCCTCACATAAAACAAAACGAAGAACTCAAACATCTAATGGTTAAGTAGCGTTGAGGTTTGGAAGTTTCAATGTATTTACATTAAATATTTAGATCACCGTTTTACCATGTCCTGAACAAGTGAAAGAAATCCCCCTCATTGTCCCTAGAACTACTGTATTTTGCTGATCTGTACCCAAACTGCTTTTCAACTTAGAAATCATACCTACATTTTATATCAAGCACTGTGTACTTGAAAACAGACACAATAATTCACACAAAATTAATTTACAAATGTAATATGAAAAAGACAATACAAGGCATTGAAAAATACACTTAGAAGCCACTACATCATGATTCTTTGAGTAGTTGTAGAAGTTCCTTCCCCTTTCCCAGATCACAGATGTTCATGGAACCACAATGTGAACTGGGAAATTGAACTGGAATTAAAAAAAACAACTCAACCAAACACCACCCCAGTTCTGTCTGCCCCTCTTCCCTCCACCCCCACTTTCCAGCTTTGCTGCTTGTCCCAGCTCAGCTGCATGAGTGCTTGTGCTGGGAGTTGCCCACAGACACAAGACAGAAAGAGCAGCAAAGCTTCTTTTACCAGAAGGGTAACTAGAGCACAACATACACTTAATATGCCTCCCTATGTGTTGTCAAGAAATTTATAGAGTTGTTTTGGCTCCATCAAGTGGCAAACTGCTGTGTTGTGATGATGGAAGATATCAGCACTTAAAATGCAGAAAACATGCACAAAAAACAACTGGAGCTTTGCTGACCTGGTATCAGCTTTCACCAGTGAAATTACTGATTCTTTAACTAGACCAAGACAACAAATACTGAAGTACTTAAGAGATGCCCTGCCTTCTATGTTCAATTGTTTCAAGTTCCTTAAGATACCCTGTTTTCTAGAATCAGCTGACAGATACAGAAAACCTGAGCCCTGTGATGCTAATGGTCAGGTTACTACAGCAGCTATTCTTGAAAGAATCAACTCAGTGATGAGTATTGGTAATTTGATTTCTGTGCACAGCTGGGTATACCTGTAACTGTCATACAACTCAAAGAACCTCAAATTCCTTAGACAGCAGAGCAACTTCTCTTAAGCTCCATTTTCTTGCAGTCATTCTACTCCTTTGCCCCACAAAAAAACTGCATTGTTCAGAATGAGACTTAAGTTGTCAGTCCACCCTCTCCCCTACAGATGCAAACCAGGAGGTTTATGCAGTACTTACATCAGTCTGCAAGAGTTTATTATCTAAAGTTAAAAGGCTATGAAAGTTTGTCATCCATGTTTCCATGTTATCTTCAAAAAACTCAGGAAGATCCTGTGAAAGAAAAGCATACATCTACATTTTAATTTCTGACTGCACTGCTTAGATAACATACCCACACTGGAAGTAGTGCATTCACCTTATAATCTACTGAGAGACAGTAACCTGTGGAAAACAGTCTTCAAATTGAAACAGTGCCCCTTCCTCCTCCCAAATAAAAACTGTTCTGGCAGAGCCCTGGAGTACAACTAGTCCCAAATAAACTAGTTGCTTAGGCTCTAATCAGCTCATATTTTTATAATGAATGAGCCTTATCACCCCTGAGCTCTCAGAACAAGAGAGCACAAATCTTTTTTAACACCATCTCATTCTTCTAACCCCTATGGAAGAGCAGCCCAAGGAATGCAGGCACAATCGCACTTCACAGACTTGCGTTCATGTTGAGACACTAAATAAATGTCACCTCAGCAAAGGAGCTTTTTACCATTTCCCATAGAGCACACTTAGTAATGTCCAAAATGTAGATCTGATTCCAAACCCAGACAACCCACAGTGCTCCCAGAATTACTGCTCCTGCAGTGCCACAGAGCTACACAAAATGGACTCTCACCTACGTGACCCAGCTCCTGTCAGTACAGGCACATTTATAAAGGGGCACAGTGAACAGAAACTCAGGCACTGGACTCCTGCCTTTCCCAGCTCCTACTCAGAGGCCCCATACAACACCTCCTTGAAGCAGCGCCAGTTCAGACTCTCTTGAACTTGTGTTTACACATGGCCAAGGTAATGTCTTAACCCTTCCTTACTGTGCTTTTACTTCAGCAGACGCACTGTTGATTTTTCTTTTTGCCATAAAGCATGGCCTTAAAGGCTGCCTCAAATGATTTCTATAGCACCAGCTTCTCCAGAACAAAGCAAAACTATCCCAAGAACAAGGAGATTCACCTGAAAATTTAAACTGTAGAACAGCTTCGCAATTAGAATGAGAGAAGAAAAGAGAACCTTCAGGGCACTGGCATCATTTGCATGTGTGCTGCAAAGTTCAATAGTTGCCTAGAAAAAGATGCAAGACTGTCAAGTACAAAACCCACACCAATAAAAATTATTGTTAAGTGTCATGAATGTATTTTTTAAACAAGAAAATACAGTTATTTTTCATCCTCTTATCAGTCTTGTTAGGTCTCACTTTATGCCTTGAATTTGAACCCCTTTAAGAGTTTCAAACAACAATTCTTGAGTTTTAACTTTACAGGTATCCACAGCAAGCAATTCAGAACATGAAACTTGTTTTAGAAACGACTCAACAAGAAATACCTTAAAGAGATTTGTCAAGGGTAAAGCAAAGGCATCCAGAACAAGTTTGATCTCTGTCCATAATTCATTTGACTTAAATTCATGGCGGTACCTGACAAGTAAGAGAAACACATGAAAACAGAATAGTCTTCATATTTATTACCAAACTAATTCACACAGAATTTTGTCTTGGGCTGAACCTTGAAAAAAATAAAGTAAACAAGAACTAAGCAACATGGTCCAAAACCCTGCAAAGTGTATAATTTGATAACTACTTAAAAGACATATGCAGAAGTCACAGCTATAGGCTTTTGTAAATGTCCAAAATGAAGTCTAACAGTAAAACATGCCAGCTGAACAGAACTTTTACCATCCATACACAAACTCCCTCATTTGCAGTACCTTTTAAATAGAGAGTGGGCAGTGCGCAGAACCCCATTGATGACGTGGAAATCTCCACTCTGGAAGCGATTCACCATTTCTGTCAGCAGGTCTGGCCACTTCTGAGGGAAGTCTTCCCGCCCAATAATACTGATGGCATCACTTAACTGCAAAGGAAACGGAGCTTCACTGACAAAACAGCACACAGCAGTCATGCCAGAAGCTGTCAACATCCCAGAAAACCCTGGTTAATCTCGTCCGATTCAAAAATCACTGGATTAAATTATCTACTACTTTCCACACAAATACAAAAATCTCACCTTTAGCTTACACAGTCTCACTTTCTAGAATTACTGTTTAACTGCCTAGTGTTAGAACTTAGCTATAAGATTACACAGTAATCATCTTAAAGAAATGTTCAAGTAGGTAGAAGTACCTGTAACAATAACCTCAAAGTTATTTGGATAAGGTTGAGCTCACTGGTAAGGGAACTGAGCTCTGTCAATAACCACAGCCTCTAGATATGCTTAGAATATTCCCATAGTTTCATGGATACAACCAGGAATGACATATTACCTGTTTTTGAATTTGTTCTGGGCTGCTAAGCATCAAGGGCACTATGTTGGCTTTAATGGCTATTCTGTCCGATTCACATATTTTGTTTGGTTCATCCTCAACCTAAAATGAAAACAATAATTAAGTTATGGGCATATCAGCATTCTCCAGGCAATGAGAGACGATCAGCATTTTAGAGACCAACTGTTTATACTGATCTATGTAACTATTACAATGCTGAAGAACCTAAGAAGCAAACCTGTTAGAGACATTGCCTTAAATGTCAAAATGAATCTGGAACAGCAGTATCTGAAAAAAGCTGAAAGAAATAATATCCTTCTGTAAAACTTTGAAGTTTTTTTCTCTTCCCTAAGGGGTAACTTTTCAGGTCAGCAATTGAGCAGCAGTGAGGGTGCACATGGCAGTAAAATCCCCACATTTAACCAAGCCTCCTCTTCCACCACACCAAACAGCACCTCTGCCAACCCCACAAATGAGGTGGCTTGTCCCAGCCAGTGACAGCAGTGACAGTCACATTATCTGTGATGACAGCACTCAAGTTCAGAGACCTAGAAATTATTCAGCAGTTAAAAGAGAAAAGCACCTCCAGGGAGACACTCAATCTTGAGATGCCTTAAACCTGATGGTACCACTACCCTTCTCACATCCCTTTTACCATCTTTCCACACACTTAAATCAAAAGTTAGCAATTTCAAAAGATATGCTTATCTATACCCCATCAGTCACTAATGGGGTTCCCCTGGGCTCAGTACTGAGGCCAGTACTGATTAATATCTTTACTGATGATCTGGATGAGAGGACCAAGGGCTCCCTCAGTAGGTTCACAGATGACACTAAGTTGGGTGGGATGTGGATCTGCTTATTGTACCTTAAAAGCATGATTAGTTCTTAGCACACTTCCTCACTAGAATACCTACAATTCTCCAGTTCCTTTTAATATAATTCTTGAACGTTACAGATGCACAAACTTTGATGACATTTTCCTGTGATTTCTCCAGCAGCGTTAAGAGTAACAGCGGATAGTTCTGGCTTCCTTCCACAGATTCAAGGAACTTTTCCGCTGTAAGGGAATACACTGCGGTTAGCAAAAGCTCAACTGCTTTCTCTAATGGGAATCCTACGATTCCTCAAGTGTCTGTTTAAGATACCCAACACAAACACTTCCCAGAGCTTCACAGGAACATGTCTGACAAAAGGTATCACAGCTTCTTTGCTCCCCAGCTCCTCACCGCTCCTGCTGTCAACAACTGCTCTGGATCCCCAGCAGGATGGGGAAATGCTGCCTCCTCACCCTCGGAAAAGTAAATCCTCACTTGTTGGGAACAGCAGCACTGTTTCAAATAACAACAGTGCAAAAAAAAAAAAAAAAAAGGGGCAAGAATACAGAAAAACAAAATCACAAAAAGCAGATAAAATTATTTCTATCCACCTTTCATTAGTTTTTTTGGGGGGTTTCATTTTAAATGGATATTGAGAACTTCTGTAAAGAGGTTATTGCATAAATATCCACTGAAGTTTAGTACACAGAGACAGGAGAGACAAAAAGAAACAGAACTTTTTTGTTCTCAATCGTGAGAATCACTTACCAGGACGCCTTATGGCAGGATCTGGATCTAGTGTTTTCTTTAGATATTCAGTTAAAGTTTGTAAATTGGCATCACTGAGCTCCATTTTGGCAGAACCTAAAATCCACAAGTAGTTTTGTTACAACCAGAGATCAGAAAATCTATCCTAAAGCTACCCATCTAAAACCAGATCCCCGAGAAGCAAGAGCAGCTCTTTTGGACAACACCTCACAAGCACAGTCCCAACCAGGGTGCACCAGGCACAGCAAACATCCCCCTTCTCAAGCTACAGGTAACTGCTAGTGTCTGGTTTATGGACCCCAAAGTCCAGAAAAAGCTTACGCATCCTGCAGACATGAACCAGGTACAGCCAAAAGATGATCTCCTGCCCTTTCAGGACAACAGGAACTTGGCTCTGCTTTTGTTCTGCTGCCAGCCCCAGAAACTGCTCCTGACTGAAACAGCTGAACAGTCCTGCCCTACATAATTGTAAACAAAACAATTCAAAGTGTGTTGAAGAGTCAAAGCTTTTTAAAAAAATCAAAACCTCCTTAATAAAGAAAAATCTCAGAAGAAAATACTTTTTTAAAAAAGAGACAAAAGACTGCGCAAAGCCAGTTAGTTTATCCTCCCTGTAAAATTAGTTCAGACTAGGGTGGGAGCTAATTTAAATGCAATACTTTTTACAGAATAATTCTGCAATAAGTCCATATTGCTCTTCTCTAGTAATCCTCCCACACATATTCTTATCTGTACCACAGTTATATATTTACTTCACGGCCTGCACTGGAATAATTAAAATTACAGCAATACAATGACAGTAAGATGTGCTTTAATGGAGATGTTCCTCTGGACATCATCATCAATCCTGCCCATCCTTCCCACCACCACCAGCATAGTTCAATCCCTACAAAGGTTGCGAGGAAGGAAATGTTTCCATTTTTCCTCTGGAGATTCTATTTAGTGCAATTGACTGAAATTTACCTGTCCTGCTTTGGAGTTGTTTCGTGCTGATCACCAGTGCAATAAACAGTTCTGTATAAGAATGCTTGCAAAGGCAGTGAGTTTTAATGACACAATTTTTATGTCAGTTATGCCGTCTATATAATTTAAAAAGACAGCAGCAGTATCGTCTTAAATTAAATGAATGTTAATAAACAAATCAGATCCTAACATATTTTGCAAGAAGTAAGAATCTATCTGAACAGTCCTCTTCCACGTTTCCCTGTGGTTTTGGGGTTTACTTGTCCATAGTCTTGTTCACCAATTCACACCCACCAACATATTTTGATCTGTTACCTACATATGCTTATTTCCTTCTCTTCCTCTAGCTCTTCATGTTTGTTTTCTAGCACGAAAAACATTGGTGGTACTTTAGCTGGAGTGACAGCTTTGTGTTGGGTTGTAGCATGTGTCTGCAGAAAAGGCCTCAGAAAACCCATAAAGCGTGCTTAATACATCACCGACTTCAGTCAAATTAACGCAGACCACTTACAAAGAAACCCGAACCCAGCAGAACGCGGCCGTGCCCCTGGGGCTCGGACCGGAAGAGCTTCACACCAGCGCATCCCTCACCCAGCACTGCCCGAACACCTCCCCGTGCCGAAGAACGCTCAGGACCCAGATCCGACGGGAAAAGCCATCCTGGCAGGGCTCGGAGGATCCCGGGGGCATTTCCCGCTTCCCCAGAGCGCGGGCCTGGGACAGCAGCGCCAGGGCCGGCGGCAGCGGGACAGGCCCCGCTCCTGCCGCTCCCGCGAACCGCGGGGCGAGGCCGTGCCGGAGCAGCCCGCGACCCCGCGGCGGGGACCGGCCCCGCGCCCTCCCGCGGAAGGGTCGGGGCGGCTCCGCCTGTCCCGACGCCGGACCGCGCCTGCTCCGCTGGTGCAGCCTCCTGCGGCGGCCCCGCCGGGCCGGGCCGGGCCGGGTCGGGCGGGGCCGTGAGAAGCGGCGGGGCCGGGGCCGGCCGAGATCTCGAGCGGCTTCGGAACCCTCAGACTAACTCGGTCCCCCTCCCCCGCGGCAACCGGGACTGGCAGCTACCGCAGCCAATGACAGGCGCGGACTGTGCAGGCACAGCGGGCTCGAACCAATCGCGGACCGCGAGAGGCGGGCGGAAGGGCCCAGCATGGTGCGCTGCGCCTGTGGCCGCGCTGCGGGCCCAGCGCCGAGCGCAGCGCGGAGTTGGCACGCGGGCGGCCGCGGTGCTGCCGGTGCACGGGGCGGCCCCAGCCCTATCGTCGTGCGGAGCAGCGCGTCCCGGCCTTACCTGGCGGCTCCCCCCCGGCAGCGGCGGCGGTGGCAGCGGCGGCTCCGAACGCTCCGGCTGCGCTTCACATTCAAACCGCCGGGCGAGGGCGCGGCGGCGGCTCCGTGACCGCATCGCGCGGGGCGGTGACATCGCGCTGCCGCCCGGCCAATCAGCGCCCGTGTCGGCTCCGGGCGCGCCGCCGGCAGCCAATCCGCACCGCGCCCAATGGGCGGCGGCCAATGGCTGGGCCCTTCCCACAAGGCCCCGCGGCGCCTCTCGTAGCGCGGCGGCCGAGCCCCGCCCCGAGCCCCGGAGCGGGGGCGAGAGCGAACCGGACCAGGCCGGAGCCCCGGAGCGGGGGCGAGAGCGAACCGGGCCAGGCCGGAGCCCCGGAGCGGGGGCGAGAGCGAACCGGGCCAGGCCGGAGCCCCGGAGCGGGGGCGAGAGCGAACCGGGCCAGGCCGGAGCCCCGGAGCGGGGGCGAGAGCGAACCGGGCCAGGCCGGAGCCCCGGAGCGGGGGCGAGAGCGAACCGGGCCAGGCCGGAGCCCCGGAGCGGGGGCGAGAGCGAACCGGGCCAGGCCGCAGCCCCGGAGCGGGAGCGAGAGCGAACCGGGCCAGGCCGGAGCCCCGGAACGGGGGCGAGAGCGAACCGGGCCAGGCCGGAGCCCCGGAACGGGGGCGAGAGCGAACCGGGCCAGGCCGGAGCCCCGGAACGGGGGCGAGAGCGAACAGGGCCAGGCCGGAGCCCCGAAGCGGGGGCGAGCGGGGACCGGCCCGAGCCCCTGCCCTGTCAAGGGAACGGTCCTGGCCCCGCGGCGGAGCAGGGACGAGGAGAGCGTGCGGTATAAAACACGAACCGGAACCCCCCAGCCCCGCAGAGAAGCCCGAGTGACGCCGAAGCCTCTGAACCGCTTAAGGAAGCACCTGAACAAAACAGGAACACTTCGTAAAACTTTATTTTATCACTTGATTAAAGCATGGAATATTATAACTATTATACATCGTATTCTCATGTAGAAAACTTTACATAGTTTTTCATATTATATAATTTTGGTATTCTCTCAAAACTCTATACATCCATTGGCAAGGAATAGTTTTTAAATTATTGATAGTAAATGCACTTAATACAGAGATATTAAAACTCAGGCATTTTAAATATGTGAAAACATACCTTTTAAACAAAGGTGCTGAACAAACTGAAGTCACAGATTAAAGGGAGATGCACTTTTGACAGAGTTACTATTTTTAGTATTTTTCCTGAATATTAAGACTGAGCTAAAATGAGGCGGTGTCAGTTGTAGTAGTGGACATTGGTTTAGATTGTTCTGTTTGCAGTTTAGAATGTGAGGTACCAGACATAGATAACAAACTGCTGTAAAAACAACCTTTTCCTGGATGGTAAGACACAACAGAAGCAACATGAAGGGAGTTTTTAATCACCACAAAAGAGGGGATTTAGGGTTTTCCTCCTTAACATCCTTTCCCCCCCTCCCTTCCCTGGGGAGGCCTGAAATGACTCATAACAACAAAGCTCATGAGTCTCCAGGACTTCTGCCATTCCAGGTGGGTGAGCTGCAGATCCCTCTCTTGCACAGCCCGTCCAAGGAGTGACTTTTTCTGCCTGTACTGCACAGTCCTGCTCTCCACACAGCCAGCTGTGAGGGCTGAGCTGTGCTGGGATGGAGGAACCAGCTGGCACCACTGCAGGGGCTGAGCTGGGATGGAGGAACCAGCTGGCACCACTGCAGGGGCTGTGCTGGGATGGAGGAACCAGCTGGCACCACTGCAGGGGCTGAGCTGGGATGGAGGAACCAGCTGGCACCACTGCAGGGGCTGAGCTGGGATGGAGGTGGGTTCAGCCCTTCCTGGCTCTCTGAGGAAAACCCAAGAGTGCTGTGGAGTAAGCTGAGCACCCCCTGGTTATTGCTGTGCTGGGGACAGTGGCCTGCAGGAACAGGACAGGGTTGGGCTCTGACAATGCAATTGCATGCCAGGGCCCCTTCTCCTTCATGCCCTGCAGACCCTGGGATGGCTGGGTATCACATACCCAACTTTAGCAGTTTGTAACTGGTATAAATACAACAAAAGCTTTTCTTAAGGAGAAGAACAGTCGCAGACCAAAGGCTGAAAGGAAGCATGGATTAAATACCCTTATCCTATGTGTAGAGAGAGACTACAAATGCTGCCCCTTACACTAAAAAAAGCCCATGAAGCAACCGTGAAGTCATTTAAGACCTCAAAATTGAGACTTTTTTCAAGACATGACTGTAGGGCTTTCAAACCTGTGACACATGCAGCTGGGCCAGGTGTGTCTGATGGGACATGAGGGAACACATTCCATGAGGCAGTGACACATTCCAAATCTAAAAAATAACGGTTCAAATATTTTCCTTAGGACTACCTACGACCAGAAGAAAAGGAATAGCATATTATTACAGATCTAAATAGAATTCATTTCCTACGGTACCCAATGCAGTGACATTCCCAGGGAATGACAGCCACAAGAGATGCAACACAAAAGAATATTTCAACTGCAGCAAGTTAAATACCAGCATTGCTTATTTTTCAGTCCTCTCCTATTTTCATATATAGCCATTCACTCCCTTCTACTAAACAGCAGTGTACAGATTTAACCTAATGGGCATTCACAAGTCAAAGAGCCACAACTGCCTCTCTTCTTTGGTTAAAATTAAAAAGTGAAAATAAATTGTGAAAGCTTTGTCTCAACTACTGACTGTAAAACCTTTCACAAACACAGGACAAACTGATGTATTGAGGAGCACCATAAAAACCCTTTGGGAAAAAGATCACAAAAAACAAACCAAACAAATAAACAAAGAACAACAACAAAGAAAAAAAAAAAAAAACCAAACCAAAAAAAAAAAAACCTCCAAAGACAGCACATTCCCAGCAGCTCAGAGCAGCATATCCCAGGACAACCTCACCTGAGGCCATCCTACCAGGAAACTCAACTCAAAAAACAAAATAATGTCACACACTTAGTTCCATTCAAGTAGGTAGGTTGTTGTTGGTGTTTGTTGGTTTGTTTTTTTCTTCCAATACTGTTAGTATTTTCAGTTTGCTACTCTGGATAGCACAGCAGTTAACACTACTTTGCATTATTTTAGCAAGTGGAGCCTCTCCTAACATCCTGCCATACCTTCCTGGTTTAGAAAAGTTTTGAAACTTGAAATTTAAAATTATTTCAAAGGTCAAGAGAGCATCCTGTCATAGAAACATTGTCACAGACATGTAATGCATTTCAAGGAGAGAAAATTCTCCTGGGCAAGCAAAGCTGTGGTGTCGTGTCACTTTTTGCTTCACAGAAAGCCTTCAAAGCATGGAATTGTTTTGTTACCTTAGAGCACGTGAATTAACTTGTTTGATTTTGCTAGAGCAGTTTTTTGGAAATTCAGGGTTTTTAGATGCCACTAGGAACTAAGAGTTGAGAACAAAAATCATTTGCACAAATGACAAATCCGAATTTGCAGATCTGCAGTAAAAAGAGACAAACCTGTGTTAAAAATTGGACTTTTTGTTAATCAGCCACCATTACTGCTAAATTATATTCAAGGGTCAAAAAGGTAGGTTTATTTCTTCTGAGCCTTGTTTATGATGTTCCTGTGTATGCTCTATGATCTGCCAATGTATGAAAGGAAAAGGAATGCCTTTTCTTTTTCTTAAATGCCTTTAATTCAAGCCTAATAAGCTAAAGGAGTAGATGCTATTGGTGCTCCTGATGTAAAATCTTCCATAAAACTGAAAATAAGTCTCAGAAAATGTAGTACTGATATTAAAAAAAAAATTAAGTCATTTGTTAAACAGGAGGAAAACCTTCTCTGAATATCCTCTAGGCTGTCCACTTCACCAGCCCAGTCCCCTGCCTGGCCTGGTCCTGGACACAAAGGAAAACCCAGAGGGATCTCGGGTGGTCACTGGCCACCACAGCCAAGTTTATTATGAACACTTGCCAACATCACAAGGCTACACAAATACAGTCATTAGTTCCAAGGGGCATAATGTCCGTGGAGCTATCCAGCTGATTTATCAGCTCTAGCTGGGATGAAAGACTGAGCAGTGCATAAAAGACTATAAGAGACATACTGGAACATACAAATGATTAGCATTGAAACAAAGAGACTGCACACCTACTGTATTGACTCTGTAAGCAATAATTTAAATAAAACTGCTGACGCTTCTGTAGGATGGACAGAACAGGATTATTTTCCTCATTCCCAAATGCCATTTTGGTAAGAATAACTTGTTCCTGTGGTGATACACCAGGATCCTGTTTTTTCATCCACTTCAATCCATCTCTGGACACAGCTTTACGTACAGGCCGGTGTAACAGCCTCAGTGGGAGCTACCAGGAAGGCAGGTTGGTGCCAGCTGTGCGTGCCTGCTCGCCTGGGATGCAGATGTTGAACACCACCCCGATGCGCAGGAAGAACTTGCGCAGCACCGCCCGCAGCTCGGGGATCAGGTCGAACTGCATGATCTCACACAGGTACGGGTAATAGGTGGAAGCGTGTGCCCTGAACTAGCCAGGAGACAGAAACAGAACGTCATTCTCGGGTGCTAGAACAAAATAAAAAGTGTTGACACATTCATGGCTACAGCAACATGTTAAAACACCAGGTCTCACCCACCCCTCCTGACGGCCCAAGGGCACCGACCTCCGTCTTTGTGGCAGCAGTGCACACAGGGTGTGCTTTGGTGTTACCCCCTAAACAGAGCCAGGGTTTTGTGACTTCTCAGCCCAGAGGTAGTACCAGAGTCTATTTGTAGCAACATGAACACTTGGTTTTCCTCGAAAGGGCCAAAATCCTGAAAATTATTCTTTCCAAGGCTGTCAAGGAAACTGGAATTCCAGTATTTACAGGGGTGAAATTCACCCTTACCTTTCCTGTGCAGCTGTAATACAGCATAAGCCTCCCCCTTACTGCACACTCATTGTGCTTTTATATGAAAGCCGTTCAGTAATTCTGTCCACATTCCCACACAACTGGGAATTGCATGGATGCAGCCCCATTTCCACAGCGCAGCATGCCTGCAGACAGGGGAGCTGCCACTGTCTATTGCAAGGAGTGCTCACTATGAGGAACGGCCCACCTCCAATCTGAATGAAAATAAAGTCTGAACTCAGGCTGAAGAAGGAATGAAAAACATACCCAAAAGTAGACATGACTTCCAGCCCCTTCTTACCTTATCATCACTGATTTTTAGTGTTTTTGTTAAAAGCAACAGCAAGAGATTGGTCCAGGCTTCTCTGTGGCTTTCTGAGTTGACAGTAATAAAATACGCCAGGGCTTCACTGCACACACTGCAGAGATGGCACAATTCACACAAACCATAAAGAAAACCCTTATAAAGTTTTTGATTACATGCTCTGTTTGTCATCTCAGTGTACTTTGTTTTCAAGCAAGATGCACTTCCATGGAAAAGTTTTTCAATCACATGCAAGAACTTTAACTACACAAATTTGCTTTTTCTGGTACAGGAAATGTTCCAGATGACTGAAATACTTTTCATGTAACTGAACATAAATACTTGGTGACAGAGAAGGAAAAGGAAAATTAATCTGCCTGATAAACATTTTGTAATTGAAATTCTGTCACTTTCAACCTGCAAACATTATTTCCTGACCCTGACATTGGGACAGCTTAGGCAACAGCACCACGAGAGATCTCTCCCTCCAAATTTGGACTGGTTTAAAAAAGATCTGCACAGCTCAGCACCATACATTAAGGAAAAATTATTATTGTATTAATAAATTTTTGGTCCCTGCTACAGATTGTCAACACAAGGTACAAACTGTAACACTTACTATGGTTATTTTTAGGACACTCTTTTAATTAAAGAAGGACTAAGCAGATTAACATGTCCATACGTGCTGGTAGATCAGAATCCATTGACTAGTACCAACAGCAGGTTGGGAGATCTCCACATTTGATAAGAGACTAGTACTTTCAACTTTTATGTACCAACTCACCCAAATATCTTTTAATATTAATTTAGAACTATTTTCTACATTTGTTTAAATTCCAGGTGTACAGCAGCTTATAGTGCACTCTTTTTCAATTAGTGCACCCTATTATACTGCTATCATTACGTACTCAGCTGGGAGTACATAGTGATAGAAGTAGCACATTCAGACACCAGCACTTCCATAAAGAAAGGCCTATGTCAGGCAAGAGGGTGCTCCACCTATTCTAGGCAGATTGCTTCCTTACTGCTAAGTGAACTCAGAGTGCAGAGTGGCCATACCCCCTGGCAGAGCTGTCCCCAGGCAGGGCAGGGCAGGGCTGGGCTGTCCCCAGGCAGGGCAGGGCCGGGCTGTCCCCAGGCAGGGCTGGGCTGTCCCCAGGCAGGGCAGGGCTGGGCTGGGCTGTCCCCAGGCAGGGCAGGGCTGGGCTGGGCTGTCCCCAGGCAGGGCAGGGCAGAGCTGTCCCCAGGCAGGGCAGGGCAGGGCTGGGCTGTCCCCAGGCAGGGCAGGGCCGGGCTGTCCCCAGGCAGGGCTGGGCTGTCCCCAGGCAGGGCAGGGCTGGGCTGTCCCCAGGCAGGGCAGGGCCGGGCTGTCCCCAGGCAGGGCTGGGCAGGGCTGGGCTGGGCTGTCCCCAGGCAGGGCAGGGCTGGGCTGTCCCCAGGCAGGGCTGGGCTGTCCCCAGGCAGGGCAGGGCTGGGCTGTCCCCAGGCAGGGCAGGGCTGGGCTGTCCCCAGGCAGGGCTGGGCTGTCCCCAGGCAGGGCAGGGCAGGGCCGGGCTGTCCCCAGGCAGGGCTGGGCTGTCCCCAGGCAGGGCTGGGCTGGGCTGTCCCCAGGCAGGGCTGGGCAGGGCTGGGCTGTCCCCAGGCAGGGCTGGGCTGTCCCCAGGCAGGGCAGGGCTGGGCTGGGCTGTCCCCAGGCAGGGCTGGGCTGTCCCCAGGCAGGGCAGGGCTGGGCTGTCCTACCTGAGCAGCCGCTGCTGGACCGTGTCCCAGGCCTCGCGCCGGCTCTCGTCCACGTACATCCGGAACAGGATCCTCAGGCAGCATGCCAGGCTGCTGGTCTCTTGTTTTAGGAGATTGGGTTTTGATTTACCCTTGAACCCTAGAAATCAGTCCCACACAGGACAAGAGGGAACATCCAAAGCTGGCGTTACTAGCCAAAAATAAATTTTATCAACAATATCTGCACTAATGACCAGTAATGATTTCTTGTCCAGACAGTATTTCCTCCTTCTTGATTTTGACTGAGTTCTGATTTATTTATAAAGATACTTAACTACAGCAGTACCAGCTGTGCAGCTCTACTTTAACAAAAAAAAAAAAAAGCAGATAATTTAGCAAACAGAATTATTCAAGTCATCAGGAAGGAGACAAGCAATAAAAGCATGCAACTGTCCAATAAACTCTAGAGGTGATTGCAACGTCACATTGTTGTGTCATGATACTTTAAGTTAGAAGTCTAGTTCAGCATTTTTATCAAATAAAAATAAAAGCCTCACCTGCTCTCCATAACACAGTTCGCTGCTCATAATTTGAATTAAAGGCTTTTGAAAATGAGTGAGACTCTTGCAGACAATCCAATAACTTAAAAAGGTGATGTGAAGACATATATTTATACATTCCTTGGTCTTCTGTGTCAATGTGGATAACTGCATCCAATGTGTCTTGCTAAAGAGAGCAGGGGGAGAGGGACAGAGAGAGAGAGAGAGAGCACATGCCGTAAACTCCAGTAACTCTAATTCCATTTATATGTGCAAAGCAGTATTAGTGCAGTACAACACAGCAGGGTGGTCCTGCCAAAGATGAGAGCTGTACTCTTCTAAGCGCGGTACTTGAGAGAAATTATCATCTATCCTAGTTACTGATAAGAAAATAAGACTCAAGAGTGAGGGAACAACTCCCTTATTGAAACACTGCAGCCACAGCAATATGGTACTGAACACTTCCTCTTCTCTACAAGCTGACTGGGTAGGTCTGTTGAATCAAAAACATCAAAATGAACAACATCAGAATGAACAACTAAAACAGTGTGGTTTTACATGTTGCCTAGTGTGGAAATTCCTCAGCTTTGGCTCATGTAAATTTAATTAAATTGGTCAATACTTTCAGCTAATTTCACTAGGAATTTAACTATACCATCCCCAAAACACTACCTAAATGTACTAGCCAGAACTTCCAGCTTATGGCTTTATTAACAGCTAAGCCAGAGCTACTGTGCACTGCTACCCAGAATCAGAACTTTCAGGGACAGGGACATCTCTGAGGCCAGCAATGAATGAAATCTTGACCATTGACCTTGCTGAAGTTCAACTTCTGCAACACTTCCAGTGCAAACACCCAGAGACTGAGCAGAGCTTCAGCTGTGGCTAAATGAAGACAGTCTAATGAGCAGAAAAGAATGCTTTCCTCCAAACAAACAAAAGCCATTTTTGATAGTATGTATTCATGATAAAACAACTGTAATCTATTACATTGATAATAAAAATTAAGGTAATAGAATACTACAACAGGCAGAGCACCAGGCAACACTGGAGGCAGTTAAAAAGTCACAACTTAAGAGTAGTTTACACATGCATTCAGGGTAATGCTAAAAGTCAGAAGAAGACTATTTTATGAACATGTCAGAGTGTTCCATAGTTTGTACTTTACTGTCACCACAAGGTTACAAGCAAGTCTGATGGTACCTGAGCTGCAGCCATGTGCTCAGCATCTTCCTTCTTGCTTGTTGCTGGATAGAACACTATGTTGTCAATGGTCTGTATCAACTCCAGCTGTACCACACACTTGATCAGGAGGCCAGCAAATAGTTTTTGGTCTAATGAAATGGAGCAACACAAGTTGCAGAAGCAATTAATGATGATTCACTTACAGCAGGCTAGCAAAATATGACATTCTCCTTAATAATTTAATATTTAGTAATGCTGTGAATTATCTTCTAAAGAGAAAATCTCACTGCAAGGCATAAACACAAATTGCAAAGACTTATCCCAAGTTTAACTGCCCCAAAACTTTCTGTAGAGAGCTACAGAAGTGAATTAAGACTGGCTATAAAGGTGCATTGAAAAAGTTTGTATGTTTTCCTTACTTGTGTAAGGACCACCTTTCCAGCTCTCATCTGTTGGATTTGAATATTGGCTTTGTCCTCTTTCAGAAGCATTTTTATCCATGCTGCTTAAAGAGTGATGATCTAGGTCCAAATCCTAGAAGAGAGTGCAGAGCAATTCCAGCAATCCAAAACACTAACTCCCAACCAGCTATTACTTTTCAGAGGACTTAGCTAATTCTAGATTCAAAGGCTTCCTGCATCCATTCTTTACATAATTTTTTACAGTAACACCAAATACAATCTACTATCAATTCCTTGACAAGTGTATTGACTACAACAAATATTTCAAAAGCTAACCTAACGCAAAACCCTTCAAGTCAGTTTATCACCCTGAGTTAACTCTTACCAAGTGTTTTTCAGATGAATCTTCCTCCATTCCTACAGGCTTCCATGTCAGCAAGCTTCAAAGAATTAAAGAAACAAAACAACAACAAAAAAAAAATCAAAAAAATCAAACAAAACAGAAAAAAAACCCAAAAAAGGTAAATATTGTTGCTTTAGAATTGGGTATCAATATAAGAATCAAACTTATGAACTTACACATGAGGAATAGTTGTTTTGAAGATTTCTAACATACAATTGCATGTCTGGCCCCAGACTTCAGGGCTGAATTTCTGTCCATTGAGTATTACCAGGTTTTCTAGGCAGTTTGTACCTGATCGTGCCAACTGCTCATTATCTGTAAAAGAAATGTTCCATATTTATCAACTTCTACAATATCAATGAAAAATTAAGTAGTCCCTATTACTGCTCCATTAAAATTTTTTACCAATACTGTAAAATGCACAGTCTCTTGGCTCAAAGCCTACTTATACAATATGTTACAACAATATGAAGCTGAAGAACCTACTGAATAAAAAAGAGAGTTTCAAAACAGCCTTCATGAGATGGAAATCCAACCAGGGAAGACAAAAGACAGGGGAGAAGAAGAAGGGAAGCACAGAGTGAGAAAAAGGAAGGAAAAGCAGCAATCAGAAACTTATGATTTACTGCAAGACCATCCCCTGATATTCCATGGTAGTAAGATGCAGGATTTCAGGTGTAAGTCTTGGAGCCAGAAAGAAAACAAATTCTTTACAAACTATATTTACAAACTGTATTTAGAAGTACTCGTTGGTTGGGAGAAGTGGGAAGAAGCAGGTGCCAGAAAATAAGAAAAAATAAAAAAATCAGAATGCATGCACATGTCTGTGTGTGTAAATGAAAGAGGTCATGTATCGCTGCAGTCAAACTACAACAGGTTGTTGACAGAAGGTTCAGAAGATTGATGCCATTCTCCAAAAGCTTTTGCTGTGTCACAGTAACACCATGAGCCCCTTTTGAACAAGAAACAAAAAAGTTGCCTAACTCAATAAAAGATTGATGCTCAGATATTCAAGATACTGCATCCATCTACTGCAACACATACTGTCCTAATGGGAATTTCTGTTCTTCCAGAATTCAGTTAACCTTCCCATTCTTCAGTAATGAACATGTAAAATTACATTTAATCAAAAAATACAGGTAAATAAGGTACCTTGTTTTACACACCAGTGTAACTGTGCAAGTATGTCAGGAAGAAGGATCTCATGCAAAGCTTCATAGAACTGTGTGAACACATCACAGATGGCATAAAGGGCATGGTTGCACGTCGTGGTCATCCACTCTGATTTCTGGGACAGAAAATGAAAAGTCTTTGTTTTATGGGGATTCCTCCATGTTGACAACACTTGGCTTATACATGGCTGATCAACAATAGACACAGCTTTGAGGATAGAAGAAGTCAGAACTAAAGGCTCCTGACCACAGATCTTTTGTCAGAAGCACTTGGCTGGCCACATGAACACTAGTCAGAAAACTGTACATGTTCACAAGAGAAGGAGAACGTTCTCCTTGAAAATAATCAGATGGACACACACACAGGTCATTGGACTGTGGCAAGTTTCATTCATGCCACAGAGTTTGAAGGAACACAAAATGTGTTTAGTTAAGTTTAGGGCACTATGGGGTGGTAATATCTGATGTCAACAGAAACTGCTGACTCAGATGTGCAAGTTCTTAATAAGACAACTCTGCTTTTTGGGGTTTTTTTTTCTTTTGGTTTTACCTCTGTTTGTTGCTCAGGGAGTTTCATATTATCAAAAATCCGAAACACAATTCTAAACAGGTCTTGCCAC
The DNA here is from genome assembly GCF_022539315.1 of Serinus canaria. Lineage (NCBI taxonomy): Eukaryota > Metazoa > Chordata > Aves > Passeriformes > Fringillidae > Serinus > Serinus canaria. The sequence goes on from NC_066333.1 coordinate 14,416,666, forward strand.
CAGTGCTTTTCAAAGGTATGCCCGTAATTCTTCATGATTTCAAACATCACCGTTAAGCCTCTATAAACAAACCCAAACAAGCATAGGAACAGATGTTAAAATGTGTTCCTGTGATATCTTCACTAAACAAATTAAAAGAAAAAAGGAAAAAAAGAAAAGCTTTATTACCTTGTACGAACATCTAACTTGCAACGATTGATGATACAAGAAAGCTCAAACAAAATAGGAAACCATCCTCTGACCCATACTCTGTCCCCGGGAGCCACATTCATGTCATCACTTGTGTATTCTCTTAATACCTTGAGAATCAGTAGGAAAAAAGATTTAAAGAAAAAATTATCTTAAAAATCTTTATATGTAACAAATTTAGATACTACCAGTGGTACAGACAAACTTGGAAAGTTAGCTTAGCTCCTACTGTAACACTCCAATTTTGCAAAATATAAGTACAGCAAAAATACTAGAAATAATATATGGAAATAAATACTTCAATCTGTTTTTACTTCAGTCCAGGTAAAGGCCTTACAAATTGCTGAGGTTTGGACTTCTTAGAAAGCTACTTTAACAGTGACAGACAGCTGTTATATCAATACACGTAAAAGGAAATCTAAAATTGGCAGAAACCAGTTCTACAAGTCTCTGGTATGCTGAATGCAGCATGCACTGGGGACATGCAATTGCAATGTAACTCCAGGCTCTCCTCAGCCAGTGATTATTACATTCAGTATTCACACAACAGGCTGATGGAGAAGAATACACATTTGCAACCAAATGAACTAGACATAACTAGGATGATAGAACAGGAAGCTCTGCTTTCCAAGTCATCTTAACACCATAAAAACAAAACAAAAAAAACCCACAAAACCCAAAAAAAAACAAAACAAAACAAACCCCAAAGGCTATTTAACTCAGTTATTTCCCATTTGGACTTACAAGATTTAACATTACTTAACTAGCCCTAGTTTACTGCTTATATAATACCAAAATTTCTCCTTAATCCAAATAAGCTTTGAATACAAACACTTGCAATTCAAGTTTGAGTAAAAAAGCTCTTTCTTAGTAATTATTCTCCATTTAACAGTAGAAGAGAGTATGAAAATGCAGCAGGGGTAAAAATTCAAATATACCTGTGGTCTTTCTGAGACATATTTTGCACAATAGCGAATAAGCCTGATGGCTTCCATGCTGGTGTCCGGGAAAGCAACATTACAGGCAAACTCAGAGAGGCATTTTACTGCATCTTGAAATGAGTCAATTGCTGCTGGAAAATGCTGCTGAAAAATATTTGCTGTGGAGAACAAACAAATACACTTTTTAAAATTTACTGATATTAAAATCCATAGATAAACTCCATCAATCCAGGCATATCACCTATGGCATACTGCTATGGAACAGACAAACACAAAAGGATCAGATCTTCTACATTAAATATGGTTCTTTGCCCTCTCTTGCATTCTTCCCTGTCCCACCTCAACAACCACATTCCTACGTTCTACAGCAGAATATCTGTAGATATACTGTATCTAGTTTGTCCTGTCCATAGCATTCAGGAGACTTAAAGGGTATGACCCAGCTGCAGAGTTTAAACAGTCTGGCTGCAAGGCTGTGTGTTTATTTGCCTGGAAATACAAAAGCCTTATTCAGATGATCCTTTTGAAGCAGACTCACAACAGCCAGGCTAATTTGGGTGCATGCATCTGTCAAGCATTACTTACTAACTATGTGTGCTGTAGTCTGAAAGGCCAGCTCTACGATATTCCCATCATGGTCTGATGCTGCTTGATGAAAGACAGCAAAGATATTTTTCCAGCCTGAACGAATGTTACCAGCTTGAGAGTTCACCATCTGAGCAATACAGCGGATCACCATGTCTCGGATAGTCGGAGATCTTAAAAAAAAAAAAAAAAAAAAAAGAGAAAGGAAAGCAAGACTACTTTACACTGGCACAAAGTAACTCCCCCACTTCCCTGCACATGACCATGACCCATTCCAAGTGACATCCTTAAGTGGGACTAAAGCTAAAGCAGAAATTGCAGTGCCTCACACCTGTTTTTCTTCATAATATGCTCAAAAGGCCTTAGGAAGTCTTTCTGGAAGCGGAAGTTGGCTAACTCTCCCTTCTCAAGAAATTTCATTGACAGCTGCCTTAATGAGTCTACAGCAAAGATGGCAACATCTTCGTTAGGGTTACACCCAACCTAGAAGAAAAGCATATTTTCAAACACTTATCAATTAATGTGTCATTTATATGAGTAACAAATTCATCACTCAAGTTCCATCTCGGCCCATTAAATACTGCTAGCACATTCTAGTGTTCTGATGCTTGGGAAAGAAGGGGTTCTTGTTGAAGGGGGCTTTCTGGCATTTCATCCATCTAAACAGACCCATGGATTTTGAATGCATCAAGCAGAATTGTGATAGCCAGCTAGATGCTAAAATTAAAATACAGTACAATAAAATAAATTGAATCTTTGGTTAAAAATCTCATCCTAACATTATTCAATTTCCTAAGGAAAACAAGTGTTGTTCAAAGATCATCTGTGTACATTTTAGAGGAAAACTAACTTGGAATTTTATCTGATGGAAAAGACAATGAAGAATTACAAAAATACCAAATGATATAATGAAGATTATATAATTAAAGATCATTCCTATAAACATTTATATTTGTACACTTTAGATTTTTAAGTAGACACTTCTTTTAGGTGCCTCAAATGGAACTTCTTTTCAATATCAGAGTTCAAGCCACTAACAACACAGAAGGAAAAAGCTGATTAAAGAAGTCCCACTATTTACGCATATTGTGTAACTTGATTTTAAAAAGTACCTTATTGAAGTGATCTCCAATCACATGCCAAATCCTCGACCACTGCAGCCTGATGCGGTTCATGTTGTAATAGGAGATCTCCACGATCTTCTGCAGGCTGAACATGCGCGGGTGGTGCGGGGACGCCAGCTCGTCCATGGACACAGCACACAGCCACCGCACAAAGTCAACTGCACGGGAGAAGCCTGCTGTGAGCCAGGCTGCTCCTGTGCCAGGGGCCCTGGAACCCACCATACGTACCTATGGCGTTCCCGTCCAGCCTCGTGGAGCCCGTGAATATCCTACAACAAATACAGGAGTTGGAGTTTCAGCTGCACATCCACAAGAATCGGTTACAGCTCAGAGCTGCAACAAAAGGTCAGCACATCTGGAGGTACGTCACAGTACTCCATGCCATGAACTCTGCACCTCTTGTATTCTTGCTCCTTGGCAGCAGTACATGCTTCTTCCCTTAGTCTAAGCATCCTCTTTCCTGCACCAAGTCACAGTCTACCATGCTCCTGCCCCACTGCAGCAACAGGCACAGGCTCACAAGTTTACCCAGGCCAAGTTATACTGGATCACTCATTTGGGTGACAGCGTGTTAAATTTCATGGGGACAATAAACAGACAGAAAGCTTTGCTACAAGACTTTACTGGTTATCAGCCACCTTTGATCTTTAGATCCCCTAAGAATATGGTCAGCTGTGACTGTCACACAGGAGAAAGACTATGGATGCACTCTTGTCCCTTCCTGCCCTTCAGCTGTTTGATCTTGAGAGGAGTTCAGACTGCTGATAGTGGTCCATATAAAACATTGATAAAGCGGAGAACATTCCCAAGTGTTCTGGACTTTGATGTGGTAACAGACATGTTCATGGTTAGAATAAACACCACAAGTCTGAATGATTGTGCAGACTTGCACCATTGCATCAGTAGTTACTAAGAACTCCCATTCCAACATATAGTTGAGGAGAGAAGCATGTCTTTGGACAACATTTCAGAAGGGCAGATGACAAAGATGACGATTTAGGTAAGAGTGCAGAGGTTACATTGTCAGTACCTGTCTACTGCTACCACCACACTCTGTGAGCTGGTCTCCCCCACAGACTCCTGGATGCTCGCCATGTGCCGTTTGTCAGCCCCACTCCCAACAAGGTTCCCTGCCATAAATCCATTAAAAAACAGTATTTGCAATTAGGAAATAATGACTTTATATTAACTCCAACATCAAACAAGAAGACAAAGAGAAGTGACTACTGCTTCTAGCTACCATGTAATTTATTTAGAGCAGATACTGCCTTTGCCAGATCTGTTGCAGATTATTACACAGCTAAAAATCATATTTATTAGGTTAAGGCAATAATATTGTTAATAAAATTGAACAGATAAAATTCTATTTTAAAAGATGAACTCTAAGTCAGTTACAAATAGTTAATGCTGAACACAGTTCTGTATTCATTGTAATCCTCATTACAGCATCCACTCCAAAGTTTTAAAAAATTTAATTGTTTCCTAAGTGGTTTTACAAAGATTAAGGCAACTTGCCTTGTCCTTCTAATTTAAGACAAAAATCTAAGATTTATTTCTTGTACACACTGCAGAAACAATACGAACTGAAACAGCAAGCCCAACATGTAAAGATAAGAAATTCCTTTGGAAAACCAATTGAAATATATATTAATTCCTAACAATAAATGGCTCTTTTTTCTATTAATTAATACTTTTAACAAAACCATGAGTTCATATGGCAAAACAGTTTTGACAACAACATATTGCAACAAATAAATGTGGAGTAGTTATTAAATAGCTTAACCCAATTCTAAAGTTACAACAGATTTGGTAATTATAAAAACATATTGAAATACACAGTTTCATTAATCCAACACAGCTTCTCCTGGAAGCAAGTAAATATATTTGAGTATGTTATAACATTGAGGATTCTTTAACGTCCTTACTCCACTTGTATGTGCATCTTTGTGAAGTTCAGGATTAATAATCTTACCTAATCCCAGGCTCATAAACTCTTCTCCTGCAGAGGCATAGCTCTTAATGCTGCCTTCCCTCTCACGCCCAGAACCAGACAAATATCGAGTTTTCACACCAGTTCCTATGAGCTGTGCCAGTTCCAGCTGGCTAATACATTTCAAGATCTAAAACCAAAAGAAATTTAACATTGTGTTTCTGCACACCACCACCTTTTTTATTCTTAACAGGTATTCGTATTTAATATTTATGACCTTCCCAGGTTCTCCAACCATTCAAACAACTTTGGCCATTAAACCAGCTTTGATGGAGCTAAAACATTACTAATAAAACTGAAAATTAAGTTTATTGCATTCAATATTATCAGCCACCATGAATCATTCCAATATAAGAATAAAATAAACAGTGCTCCAAAATCTAACTTGGATCTCTAACTACTAAAGGATACCTTTTCATTACTTTTTACACCATCAACTTTCAAGACTATGAACAAGCTGGAGCTGATCTTCTAGAGACTTCATTGGCCTAGAGATGAAAAGACTGAAACATTGCAGCTATCACCACCTGAGTAACAATATTACAACCTAGAGAGTTTAAACGCCAAAGCTGCGCTCGCCTCCTTCTTCCTCCCCCGCAGCCACATTCCTTGGCTGGCACAAGCACTCAAGAGAGTGTGCTGTGAGCCAGGTCTGAGGCATCTGTCAGCTCTCGCACATTTAGGCTCATATCATGTAGCCCAAGACTAGAGCCAGAGAACATAATGCAGCAGAAATGCTCCTTTTAGCAACAACACAGATTTAGAGCTGATAAAATTGCTCCTGGAAAACAGGCTTTAAGAAAATGCATATAACCCTGACAGCTCATCTTTACCAATCATCCACCAAAGTATTTTAGCCCTAATTTTTCACGCGCTTATGGCGTAAACATTGCCAAACATTGCACAGACAAGTCTGGACCTGTGAACTAGAATATTTTTCTTTCCATGAACAAGAATACAATAGTTTATATGAGGAATTTTCTGAAGCCAATTGTGATTTTTTTTATATCATTTAAATCCTACATCAAATGCAGCCACAAAAATTACAGTATTGTCACACAGTTTCCATAGGGTCTTCAAAAAAAAATGCAGTGCATTATTTTTATCTACATATTTGAAAAAAACAAAAAACTTAACAATATATTGCACTTTCTTCACATTTTGGAGCGAGTTCTGGGAGCTCCAGTAGTAGAAAAAATATGACACCATGTTCACTATTAAAACTAATAAAGATTTACCTCATGCCAAGAATTGCCAAGATAGTTGCCATCTGTGTGAGCAACTGTAATGAGTGTCTTAATGGTATCGATGTTCTTCTGTTTCATTTCTGTAATGCTGGAACTGGCGGTCAACAAGGAAAAACGAGCAAGGGCCTGTACATAAGCGTCTCGTTCAAGCTACAAGAGAGAGAAACAAGCATGAAAATCAAGTCCCCAAAGAACCAGAGGAAGCAACTTGCCTACTAACTTTCCTTCTATGGATAGCTGGCACTGTCAGAGCACTTTCCAGCTAAACAAGAGTAGGATGCCAGTTAGCAAACACTCTTAATAAAAGATTCAGCAAGAAAAGCAGAGTTGAAGAAATGCTTGATTGCATCAAGACCTTTCACCATTTCAAGAAAGCAGATGAGACACTTTATTTTCTATGTATAAGCTGTTTGTAATTCTTCACCTGCCTCCCAGAGCCCACATGGCCTTCAGCGAGTCCCAGGCTAAGTCTGGCACCAACCTGCATTCCAAAGATACAGGCTATTCTAATGGCACAGCGTATTCCTTCCAAACACAGCGACGCAACTTCTGGGTCATCACAGTTCTGCAAGCCAACACTGTATGCTGCCAGCAGTGGAGTCCAGACAAGCTAAACAGAGGAAGAAACTAAATTCAGAAGTCTCTTACAGCTTTAGCCCAAAACACTGGGTAACTGAAGCCAAATATATCCAAAGAGTCCATGTGTTTCATTAGCAAACTCTTCAAAGTAATTTTCCACTTTTTTTCCCATGCTTTAAACTCTTCACAACAAAGACACAGTGAGAACCTGACACTCACTTTGAACATGGGTCTGACATGATCCAGGTGAGTGGCACTGGTGAAAGGTGCCTTTGCATGGCTCACTGCCTCCATGAGGGCTTTGGCTGTCTTGGCCATTTGTTCCATCTCCAAGTTGTACAACAACCTCCGCTGCTTCTCATTAGCTACACCTAAGGGGAACACCACACACAGACATTGCTTGCTTTTCTTACAAGAGCATATTCCTTCTCTTCACACTGAGCAGCACAAAATGTTAAATAAAGGTATTGCAAATAAAATCTAAAGATAGAAATCTTGCAAAATCTTAGAAGTCAGGAGGCTGCCCCAGGCTGCAAGCAAGGAAATCCAGCACTAAAGACCACACCCAAACTAAAGACTTTATTCTGTACTAAATAACTAATTCAGCCCTTTACTATATAACACATGCTATTACCTAATTGCTCCAAGTCAGAGGTGCATACTCTATTAAGTCATTCTGCCTGTAAAAGTGGATGAAAAATCCTGTGTCTTCTTAGGCTCACATCCCCAAAACAAAACAAGCCCCCACCACCATGGTAAATAAATTATTAACTTAGTGCTTCTTAACCCTTCTACTACAGGGTGCAACTTCAATTTTCAAGCAAATTAATTTTGTTCCTATTTTGATTCAGAAAACCTGCAAACAGCATAAAAGCACTGGGAAAACCACTATGCTGAAGATTCAGAAATCACTAATTTGAATTAAATTAGTACCAGCTATTCTGAGTAAAAGTAGGGTACAGCTGAGGATACTGGTTTCTACTGCATGCTACACAAAGACGCCCTCATTTGGTCTGTATAAGCAGAGGTGACTATAGATTATGACAAACTCTCCAATCTGTCTGGGTTTCAAACACTGTCACAATGACTATGACAACTCCCAGCCACTGAGTTATGGAGAAATACAAAAAAACAGCCCAAATCAAGCCCTCACTCGTAGTCTAGCACACAAAAACAAGGTAATTGCAAACTAAATTCCCCCTCAAGTTATTCCTCACACTCGTGTTTAAAAACCCCAAGAGATCTGGTTTCTAGTGCTGCTCTGCAGTGGTGCCAGAGACATCTACATGGTTCTTCCCACCACAGAAGGCAGTCTTAAGGCGTAACTGAGCCAGTTTTGTTCCATATACCTCTATCAACCATTCCAAATACTTTATGTATTGCCCCAAGGCATTTTCACAAGGACTCTGCACACCACTGTGACATCCCTTAGTTCCTGCCACAGTTCAAGAGCACTGTGTTCTTCCCAGTTTCTAGTTCCTTCTTACTTGGTTTACTACACTTGGTTGTAATTGCATATTCTTTTGTCTCTTTCATCGCAATTTTCTTTCCTTCTATTTCTTCATAGATTGTGGATAAATACTCTTCTGGCAGGTCTTTACTGTCATTGATTCCTCGATTCATTTTAATGTATTGCTCCTTTGTCATTTTATTTTTTACCTGTAAGAAGGAATAAGTTGGATATCAGATTTTGAATGCAAGTTCCAGGGACCTTCAGACTTTAATAAGTCTAGATTTTTTAAATTTCTACCTGTGGACTGTGCAAGTCTGTAGTCAACATTATAATGGAGTATGCCAAAACATAGGCAGTGTCTGCACTAGCAAATAGTGTTTGCCTGAGGGAGGAAAAAAAAAACAGGTTTACGGACTACCAATTCCTCAATCCATTAGCTCTAGTTCCATATGCAAGAAAAATACCCAGAAGTGCTATGGACTCAACCAAAGAGCCAACAAAGCCTGAAGCTAACTATTAGAAATGCATCAAATCCCAAGCAGTTTAAAACACAAATAAAAAGGGTGGGGAAGTACATCATTGCAATATTGAAAACTAGACTGAGATTTTCAAGTACGTTCCCTACCGATTACCCAAAGAACAATAATGTATAATCTTAAAAAAGTTAAATGACAGCTTATTTTTTACTCACAGAGTTTCATAAAGATTGATATAAAACCAACCCACTGATACACCAACTGGACTAAGGAAAGGGAACTAATTAAGCCTGACTAAACTTCAGTGTTGATTGCACTAGGAACAACAGCAACTTTGTCTATTTGGTATCAAATAACATATACACATTTTGTTCCACATCTAACAGGCAAGCAAAAGCACTGTAACATGCTATTAGTTGTTTATGTCATGAATTTTTTAAATTCTAGCCATTTCTACTGCTTAATACAGTTTTTTATACTTGACTGACCTACATTCGTCTAAAATTGTCTCTGTATTAGCTGTTGGATTTTAATGTACTTAGGGCTTTCCTTTTCCAGTAATTCCTTTTAGAAAGTACTTGGGATTTAAAGAAATGACAGCATCAGTATCCTTCCTATCCAATATCAGCAGCAAGATCTCCTCCTCACACAAGCCTGCAAAAGTTCCTGGCCTGGTATGGGCTCAATCAATCCCCTGCCCCTACGGGCCACACAACAGTACAGCCAGGGAATGTTCTTTGGGCACTGATCTGATACAAAGGGTTTGAATTACCGTTGGTTGCATTCAATATATCTAGCAGCAAACTTCTCCATTAATCTATCAATCTTCTGGGCTTCACCTGGCAGACGAAAACCTTCCAGAAATATACGCAGAGCAGAGACAAAGTCTTTTCCACAGAAATCAAGCTGGTCTACATAGGCATACATCACTTCCTTGTTAAACTTGCTGCTTTCCCCAAGAAATTCCCCTACTTGAGTCTAAAAAACACAAGAGACAGTTATTACTTGCAATCCAAGTGCCAGCTCTGCAAGAGGGTTTCCATGCCAAGAGTTGCACAGCTGTCAGCTCTGTAAAGCTGACACGCCGCTGCGTGGGCAGAGCAGCTGAGGGAGGGACAGGGGTCCTAGATACGCCCCCTCAGTCTGCATATTCCTTGCCTCCCTCACTGCCAACGGCAAGATCTGCATTACTGCAGTGCCAAGGAAAGATGGACTGTGCCCAGCTGCACATGCAGCAGAGAATGCTTTGCCACTGCAGCACATGATCCTCCCTCGCTGGCAAGGGACTACCAGACAGAGCAACTGACATTGCTCTGTCTCCCTGCAGCCTCCAAGGACATACAAAATGCACATTCCATTGATGGGGAACCCTCCAGCACTTTACCATAACACAGTACTTAACTGAGAAGCCTGGAAGAGCCAGTAAGCAGCAGGTAGCTGTAGCATTAGGTGTGTCCATGAAGAGCCTTGCATGTTCATTTCTCTAAGATATGAACTGAACTCCAGAGCAGGGGCACACACATACCAGGGGCAGGGCCAAAGGTACTGGGGCAAGGGTGTAAATGTGCTGCATGTAATCTTACAGAGCAGAGGCGTTCCTCTTGGTGCAAGAATTGTGCCAGGTCCTCTGTTGTAGTGCCAAGCATTCCTTGCTCCTGTAGATACTGTATTCCTCTCTTTGGCTTTTTATTAAACCTAGTCAGACAAAAACATGGGAAAAGTGACATACAATTAAAAATATAACAACCAATAAAATTTAAGTTTTACAGAGTCCACATAAATCAAAGATTCTGCGCTGTAGCTCCCTATCTTTTATTTCTAGTTAGGAAAAAACCTAAAGAATGTGCAATAAATCTATTACCTGTATCACACCATAGGCTCCACCCCATAAGGTACATTGAGTTGCTGATAACCTTAGAAGTTATTGCTGAAAAACTCCAAAACTCATCTTTTTGAACATGAAAAATTTGACAGTCTACATGAAATGTCAAAAATGTTGCTTTTCAAGACTTTTTTCTAGCATTTACAGACATACAAACCTTCAAATTAATGAAAAAAAAGTAAAGCAAAGCTGTACAATGATTTCATTCTTCAAACTGTATTTCAATAAAGAACAACAAATCATATAAGAGCTGCAAGACAACTGCGTCCCTCAAACCAGCTTCTCTCTAGACATACACACTTGTAGAGATGAGCAGCAAGAAGCTGTGAAAACCCCTTCCACTGAACCCAGGATTTTATGAAATTCCTTTTAACTACAACAGCCTCCAGCATTGGTTTTTCACAACAGCAAGCAACAGTCTTCAGCATTAATAATAATTTGTAAGTGTGCCTACATGTGTGACTGTGAAACCATAAGGAACAATACATTTTATTTAAAGTGAACTTTAGTTTTCCCATCATACTGGGCTTACAGTTCTATCCCATGTTCAATTATTTCCTTTTGTTGCTTGATGACTTCAAATTGCTCTGGATCATCTGGGACAGCAGTCTGGGTACCAACACTTCCAACTCCCGACGATACAGTGGAGTCCAAGGAACTGACACTACTGCGTCTCCCTCCAGTGTCCAGGCACTTACCTTCAGCCATTTCCTGTTCAGATGGTTTATATGAACCTATTTACAAACAAGGTGAGACTTTACTTATCCTTGTTCAGTCAAAACCTTTTAGTTACAGAACTTTTAAGCAGAAATCTATGAGTTAATATTCTTATTTTATCATGTATACTTTCTGTCAGTCTGCACTACACTACATGAAAATGCTCTATTGATGGAATTCTAAAATAATCCAACAACAGGCAGAAAAGCAGCAGCATCTATGGAGAAATTCCAGTACTTCAACTTAGTAACTCCAAGACTGGTCGCATGCCTTGTTCTACATCAGCCTTTATAATAGAAAAGGGCCTGGCTAAAGCTCATCCACAGAACCTGGTTATTCAAAACAGATACTTGGAGAATCAGTTACTGCAACAGCACTAACAGCACTAACAGCTGTAAAATACCTCACTTGTGTAAACAAATTTTTAAGGTACAAACCTGGCAGCCACACTTCAGAATAGCTTCTAAACAGTAAAAAAACACAAGAACGAACTGATTAAATAAATCAGTCTCTCCATACAGAAACAATCTTACCCAAACTAGTCTGATGATTAGGGTTCACATAAAGGTCTTTGCTCCATTCTACCATACATTTTAAAATAGAAACCAAACATTCAAGTCCTTTTTTCCTCAGGCTTAGTTCCTGAAACATGAAGAAGAATAAAATAAAAAAACAGAAAAATAAAACCAACTAACCATGCTGAACAGTCTCTACAACAGTCCCCCTCTAAGGACTGGAAAAGTATAATCTTAAAAATAAAATGCTTATGGTGGAAATATGGCATAAAGTCTGTGCAAAGCAAACCCCACAGACGGTACCACTGGTTTATGAGCTCCAGAAAGGAAGAAATTTAACTGAAGCAGAGGAAGGCTCATTTGGCTCTCACTCCCTTAGCAGTCAAACTAAAGAGACCAGAAGCAGCCTGGTCTCACAGGGCAGCAAAATCACCAAGTAATTAATGACACTGCTTCAGCATCCAATTGCAAATTATTAAACTAATAAAAAGTAAGTAACATCAGTAGGTTACAGACAACAGGAACCTCTGTAACATATCTGTAACGATGCAAAGATAGCACTGTTTATGAAACAACAGTACCTTATCTTCAAAGCTGTTTTCCTTACCTGTAAAGGTGTCATTCCCAGCTCATGCCCACTTCGTCCCTGTGCAATTTTGGATAAATCATTTACAAGACGTTCAAATATATTAGCAGCATTTAAATCACAATCATAGTTAACATAAATATCCACTACACACTGGGCATCTGGAAAATAAAAGGAAATGGAAGTATTAGGTTTCTGTGCAATAGAATTTTTAAAAAGAAATCAGCCAGTTGGAGCAGGCACTGCAGATGAATCCAGACATTTAACCCAAGCACTCTAAATTCAAATTTTTATACTTAAACAGTATATGTGGCATTTCTCTTCAAAATAATTTTCATCTGCTGCCAGAAGAAGTGATTCTTTTACACAGTGGAAATACCTGCACAAATTCTAGTTAAAGTTTGAATCACCATCCATTTGTGTTCAAAGGAACTTGAAGAAGTCTCTAGAATATTCAGGAAGATCTCTTTGAAGAACACCTGCAAAATAAATTAGATTAAGGACTTGATCTGGAACTTATCAGAACCATATCAAATGTATGGATTAATTTCTGTTCAGTAATTTCTCTTCAAGAGTAATATTTCATGCATATTAGAATTTGGATACAGTAGTAATACATTAGTTTAGTAAGCAAACCAAACTAAGACATGAAAATGGAAGTTCCAGGTGTCTTTTTACCTTGCAAACGGTAAAGAGAACTAGTTTTGAGAACTAGAGCATATGCAATTTATAGATTGAAAGTCTCTCACCTCAATCTGCATTTTTAAATGGGTCTTAAAATTGGAAAGCAGCGTGAGGAAGATGGCAAGCGAGAGCTCAAACACATCAGGAACAGAAGAGACTCCATTTTTAGATAATGCTACACAAAGATATTGCTTGATTGCATTGATGAACATTTCATGTGTCCTGAAAACCAGACCAGCATTCTGCAGCACTGAGAGAAGAAGCTGGAGAGACACAACCTTGGAACGCAATTCATGTGATCTAGAAAAAATTCAACATTAAATGTATTTCTATATTTTCTTAGTACATACTTGCATTCAACATTAGCACTGTAGCATTTCTTCTACATCAGGAAGAAATGACTGCTATTTTGATACATCTAAATGCAGGGGGCAAGAGGGGCAGAAATCAACCAAGTGAATTTTGAACTTCTATCATCTAAATTTGAAATTTTTTCAGTAATATTAACATCTTAGACTAGCCTAATAAATGCAGCTCGGTGCTTCTTAAGCACTTCCCCACTCTCCCACCAAAAGCTTCATAAATACTATAGTCAAGGCCACTCCAACTGGTAAGATTAATAAGCCTTTTATACAAAACCAAAAATTCTCAAGTATTGAATTTTTTAAAATTTGAAGCTATTTTCAATCCTAGATTCATCAAGCTAACAAAACCAAGTGTCTGAAAAGTGGATTTTGAACACCTGTTTAACTGTACAGCAGCAACTTAACTGTCTCCAAGAGCTACCAGGGAGGACAGAATAATAAATCCAGTCACATTACTTGGGATCTGGTGGTCCTTCCCCCAGAGGTTTCATGGAGAGCTTGCACAATGACCTGAACACAAGGAAGGCATCCTTTTGTAGAACATGGGAAAATCTGGCAGCAGCTTGATGTCCAGATACATCCGTTTCCTTGAGAATAAGAAACACAACACAGACTCTCAGTGAGGCAAAGAAACAGAGCAATTAGGAGATTCCACAGCTCCTCTGAGAATCAGCTACAGTTTAAACTAAACCTAAACAGGATTACAAGTGATCTGGATCTTTTCACACATCTTGACTGACCCTTTGTCTCTGTCCCCACTCTGTATTAAAATATATAATATCTAATATAATGAATTTTAGGATGGGCATTTTCAATATATGCTTAAATTGCAGCTGCTGCTTCCTTTTTGAATCTGAGTAGGACACACACATTAAGTTTCTGTCCCTTTTTTCTGCTAAATCCCACTCTATTAGTTGTCACAATAAAAACATTTCTTCTTTCGTAGATGTATATTGGCATCCAGTGCAGTTATTTACCAGATTATCAGTGGAGGAAACAGACTGCCCATCATCTGGAATCCCATTTGTTTGTACATTTTCATTGCTAGAGCCAGAAAGAAGAGTATCTGCAGTCTCTAATGCAGGCAGAGCCTTGACAGGTTCTGTTACCAGCTTTTCTTCAGCCACTAAAGGGGAAAATGGAAAGATGATTAAAATCATGCAAGAGTTTTCTATCCCATGACTTTGTGACGCTCTACATTGAGTGGCACAGAAGAAGCACAGGTAAACTAGAAAGTTTCTCAACTATCAGCAAAAGAATATTGTGATACAATCAAAGTCTGTTCTTGCTGCCTTAGTAAGTATTCTTGTCAAGATACTTAGTAACAAAAATTACTTCCATGCTTCTATAATCAATACATACGCAACTATTTTACTGTAAAAGACTTTACCACCTTTCACAGCTGAATCCACAACATCTTCCAAGATGCCTTGAACCATTTCCTTTCTTCCATCAACCGTTTCCTCTAATGAAACACAGAGAGAACTTTTAATTTAGTATTTTTGTTTAGGAAGAAGACTAAAATAAAAACATGACAAAGGCAGAAGCAAAAAAATTTATCAGTTTTCTTCAGCAGCTCTCATTGAAAGTAATTTGTGAGAAGTCATTCAAAAATACTCATTGATGTTATTTATGTTGTTTGAATCAAGGCACTGATATTTTTAATGCAGTTGTTTTGTCATTTTTATTTATCAACTGTTAAAAACATTCCTAATTAAGATGCAGTATACACTGATGATATGGTCTTCATCATATGCACCATTTTTACCACAGGACTTCAATCACCTGAGAGTGGTTCTGTCACATCCCAGGACAATTCTCTTTCTTTCCTTGCCCTTTATCAACCTGTTCAAGTCAAATTCCACTACAATCCTCAATAGATGAAGTACACATGGTTTAACTGGAATTCTAGGGAGATTGTGAACCTTTCTGCAGCAGTTATAGTGCAGACACAAGCCGAGGGTGGCAGCGCACTCTGGAAGTCTACTGAGGAGAGCCAAGGGAGCCAGTCACCCAACCATTGCTCCTCAAAGCGGCCTCCAAGAGCACTTTTCAACAGGCTGGCTGTGAGTGAAAGCAACAGACCCCGTGTTGTGCTCACCTGCCGCCAGCAGGGTGGGGGCTGACTGCAGCTCCCCAGGGCCAGACTCTCCATGGCCGGGCTCCCCGCGGCCGGGCTCTCCATGGCCGGGCTCTCCATGGCCGGGCTCCCCGCGGCCGGGCTCCCCGCGGCCGGGCTCCCCGCGGCCGGGCTCCCCGCGGCCGGGCTCCCCGCGGCCGGGCTCCCCGCGGCCGGGCTCTCCATGGCCGGGCTCCCCGCGACCGGGCTCTCCATGGCCGGGCTCCCCGCGGCCGGGCTCTCCATGGCCGGGCTCTCCATGGCCGGGCTCTCCATGGCCGGGCTCCCCGCGGCCGGGCTCTCCATGGCCGGGCTCTCCATGGCCGGGCTCTCCATGGCCAGGCTCCCCGCGGCCGGGCTCTCCATGGCCGGGCTCTCCATGGCCGGGCTCTCCATGGCCAGACTCTCCATGGCCGGGCTCCCCGCGACCGGGCTCTCCATGGCCGGGCTCCCCGCGGCCGGGCTCTCCATGGCCGGGCTCTCCATGGCCGGGCTCTCCATGGCCGGGCTCCCCGCGGCCGGGCTCTCCATGGCCGGGCTCTCCATGGCCGGGCTCTCCATGGCCGGGCTCCCCGCGGCCGGGCTCTCCATGGCCGGGCTCTCCATGGCCGGGCTCTCCATGGCCAGACTCTCCATGGCCGGGCTCCCCGCGACCGGGCTCTCCATGGCCGGGCTCCCCGCGGCCGGGCTCTCCATGGCCGGGCTCTCCATGGCCGGGCTCCCCATTGGCCAGCACGGTGCCAGCGGTGCCAGCTCTGCCTCCCCAGGAGCTGTGCTGCCGATGCCCCGGCCGTGGGGACCGTGGCCCCGCCACCGCGGGGGACTGCGGCTTCTGCACTCGCTCTGCTTCTCTGGACTCCTGCAACTTGGAAAACACATATGGAAAGGTTCATCTAAGCACAGAAAACGCTGAGGGAAATCCTCTCTATGATGACTGATGTTCCTTTGTGAACTCACATCTTAGCAGGAAACTGTGAAACTACAATCACTTGGCCAATAAGATTAAAAAGATACACTTCAAGTTTATTTGAAAAGCATCATTTGTTTATCCAATGCCATTTGGCAGAAGCTATGGTGTGAAACCTTGTTATCAGCAGAGCATGTCACCTTTTATTTTCAACTTAGTCAGTATGCCTCACTGCACAATTTGATGGGTTTTCTAACATGACAAATCAACAGATATGCAACTGCAATGACAGATTCATTAAAAACAATAATAGTAAAAAAGTTTTCAGTGATTTGCAAGCCTAAACATTTGAGATGAGAAAAAGTAATAGCTACTTACAGCTTGATTTTCCATCCGTGTAAAAATTACATTCAACATCTGTGTAAGGGTAGCTTTGGCAGTTGTCTGGTTAATAAGATTTTTACTGGCTAGATAGATGTTGTAGCAGGTTCTAACAGTTTGAAGAATTGTTCCTTCATGAATTTCTATATATGGAGATGTTACTGCAGTGAGAAGAGCCTAGAAAAGTCCATAACAGTAAAAAAGAAAGCTAAGCAAGTAGGCAGCAATGCTTCTCATGCATGTCTTCCAAAATAATCACTGGGGTTTACTACAAAACACAGATTTTTTTTTTTTAGGCTTTACAAGCAACAGCATTTCAAAGCAAAGAAAGCTCAAAAGGACTTCCACATCTCTGCTCTCTCCTGAGCTGTTTTTAGAGGGTCTTATCAAAACTAAACTTCCACCAAGGGAGATGCTCCACCTCCAAAAATATTTGCTGTATTCCATAGCTTCATTTCCACACAAGAGCCAACTGGCCTACAGTAATGTCAAGTTGGATTACCAGAAGGTTCACTAACTTCCAACCTCAGCTACAGCAGCCCAAGAAGATTTCAGAACCAGAATACACACCACTGACGGACATTACCACTCCTTGTTGAGAACATACCCTGGCAAAATGGCCAGGGGAGCAGACAGGCTTGATCAGCATCCCATGGCACTGCATCCCAGGTCCAGGGCCTGCTATCAGGGCTGAAAGCAATTCCCTGGCCTGATGGAGGGAGGCATAGCGAGCCTCTGAGAGAAGCACCAAGTTGTCTGAAAGATGGTTTATCTCAGAAAGGACAAACATTTTTAAAATATTCCTTTACATTCTGCTTTCCCAACAGGAAGTACATTTTCCTTACCAATTCTGCCCTGGTGACAGCCTCCCTGAATGCAGTGACACATAGGACAATGTAAGAAAGGGAGCAAATGGACCCTCAGTAATATTTTGCCCTTTTTTTTTTTTCAGTTACAAATTGAAAGAGAGAAAAAGCAATTTAAAGCTGCACCAAAATTAATTGAATACAATACCTTAATTATCTGCAGTTGTACTCCTTCATCTGTTTGAGGACCCTGAAAGCAATTGCAAATGGTTTCCACTATTCGGTCAATCAGTCGTTTTCCAGGAGCTCCACTGTCCGGAGCATTGCCAGTGATATGCCCATATGCAATGAGTTTCTAGATAGAAAGAATGCAGCTTAGCTGACCACATATTGTTAAGAAAAACACAGTTTAGCACAGCATAAAAAGGTGTGTTTACATAGCATATCTCACTTAACCAGTTTTAATGTAAAAATTAAACACCATCTACAGTCTGGCCAGCAAATACTTTGACTGCTCACGTACGTGGATAGAACAGATTTTAGTATTACAGAAAAGCTTTTTTCATACCATAACCAGAGGAAAAATTTTTAACACCAGTCTTCTCCATAGTGTGCCTTCCTCCATCACACCAGCACCTCAAGAAATCCCTCGGCAATACTCCTTGTGGAGCATGACAGATGAAGCACCATTACTGCCTGGTGTAAGGATCCCCCAGCCCCAGCAAAGGGGCTACAGCAGGGCAGCCACACTCCTCCCTGAGCCCAGTGTGTGCCCAGCCGAGTGTGACCCCGGGGGGGGGGCTGCCTGCGCCGACCCCGGGGCGGGGGGCTGCCTGCACCGACCCCGGGGCATGGGGGCTGCCTGCGCCGACCCCGGGGCATGGGGGCTGCCTGCGCCGACCCCGGGGCGGGGGGGCTGCCTGCGCCGACCCCGGGGCGGGGGGGCTGCCTGCGCCGACCCCGGGGCATGGGGGCTGCCTGCGCCGACCCCGGGGCATGGGGGCTGCCTGCGCCGACCCCGGGGCGGGGGGCTGCCTGCGCCGACCCCGGGGCGGGGGGGCTGCTCCTCACTGCAGGAGCTGCATGCCAGATCTTTCTCCTTCTCACTCTGACCAAGCTTAGCCACAACACTTACCTGTAAACAATCCAGGGCAGTACTGACGATGCGTGGAGACTTTGACTGGCAGGCCAGCTCAAATGGAAGGAAATATTTATCTGCTTCAATGAAATTTGCTTTTGGTGGAGCAGCAGTGCCTTCTCTAGGTCAGATACAAAGATTTTTTAATTTTTCTAAGCATGTATATCACAGTAAACTACACTTCCTCCTTTTTCTGAATTTAAAGCTAAATAATGCACAGCAGCATACAAGTGCTCTGCAGCTTTCTTGCATATACTTTCTTAAACAAAGATCAATTTTCTTTAAAAATCACACAAAACCCATTTTATATTTATTTATATTATATCTGATCATTTTCACACTTTTTTCAGCGTAACTCTTCCCTCACTATACTCCAACATTGTCCCACTATCTGAAATACTGGAAAACTCCTACACAACTGATATATCTACCTATGTTATTCAAAATGGATTAAACAGTGCCCATAGGCAGAACATTAAGCAAATAGAAACACATGTGGAGACCCATTTGCTCATTTTCACTTATAGCACAGTGCTGGAAATATTTTTTAAAGCTTTTATTGTATAAATATTTAAATTGGTGTTCTTGATCTAGGTAATAAAGAGCACATGCTACCAAACAGAGGGTATGTACTGCTCCCCATAACTTCCTATCAGGCTACTGAGTCCAGTAAAAGGAAGCAAAAAACCAGCACCTTTTAGAAATTTCACAATTTTTTCCTGGTGAAATTCAGAGGCAGTTATGGCTTGAGTACCCACAGCCACAAACATTGTGTAAGTGAAACACACAGGCCAAGCCACATGTTCTTGGCAGAAAGGTAGGTCTGGGTATTCACAAACTCACTGCTATAATGGATATACACTCTAACAGTTCCACAAAATTATTCCATTTGCTCTTTTCCCACCCTTCTGTTTAGAGTAATTAATAATTTACCTCTGCTTTTCCAGCTCACTTTTTATTTCATCTGGAAGAGAGAAAAAAAATGCAAGCCTTAGTTATCATTATCAATAACATAGTAATAAAGCAAAGATGTTTAAATCCAGTTTTGCACTTCAGTATTTGCTAGTCTATACCTGTAACACCTCAGCTTCAGAGATCACAGTTTCACCAGTTATTGAAAGGTGTATCTCTCCAATTTTACATTTTAAAAGCTACTTTTTCCAAACAAAAGGTTTCTTTCTCAACAAAAGGTATCTTTAGAACTCTCAGGCATAGTATGCATCTTCTATTCAAGTGTAAGTCCACACCACAGAGTGCTCAGGTCTGCAGAAGCCTTTAAGCTACTGCATAAACTATGAGTTCAATGCACCCAACCTTCCCTTTACCTGCCGTGCCAGCCAGCCTGCTCATCTTAAGCTTTACAACAGGAATCAGCTGGGCATGCTCCCAGGCGGTAGGAAATCTCAAATCCACTCTGTCCTTTTGCTAGCAGATAATTTTTTTTTTTAGCTACACTTTTAAAGAGCTTTTCATAAAACTAAAGACAGGGGCAAAGAAAGTTCCTTTCTCATTTCTCTTGTATACAGCAGGAGATCCCAAAGATTCCAGTAAGGCTTTTTGAGGACTTCTAAGGTATCACCATGATGCACAATACAGACCAGCATAAGCACCCACTGTGAACACTGACAAATTCATATCTAAACCAGCACCCACACTAAGGCTGCACAACTACATCATCTGTAACACCAGTAGAACCTTCCATCCCATCCTACAGCACATGCTGCAAACTATCCTGACTTTGCAAATTACCACGCTTACAAATCTTGTTTCAATTACAGGCATTAGAAAATGATCATTCATTCAATACTTGTACTCCACAACTCTGGAGAGACACCACTGTTTGTGATCAGATGTCCACAGTTCAGATTATTTCAGTGCTGTCTGTAAACCTCAGGAATTTCTTCTGTCTCAGGAGAATCAATACACAAATCACACTAAGGAACAGGGACTGCAGCAAAAAGATTACAGGGTTTTGTCCAGACCTGCTTGTCAGTAAATGGCACAGGAATTAATCCTCACAGCATGTACTGATTTTGTAAAACTACTACCCACACTGGGTAGAGAAAATGGAAGCAGAACATAGCGAAAATCTGCCTAACTATAAGCTGTGAGTAATAAGCTCCACCCAGGATTACTGCTCCCTCTGCCATATTCACTCGATAATGAGCATCAGTCTGACATCCCTCAGTTCTCAAGGCACACAATCATGTCACACCAACTGAAGTAATGTTATCCACCCCAGAATCAGCCAAAGAGACAACAGAAAAATGGAAGAGTCTGAGGTGCGCAGTGTTCCCAGCTCTCCCCAAGCCCACCACACAAAGAACCATATCCAGCAGCTTTAAAGAACAGTTCTCACTTGCCAGCCCTGCAGAAGCCAAGCCCAGCACTCAGCACTGAGGTCTGGGGGCTTCAGGGTCAGCAGGAACTTTGCAGCTCTGTGACAACCCAAAGCCAGCACCACCATCCCCTGAAGCTTTAGGCTTCAGCTGGAGAGGAGACAACAGAATGGAGGCTGTTGATAAGAAACGACCAAGGTTTTCTGTGCCAAACAGACAACATAAATCTTGCACAGCACCACTTCTTAAACCATTGTGTTTTTCATTCCAGGATCCAGCTGGCCTACCAATCAGGTGACTAGTCAGAAATTCAGTTCAGCATAATTTCAATTCAGGCCTTTTGATTTAATTACCTTCCCCACCTTTAACACCATATAATCCAAAGAGCTACTGAGAACATATGTGACCCACCAATGTATTGTGTCCCTGTTTTGATCTGCCTTGCTCTTAGCACAGCACATTCCCATCGCATGCAGGAGCTGCTGCATAAAACACAGTCTTCTGGGTAGCTTTACACCTTCAGAATGCTTAGTTCTGCCTCCAGGTCTTGGCAGAGAAAGGCACATTTTAGCTATAGCTACAATCCCAAGTACAGCAGGATGTCAGGGTCAGCAAAAACATAATTAATGCTGTATTTCAGACACCCTGTAGAGCTAAGGTGTACAGAGCTTTTTCTTAATAAAGAAATTTTTCTAATGCAAAAACTCCACTAAGTTTCTCTTTCTTTCCAGGAGATCATTTTCCCCCCCATACTGATTGTTTTGCAGAGTAAAAAAGATGTTGAATTAAACGATTCATAAAGATTATAGCCTTAAGGAGACATGATCATGCCCATCTTTACTGATACTTGTCATAGATTTTGTGCTGGAAAAATAATGTAAGAATAATATCCCATATTAGAGCAACAACAGTTTAACTCTCAGAAGTACTCTATAAACAACAACAAAAAAAAGATCTAACCAAGGCCTGACCAAGTTCCCCACAATTTTATTATAATAAAAGCTTCTCTAAAGCCATATGAAAACATCTTCACCACAACAGTATTTTAATAGATAATACTGGCAGAAAAGAGTGAATGAAAGGACAAAAGGAAGCTGCAGGCATACTTCTGCTACTGATTGCATCAAAACAGTTTGAAAACCTCCACATCTGAAGTAGTCATTTGGTGGTCTGACCATCACAAGTGAGTGAAACAGAAATAGTTGCCTAATTGAAGTCTGCTGCCAAGAACAGCTTGCCAAGCCCTAACCAGACAAGGCCAGCTTCAGAAACCGCCTGCCACTGGTCCTGTTTTTCTCCAGTCACAGGGGAACAGCTCAACTCCCTTCTGTAGCTACAGAATACAGTCCCAATTTTGGTCAACATCTAGTCACCCCAGCACAAAGCTGACCCCTCACTTGGTGCTTTAGGTACCAAAGCTCCCTGTCTCTCCCACGGCACCTCCTTCAGTCAGAAACATCTTCACCCCCTGTGCTGCCCATCTAATGAAGTCCAGCAGCATTCCTACTAGGCAACAGCCCTGGAACAAGAATGGCCTTGCTGCAATTTCTTCCAGAGTTTCTGGCCATAAAAGCTGGATGAAGCTCACATAGGGTAGCTGCCTTTCTCTAGCAGATGGATGGGTTCAGTTCACTTGTACTGAAAACTACACATTAAACCAGAGGACATTTGTTGTCTGCCTGCAGCTCAATGACTGCTCTGTTGCCTTAGAGTCAGATTTGTGTCAGTGGCAGCAGACGAGCCCCTGTGCAAAAAATGGCTTGTGCTGGCACAAGGACACGGGCCATGGTCCAAGCAGCAGGCAGCAGGGCCAACACAAACCCGTGGAGGAGCAGCCAGAGCTTCCCTCCCCCAGGCCAGTAAAGCCAACCACATTGCCCAAGCCCAGCCTGCCTTGGACTCCATGCAAAGCCCAACAGGTATGGATCACACGTGGCTGTGCAGAGCCCTTAGAAAAGGGCCGGGCCAAGCCACAGTCTGCTCTCTGCCCCAGCGCCCTCTGAACACACCGGCCAAGAGGCCAAACAAAGAAACACAACTTATTTTGGACATTTGTCATTTATACACAGAGACTTCCTAAACACACAAAAACACACAACCAGATTCCTAAGTGAAGGCAGGGTTGAAAAGACTTTAACTTGTTAACAAGCTAACTAAACAAATTCTGTTGTTTACAAAGCTTGAAGATACGGATGTGGAGCTGCCCAAGCTATCAGAGAAGGCTGCAGAACCAGGGTGGCTTCACACTATGTCATTAAAAACAGCCCCAGTAGGGCAGGAGTAATAGTTTATGGAGTGACCCAGGTGCACAATTAGCATTAGTCTAATATGAACTGCTGGGATCCAGACTGTTAGTATTCCACTGCAAATTTTTCAGGATCATTTCAGTAGATTTATTAAGAATCATGTGTACTTGGAGCTTCATGTAAATGCAAATGCTTATTAAGCAGCTATTTTTATACAATAAAATGGTCTGTCGAAAAAAAATTTTCTTTAAAACACAGTTTTCTAAAGCAGAGCAGAACAGCTTCTCTGTTTAAAACGCTCAATTTCTCCCAATCTCTCCTGGGGTTTACTGGCACTACAACTACAGGAGACAACCGTTACACCTACTGATGAAGCAAGAGACTGAATGAAGGAATCTATTCAAACTCTGCTTACTTAACATTAACGTTGTGTATTTCAAAGGAGGGCATGGAAAGAGGCAAAAAAACACCACTGTGAAGTGGTTTTGTTCCTTTTCCTCCACACTTGTGTTTCTGTCCTATTTGCACCTATGTTACTTCTGATTTCTACAAGGTTGCGTATTTTGTAATCCAAAACTGATCAGTATTAGCCCAGTGAAAGGATCGAATTACAGGGAAAATGGGTAAGAAGAATTTAAATTTAGAAAAATTAAACAGATTAAAATTAGAATTAAAGACTTTGAATATTTCCTACACAAGAGAGACAGCAACATTCAGTAGTAACTTACTTAAATTCTCAGGCATTACATGCACAAACCAACACAGAACTCACATAAGAAAACAATAGCATCGTTCCCACTGTTAGAAACTTCTTTCTCTCTCACCAAAAAACAAATGTAAAACACAGGTAAGTAATAGAAATACTACTGCAGTAACACCATGGCAGAAGCCATAAAAACTGGTTCATTTCTATTAGGCAGCTGTAGAATATACCCATTTCTCCCTATTTGGAAAAAAAAAATTCATCTTAGACTTCCCTCATCCCAGGATCAGGTATCAGCTACACGTGTTCCATGCCTGTGTTGCCTGGTTTACAACTGGCACAATAACACAAGGCTCCAATAAAAACATCGCTGCATAGAGAAGACTGCACAGCAAAAGGGATTTAGTAAGTAGAAATGGATTATTTGAAGTATTACTTGGAGAAAAGTGCAGCAGACAACAGCTGACGCAATGACCACTTTTATAAAGTAACTACATTTCTTTCAAACTGAATTATTTTTATTCAGTGGTAACTGGACTTTTTATTATTATTCACAACACTGAAGCTTCTTTCATTCCTGACAGTTTCTGTAGGTTACAAAGTTTGGCCTGAATTCTTCAGACTACCAGTAACATTCTTCCCACATTTCCTCACATATTTACTATCGCACAGAGCTTGAAAATTAAGCTGACATTTTTGGAACCGTCATAGTCTTAGTTAATACAAAGCATATGCTTAAATAAAATAAAGTATATGGAAATAAAACTGATTTTTTTTTTTTCACTTAAGAAAAAAAAAAAAGGCTTAACCAAAATAGACTGAAGTTTAGGGGGAAAAAAATCACATGTGAATAAAAGAAACCCCATTCCTGTTAGCAACCTAAAATAATCAAGTAATATTCACCAAATGTAACAGAGATCCTCCCACACAGTCATCCAGGCCCCTAACAGTTGGTCAACAGACGGTTATCTCTTTATGCTGACCTCTGCTTTAGTCCAGGAAAGCCCATGGCCTCCTTTCCAAAGCAGGTTTATTATGTCCACCATGACAAGCATTAGCTCCCCTCCCACAGGCTGTACCTTAGAACACGCAGGCACAGCCATAACCCAAGTGGCAGGTGCCAACGGGGGCTGTTGCACAACACTCCTCTCAAAATCCTCGCCTGCAAGCCCTTAGCAAGCACAGGCCTTCACTAGGCATCTTACAAGGAAGTTCCCTTTCTCAGCCTCTAAATATATTTATATAGCAGCAAAACAGGTTCTCAGCCCTGTAAATGCATGTGGGGGCAGCTGGGGAAGAGATCAGGAAAAGGAACTCACTAGGAAAAGCAGTCTAACTGCTGGGGCATATGTGTTTACACTACAGGTAGTTCCTACAGATCCCCTGGCAGGAAGATAAAAATGACAGCATTTCTTTAAGCTCACTCTGCCTGGGACAGAACTGGAACCTGCCCAGCCTCCTTACATACCCAACCTGTCTTTTTTTCTGTCTTGGATACACTAAATGTTGCCAATTCAAAGGAAACTATTGATGGGAAGCAACCAAAACTGAAAGAGAAATATCATTTTTGCAAATTAAGAAAGGACCATGGAGAACTCCAGCTGCAGAGCTCTACTGTTCTCCTCAGTTATCTTTTCCCTCTCTGTGACACACCGTATGTTGTCAGAACTTTTACCACAGAGACCTTTACATAAGCTTGTACTTGCAGATTTCAGGACCAGCCCACCAACTTCACAAAAAGCGCTGCCAGCTCTGAAAACATCACAAATATTACGTGTACTTGGCCACAATGCTAACAGTCCTTAGCCAGTCAGAACACGACCTGGAGATCAGAGGTCAGACTTAACATCCCGAGAAGCTCTGGGACTCCGTAAATTGAGGGCCTTGAAAACTCTTGTTTCCTAGTCTAAAAGCTGCAATTAATTTTCTCAAAACCGAAGTGGTAAGTCTCTCCTGTTTCACACCGAGACCAGAACTTAATAAAACAGGTATCTGGGGCCTTCCCCCTCGTATTTGCACGTCCTGTACTGGAGAGAGAACTCTCCCTCCGCTCCAAGGTCCCGAGAGGATCTCTCGCACCCTGCCGGGACGCCAGCCGGAGGGGACATGTGCCGGAGGGCTGGGCCCCTTCCACCAGCAAGCCCCGCGTGCCCTGTGCGGGCCGGGCCGGGCCGGGCCGACTCACCCAGCGCCACCTGGCAGGCTCTCCGCAGCTGTCCGTGCGGGGGCCGCTTCGCCTCCTTCTCCGCCAGGATCTTCTCCAGGGCCCGCGACACGAACATGCTCTTAGTGCGGGCGTCCTGCTCGTGAGCCGGTGGCTGCATGACGAGGCCGGGAGCGGGGCGGGGGCCGAGCAAGAGCCGGGCGGGCACTCGGGGCCCGCGGCACCACCCGGAAGGGACGCACCTCCCTCAGCGGCCGCGCCGCCGCCACGGCGCCGCCATCTTGGCACCGTCACGTGACTCGACCCAGGCCGGGTCCCGCCCCCAGGGTCGCGCGTGATGGGGCGGAGCGAAGGGCGGGATCGGGGGCGGAGCGAGGGGCAGGATCGGGGGCGGAGCGAGGGGCGGGATCGGGGGCGGAGCGAGGGGCGGGCTTGGGGGCGGAGCGAGGGTCGGGATCGGGGCGGAGCGAGGGGCGGGATCGGGGCGGAGCGAGGGGCGGGATCGGGGGCGGAGCGAGGGGCGGGATCGGGGGCGGAGCAGAAGGCGGGGCGAGGGGCTGTGCAGAGGGCGGGGCGGAGGGCGGAGCCTGAGGCTGAGGCTGAGGGCCGGGGCAGGCGTGCTGGAGAAAAGCTGTAGATTACTGCCCGGCAGGCCGCGTTGGTGGAATGCTCGGTTTTATGACGCTTGTAGCCTAAGTATCTTGCCATTCGCATTATCCCTGTAAACTCTGACACAGTCCTTTAACGAGGCATGGAGAGAGAGCATGTCTAAAAATGCCAAAGTCGTACATTAATGAGGATTCACTAAAAATTAAATTTTCAGTCACAGAAATTAGCCCTCCGTTAATAACCTTATACCTAATTGAATCTTCTCCCTTTGCCCTTTGCCTAGGTAAAGCACCTCGCAGCCGAAATCCAGTTTAGGGCTCCAAAGCCAGCAGGACGTGTGGCAACAATCCCTATTTACTGCACTGAGGCCCTCCTCGCTCTGTTAACCACCGCTGCACACAGACGTCACCTCATGGAAGTTCCACAAAGGTCTCCTTCAAACTCAGATGACCACATCTAATGGAGAATACAGGAGCACACTCAATTCTCTAGACTGCAGTTTTGCTTCCTTTTTCTCGAACAGCAGGACTCTAACTCTTTAAAATGTCATTAATGAACCTTTAGTGTTGATTTTTCAAGAACTGCAATTTTTGTACCCAAAACCACTAACAAACGCTCTGAACACCTGTGCAAAGCATCAGTTTAGTATTATTTCCCAGGGAAAATTGACCAGTGCTTGAATTTTTAGACACATATTTTCTAAATATGCTCCCAATCAAAAATGTGACTGCAAACCCAACCCCCAATGTACATGTCTGGATGCTCCTTTCACTTACACTACTGCACATTAAGGGTAATTCTACTGTTATCACTGAAATTACAGGGATGCAGAAGTGACATAACTAAAAGACAAATAAGGCCCTGAATCTTTTTTGAGAGTTGCTGACTTAGTTATTGACACAAAAGGAGGCTGTAATTACTGTCAGCAGCATTGCAGAACTAATTAAGCAGCAGAGCTCTTCATATATTGTCAGCCAAATTATCAGTTCTGATTTTAGGGTTTTTATCGTGGGACAGGATTAGTTCTCAGGAGAGAAGCAAATGGATACAAGGTAGTTTTCAGAAAATAGATTGAACAGATGGTTTAACAGAGATTTTTTAAAAAAATTATCTCAGGCAAAACCCCTGTTTTTGAAATCATGGAGTAGTATCTGAATTCTTGGGTGCAGGGCTACACTGAGGTTATGGTCTGGATTTCAAAGAGCCAAGAGTCAGTAGCAGGCCCCAGTTTCAGTGAGCTCTGGGATTGCCAGGTGAAGAGCACAGAGCTGGTGAATGGCACACTCCCCTGGCTGAAGTTTGGTTATGGCCAAGGGCTCCTTTCACCCAAACACCAAATGGGCTCCCCAGCACATGGCATAATGCCTCAGTGTCTCCCAGCCCACACAACATCTCAACCACCAGAGACAGACAGTTCTAAAGTCTAATTAGGCCTGCCCAGCACACAGGGCTCTCCTTACACTGACATCACTGTGTAACTAAATGCAATGAAAGAATAATGGGGTTGATATCATTCTTACAACTATTTTAAAATATTCTTTTCCTCAAAGTGTTTTAAGATTACAGTAGCTGATTTCTGAGGGAAGGATGTGAATCATTTGGCCAATTCAAAGAACACGTAGCGCACTGCAATGCTGCTACTGAGCACAGCGCCATGCTGCAGGGCGTAGCTGCGTGCTGCCTGTCGCCGGCTGCAGGCAAACAAAGAAAGAAAGCCTTTCCAGTGGGAGAGAAGGCAGACCAAGGGAGAAGAAATACATGTATCTACATGCGTGTACTCGCCAGTAGATTCAGTGCCAATTACAAGAATTACTATTAAACTGCTGTAAATAGCTCATTGTGGCAAATATGTCTGTAGTGCGAGACATAAATCATGAGCAAACAATGCCTAACAGGTGGACAGAATTCACAGTTTGTACAAGCTACTTCCTTGGCAAGAAGCTCTCTGGATATCTGCCCAGAGGCCAGGTGCTCTGTACTGACTGACAGGACTAACCTCACAGCACTTTCCCACTGGCATGTTGCTACATAGCTTGTTTTAGGAAGGAAACCACAGTCTAAAAATAGATGCAGAATGGACAGGAAAATTCTTAGAAAACCAGCACCGGTCTATAGTAGCTTAGTTCCCAGTCCAGCATTAGCATAGAACTTCTTTTCCCTTCTTCTGCCCATTTTTAATAATTTCCTTTGGGACTGATTCTATTTATTCTGCCTGGCTTCCAGCCACTTTTCCTGCTGTCCAGTAATGTACTTATTAGTGGATTTCCCAGGGGGGTCCTCATTTGATTCACTGTCTCAACTCTCTAATTTTTTCCAGTTCAACACTGCATGCCCTAAAATCAATAAATCCACATAGTAAAGCATTCTCCCACTGCTAGCAATATAATTAGGTAACTACTAAGTGAGTAATTATACAAGTATTTTTCCTTGTTATGATAACAAATAATATGTAACCATAAGAGGATGTGTTAGGAATATAACAGTGTTCAGACAAGCAGAGATGCAATAGAATCTGAAGATCAGACTTTAAATCAAAGTGTTCACATATTTAAATATTATTGCCTTCATGGCCCATGTTACTGAATAACCACTGCTTTCACTGATAGCAGCATGTGTTTCTGATGAGCAGCAGCCCTAAACACAGTCATTTTAAGAGCTCAACATATTCAGGCTTGAAAATTTCTAACTATTTTCCTTTTACAGTGTTTAGAACCGTATCTAAGCCGTAAAAGTCTGCAATTACCTAAATACGGAGAAACATTAGAAACAACATGTTTTGAAAACAAGAAAAAGTGCATTTATTTTTAAAGGATAGCAGCCAGAGTGAAGGAGCAGTTGTGAAAAATATTTTTTGCCAACTCCTGCTTTTGTCTGCAGAGCGAGAAGTGTAATTGTTTGGAAAGATGCAAATGCAGTTGAGTAGCTCCCACACCCTGAGGTGCTGGAGAGGTGGAAGACCCGGGGCTGGATAATCACTCACTTGCAAATTTCCTGTCTGAGAGGTGATAATGAGACTTTATTTGCCACACAAGCAAGTACTAGTTAGAGTTGTGTGTATCTGAATGGCAGAGAACTGGCTGTTCCACCTTGTATCTGTGCACAGAACAGCCGCTTTGCACAGCACTCTGCTTTTCACCAAGGTAAGTGTATAATGAGGCAGATTTTGTTGACACAAACCTTGTAATCAGTAAAAACAAAGGAAAAAGAATACTAAGCTACTGAAGATCCTGGTTTTCAATTGTAGTGGGTTTTGATCAGGATAACTTCAGTCAGAAGATATTAGTAGCTCTATTAGGAATTTAAATGATAAGTGACCTTCTCTCTGACCTTTAATCTGGTCTTTATTTCTCATAATTTCTTGTAAGAAACTCAAGAGTGTCATCAAGAAATGTCCCTAGCTTTACCACACAGTATAAACCTCATTCATGTATGTGCGGAACTCTTCATGTCTTTCCCAAAGCCAGGTCCTTGGCTCCTTGATTCAGATTTAAGAAGGCTTGTTTCCTTTCCTTTCCTCTCAGCAGGGAAGGCTTCCTGTCTCTGCTCATTACTGAACTCATTTACTCTTGAGTTGCAGTTGGGTATTCTTCAGAGGAATCTTCATTGAGACAAAAGGAGCTTTGTTTTGGTTTGGCTTATTGTATCTTCTTCCTATTGGACTAGAATTAAAATGCATAACTCAATAGGTCCAGTGAGCTATCCAGTCACTTATTTTATTTAAGCTTCACTTTCTTTGTGCTTTCAATATTTCCCAAATGCTTTATGAGACTAAATGTTACTGGATCAGAAGAAACATACTGAAAAAACCGAAACGTGTATGTAGGAATTGGGTCTGTGGAACTGATCCTTTCTCTCTCCTTCCAGAGTGGTTCAGTTTATAAAGTGCAAAAATATTTTTCTATGCTGTTGTCAATGGAAACTTTTCCACAATCTTCTTGAAAATCTCTGTCTCATCTTTATATTGTATCTTTTGGCCTTCTTTCCAAAACCACCATTTTGTTGCTCTAGTTTCCCCTTGTCTCTGTACTTCATCATTTGAGTCGCAGCCATCATTTTAAGGAAAGTTACAATAAGGAAAGGTGCAAAAACTGAGTTGCAATATATTGAACTGACACAGAAGAAAGAACCTGTTAGCTGTCCTGGACTGGTGTTCTAAGGCAGCATGTTCAATTTGAAACAGAAATGGTTCTGTAATTTCTTTAGCCAGTAGAACAGAAAAACAATTTCCATATCATCATCCCAATGAAATGTGGAGTCTCAGACTGGCTAAACCCACCCCTTTCCAGCCTTTAGCCAGCGGGCATTGCCAGGACTGCAGCTGGCATGTCTGTGTGAGCACTCACACAAGCGTGCTTTGCTACCCTGGTGCAGCTTTGCTGCCCTGGTGCCCTGGCAGAAATCCAGCCAAAGCCCACACTTCACACACAAACCACTGCCTTCCACCCCTCTAGAGGAGCACAGGAAACATGGGACCCTGTGGAGGCTTTGGTGCTGGAACCATGACAATACAGGCCTAGTGCAAGCCATGTCCAGAGCATCAGCCACTCCAAGAGAAGGCTTTGTCTGCCTTCTAAAGAGCTGTTCTCTCTCCTTGTGCTTGGGAGAAAGCAGGCATAAAAGACATTCTGCCACCTTCCCCAGGGACTGACAGAGCTCAGGGCTGCTGTCAGAAGTCTCCAAAACTCCCAAAAAAGTCTGAATTGTGGTGGTCATTTGAGCACTTGGGACTATTGATGTAATAAAACATCACAGATGTCAGCAATGGATGTACAGCTGTAAAACTGTCTGTGCAATGCAGTTCAAAACATCCTGAGAATGGGAAAGAACATTCTGCTTAACCCTGTACACTTTATACTCACCCCACACTAGGATGTCCCTATGAGCAATAAAAGCCAAACATTGTGCAAGCCAGAGACAGATACCTATGACTTTGGTAAGTAGTTTTTGTTCAAACAAAGCATTCTCTATAAAATTATCTTTCCCTTTTTCCCTGAAAAGCAACCTCAGCATAGCACTGAGCCTACAGTTCCATCTTCCATGGCAAAGCACATGAGCCTCCTCCTAACTCTGTTACTAATGGCTTCCTGTTAAGACTTGTACAGCATTTACACTGTAATCCAAATGAAAGTGTTCTGTGATTTAACGAGTGACACTGTCAGTTTAATGGCATTTTTATTGCTACACTTTTAATGTTTCTGCACAAAGATCAACCAGGGAAAAAGGAAGAAGCCTGTTTTGAAAATATCAGTAGTACAGTACAGATTCCCTTTTCCTAGAGGGACTGCTGTAGTTGATTAGTATTCTGTTAGACATTCTTGGACATCATCACCAGCTCTTTCTCCCCCTACACTGTGAGCTCACAGCCCATGCACTGACTTTATACAGGTGGTTATAATTCCAAGGACTGCATCCAGTGTTGATGCAGGCAGTTGTGCAAGGCTGTAGTTTCACAAATGGCTTTAAACTGATCTGTAAATGAGTTACTGCCAAAGAAGGCAATCCCATCCTTCTTCCATCCCTGCCCTTACCACATGACTGAACACCTCCTCTCATGCCTGCGGTAACTCTTGGGGGGTTGCACACTGAGCTTGTCAGGGAGCAAATCTGATTCAAAAAAGGACCTTTTGTTTGTTTGCCTTCCAGTTAATTTGATCTGGATCAGCTGATCAGTTCCTGATCCTGTTCACCACAGTGTCACAAAGGAAGTGGTGAAAACATGCAACAATGTCAAAAGGGAAAAAAGGGTAGCTCACACTTCAGTTAAGTTCAACAATAAAAACACAGTCCAAGCTACACCAATGTTTCCAGGTTACATGAATTTAGCCTTATAGATACAAAATGTGTGCACTACAATAACCATGGAGAGAGTTTTATACTGGGTACAAGATGCACAGGGAGCCTATAAATGACAAAATTGTATTATGTATTATGACCAAGCTCTCTATTTTGTGCTGATGTGATATGAAACTGGCTCAGCCCATCTTTAGCAAAGATCTTTATCAAATGCAGGCCTCCGTCACTCTAAGTATTTAGCGGAGAAGAACTCACATATAATCTCAGAAATGCATGTTAGTTTACTTATATACTCCAGTATTAAAAAAAGAACCTGACCAAAACTGCAGGTGCAGACAGTAAATCCCAGAACTGACATCTCTGCACAGCTGCATTTGGAACACCAAGTGTCAAAGATGCAGGAGATGCAGCAGCACCTTCTGTGATGTTTGCTCCTCTTCCTCACACAGCACATGGAGTGGGCCCCAGCCCAGTCAGTTCCTCAGGCATGGTCTGATCTTAATTCACCAAAACCCTTTCAGATGGCAGCAGACTGCTGAGCTAGTGCCAATCCCTTGCCCCAAAATCAGGCTCTATATCTTCAACACCACTGAGGTGCGTCAGGAAAAGCAAAGAATGGAACTGGAGGAAAAAAGGGAAGGTGGATAGATGCCATATACTCCAGGTCTATTTATGTGCCATAAAACATTTTTTTCTATGATCTTCAGCTCTCTGTTCCATGCAGAAGATTTTTTCCAGCTTTGGTTGTGAAAACACCACAAATTTTGAACCAGCCACAGAATTCCAGCATCCACCTCCTCGCTACAATTTCCCTGCATCGGTTGTGCTGACACAGAGGTAGGTGGCTTTTCCTGTTCAATGTACTGGCAGAGGAAATAATGCAAGTGCAGTCAGGAATGAGCAATTTATAACAAAACAAAAACAAGCACTATTGTTCATGCTATTTTTACTTCATATACTTACAGAGAACAAAATACAGAGAGAGAACCTTTGCTTGACTGTATTAGTGCAGCTCAAATACTTATTTGCATATAATCTGCAAATCTTCCAGCAGTACTCTCTCAAAAGAATAAATTTTGTAAGAATGTTAATTTGTCAGAAAAAAGTGTAAGGAGTTGCAAACTCGTAAATGGTCGCATATGGGGAAAAATCACTTGGACCAACCCCAGTTTAATTGACTATTTACTAAGAATCTGACAAACTTCCAATTTACAAAAAGAAAAAAAGAATTTGAAAAATTTTTTAAAAAATCATCCTACATCAAGCATATTGAAGTTTGATACATCTTCTTTTCTTTAGATAAATATACCTGAGCCTGTTGTCAAGGCTATGCTTCTCCATTGTTGGCTTTAGAGGGTAAAGATCAGATCATATAGCATTATGTCAGGAGTAATAGAAACACTTTCTGCACCTGACTTAAAAACAAAACTGCTTAAAACTACCCTGAATTGAGAAGGACCATTTGATTAATTAAACCAAAAATCTTCTCTAAGTTCAAGAGCTCAGTGAGAACCCTTAATTACATAATCAAAAATTATATCAGGAAAGAACATAATGAAAACCTAATTATGCACTTTTTAGTATGTGATTAGTTTTAAGTAGGTGGGTATGATTGAGGAAGAGCAAAAGGGGGGAAATAATGATTAAAGTGAATCAGACAGTGGAAAGAAAAGAAGTATCAGAGGAGTGAGTAATAGCAATTTCAGCCTTCTCCCCAAGTGTCTTCCAAAATTGAATGTTTTGACTTGAATACAGAATGTATGAAATAACACATGCTTCTTCTTCAATTGTATGTGTTTAGGATTTGACACAAATCTGAAACCTATGAAAAGGAAATAGGCTGCATTTCCAATTAATTAATGAGTTCAATACCAGGAATATTTTCAAAAAGTTTTGTCCATCTCTCCAGAGCTCATGGGAAGGCTGCAACTCTCCGTTCTCATGGTCCCTCTGCCAAGTGAGACACTGATGTAACATTTTACAAAAGCCTGTGTGCAGGTCCCATGATACAGTTTATAGTATCTCCCTCTTTCTTCTCAAATCCAGAATCCTTTATGGCATGAACTGGTGTTAACCTTCAGTTTTCTCTAGGATATTAGGGTTATCAAGTAGGTGGGAATGCCAAGGAGAAGCACAAGCCTCGGTCACTGCTGTCTCATCACACTCACAGGTGGCCTAACAACCCCACAGGTAAAATCTGAGTTGCTGACTGAAAACTCGTGTGACATTGTGGGGGCCCCTTTGAGTGGGCCCTGTCTTGCACATATTTACAGTACTCTTGAGCAGCCACTTCAGACTCATGCATCTCAGTTTCCCTGTTTTCAAATAGACGTAATACTTATGTCCTTCTACCACACACCATGTGTCTAATTAAGTGCTTTCAGAGTTTAACTGAACGTGTGTATTATATTATCTTCTAATCATAGAGAATGCCATCCACCCTTCCTCGCAATTCTTTTTCTTTGTTCACCATGTTCTAAGCCTTTATTTGTTCCAAGTCACTCTTCTGTCAAGTTACCTGAGCATCTTTATCTTAAACCTATTTTTAGGCTGATGTTAAAAAGAGAAATGCAAATGCTCCACTGTCAGTCTAGGTTCCCGAAGAGTCGGAAGCCAAGAAATTATTTCTGCAAAGCTCACTGCAAACTACCTCAATATATCTTGCTTGAAGATTCATAATTTGTAGAAATCAAAGGGATTAGTTCTTAGATAGAATAAATCAGCAGTGGCTTTAGCAAAATCAGTTATCTGCAATGAATTATATAAGGACAGGTGAAAGTTGGTTCATGTCGGCCACACCAGAACCCAATTTTAACCACACACATGGAAATCTCTTTTAACTACATTATTTTGACTGAAGTTTCTGGAATTACTCTGTATATCTACAGATGCAATGTTGGAATTTAAATTAGCTGCTGCTATTTGATACACAGGTGCTGGAGTCAGGGTTTATTCTCTGCTCAGCAGCAGCATTTCCATGCTCTGTAGAAGCAGCACAGACCCTCACTGTATCCTGAACAGGTCCCTGGCACACAGATTTCTTTAATATATCACACAAACCTTTTACTGCTGGCTCTCAAAGCATATAGTAGAGCTATAAGTACAGGGAAGTGAAAGAAACATGATTAGCCATGCAAAAGGGCTTCAATATGAGGACAGTCTAACATGTTAGAGCATTTTAATTTGGTGTGGAGAGCACACAGTGGAAATAAACTAAAGGTCTGCAAAATCTTTAAATGGTGAGTAAAGCATAGACAGTGACTGAGCTGTATTGTTTGCAGTTATGAAGTTAAGATGCAACCAAGAAAATTATCACGTCTAAAGCAATTTTTTTTCCATATAGTAATTGTTAAATGTGGAAAAAGCTGCTAAAGGATCCTGAAAAAGGCAAACACCTTGTGTGTCAAAGGAGGATTCAATAGGAAATATGCTCATTGTTGGCTAGTAAAACTGGTTTGGATACAACCTCTAGCTCAGAAAATTCTTCAACTACCTTAAGCCAGGTATGTCCCATGCAGACTTGAGTGCCAAAATTGTTTTGGGAGCCACATTTCAACCAACGTACTGATTTCCTATGAGTCTTTGGGCAGTTCTGTACTCTTTAGGGAAAAGGGCTGTGGACTGGTAAATGCTGAACTGAAATGGTAAATTTCGGGTGCCCCATGGACATGGTGTACCCAGTCTGGAACCAAGGTACCTGTGCTTATATGAGCAATCCCTCTCTGCTGGCCTGCCTTACTGCAGCCTTGCCTGCCTGCTGCACAGTTGCAGGCAAAGCTCATGCCCAGCTTTAAGCATCTGTTAAAGTTGTCCTGCCCATGGTCTGCTTGAGAGCCATCTTCACCCAGAGGTGCTCCCCTGGTACACCAGCACACAGGGCTCTGCCATTCAGGGACTCTTTGAACGCTGCCGTAAGGAGATGTGCACAAAAACCTAGTGAAGATCAATACAGGAGAGGAAACTTCAGACACCTTTGCTCTTAGATGCACACTGTACCCAACTTTTCTTATTGTCCATGGGCTTTTCACCTCAGAGAGCTTCAATAAACTGCGAAATTGTGGTGTACTAAATTCTACTGAAAAGCTGCATAAACATTTTTATAAATCAAAGCATGAGAAGCTGGAATTTATTTAGCACCACAAAAACAAATATATGTATGGAATTGGCGACATAAATCAGATATACACTGTCTTCACAGACAAAGGGTCATGCAGAATAGGTAATGCCCTCCCACATTTGCCTTAGTCATCAGTTCTCTTTGGAACTATGCATGAGCAGCAATTCTCTTACAAGCCAGAAATAGGGATTTGCTTAAAAATTTCCAAAAGTTAGCAGAAAAAACATCTATTAACTTATTGAAATTCACAACAGTATGCTTTTAGTCTGCCTGATGAACAGATAGTGCTTTTTAGAAAGGAACAGCAGTGGTTAAAGGAGAAGAAAAAAAGTGGGGGAAAGGCAGGTGTGTGGTCTGTGAGATCTTTCTTGCTGAGCCTAAAGGCTATAGCAGTATAAAGCAAACTCTACAAACACTGGGGATTTCTAGATCTTTTTTTTACAAAATAGGGTAATAGCAAATAGGGTACCAGTCACATCTCAAACAACTTTCTGGGGTTTCCTAGAGCCTTCAGCAGGTCAAGAGTAGATAATATTTTCTCCTATAAGGCTGAATACAGTCAGTATGCAGATGAACACATCCTGGATGATTATTTTCTTTGGTACTGTGATACCATGTGGAGACCTTACCACCTTGCTGCTATTGGGAGAGACAACATAAAAATGTAACAGCTGCAAGCAACTTACAAGCACATGTAAATTAATTACATCTTCATGAAAAACCTTGCATTCATTAATTGATATCAGACTCCTTGTAATTGACTCCCTGACCGTTTTACAAAGTAGCAGCATTTTTTTGTTTGCTTTTGAAGTGCTCACTTGAGAACACGTATCGGCAGTAAAAATTCTCTTCAAAACTAAACAGTAGTTGTAAATTATTTCATTTTAAAAAATACAAAAAATAAAACAAAGTGAAAAGAAAACAAGCTAGAAGGGACATATTTTGAGGTGGAGTTTCAGACAGTTATCCTATAGTAGCCCTTCAATAATAAAAAAGCTTGCTGGCTAATTACATATTCTTTTTCTTTAAAATAAGAGTCTACATTAGTAACTAATAGAATATCCATTCAAAAGTAAGGATTACGTGCATGTCTGCAATAATTTGGACTTTGCCAAAATGAATTTTCCTACAGCCAAGAGAAAACACTTTCTAAAAAAGAGGGAAAAATCTTCCTTTAATGTTAATTTCCAGTCACAAGTAGCATCCTTTTCCAAATCCTTATGCCGTAATGCTTTCCATACTGCCACTAAAGCTAGAGGAGTGTTTTGAAGCAATGTAGCTTGTACACCATGGTGACAAAAAGGCAATTGTCCTCCAGCGGTGGAGGCATCGCTCCGGTAAACATCCTACTTAGGCTGTGACAGGCTCCTGTCTCAGCACTTGCTACGGAAATGAAATTCTTGTAGGATTTTTGAGGAAAGCACAGGAGACAGAGATAGCAAATTATCAGCTTTAAAACTAACAACTTTCTCATTCAGCCACAGGGTGGGGGCGTAGCTTTGGTGATGGCGATTTTTCCTAACAGGGTGTATGGTTATTTAATTAGGATATTTTAAAAGAAAGTCTTACCGCCTGCCTCTTGCCCTAAACAGAAAAAACCCCAAAACCATTTGATTATTTTAAACGAGATAAACTGGACACTAAATGAGTAAATAAATGAAAATGCTGTAGTGACTTTCAGAAGAAAATGAAAGGTTAAATGTAAAGAGCTTGAAAGAAA
This sequence comes from Serinus canaria, assembly GCF_022539315.1. NCBI lineage: Eukaryota > Metazoa > Chordata > Aves > Passeriformes > Fringillidae > Serinus > Serinus canaria. Next base: position 14,455,041 of record NC_066333.1, read on the forward strand.
ACCAGTGAATTTAGAGTGTAATCTGACCTTCTCAAGATTCTGCTGCCCTGTGCGTGTCCCAGACCCGCTCTGCAGTGCTTTGCCTAGCCCAGAGCGCTCCTCGGCGCAGCTGGGACCGGCACAGAGCCCAGAGTCGCCCTGGCCGGTCCCTCCGCTCGCACCCCGGCACTCAGGGCCATAAGGCCTTTCCCCTTTTGAACAACGGTGTTTCGGACCGACTCGGAGTGAGGGGAACGTTTGTCACTGATGAAGATGCAGAAAGTGCAACCGCAGGGCATCACGCGAGCCCTGATAACCGCACACCTTGCCCCAAGACTACCTCATTGGAGACACGGGGAAATAAAATATTGACATTTAATAAAGATAGTTCCACGCCTAGGGCTGAAAGCATTTGACATATTTTTTTTCCCACTGCTGCAACTTTCTCTTGACCCAAGAGCTGTTTTTTCATTCCGTGTAATCCGATATCCATGAAGCCTTAAGATCATAAGTAGGTGTGTTAGACTACCAACACTCACTCCTGAATAGAAAACTTAAAAACCAGAATAGTGATCAGTGAGAAAATAAAAAAGCCCATGTTGAGATAAAAAAAGTTCAAGAGATATTTTGGTTTAGCCAGGAGAAGATGACAATTATTACATTGTTTGTTACATTTCGTTTTGCTAAGTTTACTTTTTAAGATAGTATATCCAATAAGTGTCTCTATTATTATGCGTCTTAGGAGTTCACATTATTGACATTTTTAAATCTTCCTCTTGAAACTTTTTTCTTAATTAAAAAGAAAAAGAAAAGAAAGGAGAAAAGAAAGTATTTGTAGTTTGACAAAAGCCTGGCAGTGTTCTTATGATGGAATGAAGACATTTGGGAGAATCTCCACCGTTATGAACCAAGTTAGCCTTGTGGGAATGGAGGGAGCAATGTTGAATTGCAGTCCTCAGCCTGGTTTTGTTTGCATTTGCCCTGTTCGTCTGCCCTTATGCTGCACACTCACTTTGCACAAGCAATTGCAACCAACTTAAAACCTCTGCATTTTGGATTCACAGCGATGAAACCTGCTTTTGTATTTATTCTTGGTTGGCATGGGAGTCTGTTATTCCTTGTTTCTGTCCGTTTGTGTCCATTGTGCTGTGTGCATTCCTGCGTGAAACGGCGGTGTCTGTGTGACCCCCGCTTAGGGCGAGCCGGGCAGGGCCTGTAGGGCTGGGGGCAAGACCCTGCTGGTGCTGGAAGCCGCGGTGTGTTCACCGCGCTGTGCGGTGTTCGTGTGCCGTGGGGTGAGCCCCGTGTCCGGCCGCGCTGTGTGACCGCGCTGTGCGGGCTGTGCGGGCTGGATGGGCTGTGTGACCGCGCTGTGCGGGCTGTGCGGGCTGTGTGACCGCGCTGTGCGGGCTGTGCGGGCTGTATGGGCTGTGTGACCGCGCTGTGCGGGCTGTGCGGGCTGGATGGGCTGTGTGACCGCGCTGTGCGGGCTGTGCGGGCTGGATGGGCTGTGTGACCGCGCTGTGCGGGCTGTGCGGGCTGGATGGGCTGTGTGACCGCGCTGTGCGGGCTGTGCGGGCTGGATGGGCTGTGTGACCGCGCTGTGCGGGCTGTGCGGGCTGGATGGGCTGTGTGACCGCGCTGTGCGGGCTGTGCGGGCTGGATGGGCTGTGTGACCGCGCTGTGCGGGCTGTGCGGGCTGGATGGGCTGTGTGACCGCGCTGTGCGGGCTGTTCGGGCTGTGTGACCGCGCTGTGCGGGCTGTGCGGGCTGTATGGGCTGTGTGACCGCGCTGTGCGGGCTGTGCGGGCTGTATGGGCTGTGTGACCGCGCTGTGCGGGCTGTGTAGCAACTCAACACACGGTGAAGTGCGGGGGGTGGCAGAGGGCGAGGTGTGCGGAGTCTGCAGCGCACGGGGGTGAGGGAGTGTGGATGAGAGGCGATGCGTGAGAGGGGCTGCATGCGAGGAGAACACGCGGCCATGAGGGTGTGCTGGACGTGGAAACGAGGACAAGGCACTACGAGGGTGTGCGGGACGAGGAGATGACAAAGCCGTACTGGCCTCGCTCTCGCCCCGCCCCGCTGCTCTCGGCCGTCCCCGGGGCCGGGCTCCGCCGCCTGCGCCCGCCCCGTCCCTCCTTCCCCCCCACCACCGGGACTTCCCTTCGCGCTCTATTCAGCGGTGCGCGCCGCTACCCCGGCATGTCCTGCCGCCGGGCTTTGCCCAGCGCCCGGCTCCTGTAACGCCTCGGCCCGCGGGCGAGGCAGGGCCGAGGGGGCCATGGGGGGCTCCTGAGGGAGCGGAGCGCCCGGCCCGCGCCGCCACCATGGAGCCGCCGCCGCCGCCGCCGCCCGGCGCCCCCAGCGCCGCCGAGCCCGCCGGCTGCCCCAAGGACACCGACCGCCAGCTGCGCCTCCGCCTCTGCGTCCTCAACGAGATCCTCAGCACCGAGCGCGACTACGTGGGGACGCTCCGCTTCCTGCAGTCGGTGAGTGGCCCCGCGGGGCTGGGGAGCGCCCTCGGGGGCGCGGCGGGGCCGGGCGGGCGGCGGAGCGGCTCCTCCCGGGGGCTCCTCCCGGGGCTGCGAGGGCGGCGGGGCGCAAGTTGTGGAAGTGTCCGCGCCCGGCTCCGCACCGCCGAGAGGGAGTTTCTGCTGGAGAGGGCCGGGGCCGCCCGGGGCCGGCAGAACCGCGGTTCTCTCGCCCCCAGCGCGGAGCGCGGGCACCGCCGGCCCCGCAGCGCTCCGGCCCCGCGGGGTGGCAGGAACGGACCCGGGAGCGGGTCTGCTCTCAGAATGCCTCGTCCCTTTGCTGGTTGTTGTTGTTCAGAAGTTGCTTTTACACTCACTTGGAAAATCTACCCTTGCTGTCAGTTGTTTATAAATAAATATTGTACGTGTATCTTTGTTTCATGGTAAACATAAATTTGTTATTGTGCCGGGTGTGTCTGTGTATGTGGAAGCAATTATACCTGCCTCTGAAATTATTCACAGGCTAGTTCAGAAGAAAAAATCCATCTGGATATTTCCATTTTCCTATGTAGGCTCTAAATGTGGAATTCATCTGTGTACCACCACACTCCTGCAAATAACTAGAAGAGCCTGTAATAAAAGTTACTAGATAATGTATAGATATATATATATAGATATATATATAGATATATAAATGTATATATTAAAAAAGAAGAATAAACTAGTGATCACACAGAGATCAAGAATCAAAGCAAAGGAAGTCTCTGCAGAGATTTCTAAAAGATTGTTTCTGAAAGGGCAGAAATTCTTTCTGGTGTTTTTCTAGGTAAAGACTAAACTCTGGTTTCATCTAAATGTGCTTAGACCCTGGGCCCCTTCTGACCTCTCCTTCTGGCAAGATTTTTGTTTGTTTGTTTTTAAAAATCAGTTTGTCTTCAGTGTTTTTCAGATTCACCAAAGTGGAAAACTGTCTAGCACAAAAGATAAATGACAAGGATGTGGTTGCTTTATGAACTAGTCTCTACTCGAACTCTCCTCTTCTCTCTCCAGTAATTGAAGTCCGAGCCTTTAATTTGAGTTTTCCAACTGAAGTGCCAGTTAGCTTCATTTAGAACTGTGGTTCTGTCTCAGTGCGAGGAGGTTTTCTTCTAAGATATAGGAGAGCCCCACCCTACAGACAAAACAAAACCAAAATCCCTCAGAAAACTCCTCTGTCCTAAGTACTGAATTTGAGATTTTGTTAGCTGCAGGCTAGAATGTAGATTCAAGCTACATATATTTTTAATTCCGGTTCTTACAGCTAAATGTATTCACAGTGGGTTTTTCATGTATTAAAAAACCAAAACAGGTCTTTTATTTATTTGTATTCTTTAACTTGGCAGTTTTCATTAGGGCAGTAGTGAGTAATATGCCCTAGGTAATGGCTGGAGATCCTGATGGAGCGCGCTCGCTGAGGTCTTGGCTGGCACTGCTGGCAGTCAGAGCCCTTCTGAGGCACTTTGCCACCAGGTGTAGAGTGGCTACAGCATTATCTTGTGGTGATGGTTCTGGAAGTGCAGCTTTACCCCCCTACGGAATTGGTGTTTTAGTCATTATGTTTGAATGAAGCACTGAGGGACATGATCTTCCTCATCTCTGGGCTTTAGTTTAGAGCAGCATTCATACACAGGCTTAACTTTGTGCACATGTCAAATATTCATGTGCTGTCTTAAATAATGTCAGTTTCTTCAGTCATTGACCTACATCTTATGGTCTGAATCTCCATTCAACTGCTTCCTTATAGCTGAATGTTGTTAGCCCCAAGGAAAGGAGAATAAGGATCTACTGCAGCATGTGAGGGTAAAAGGAGCCAGTAGTGGGATGAAATTTTTAAAAATAAAATTTGGAGTGTGAAATATTTTCTGCATAAATTATGTGGATGGCCATAACTTAACCCTTCTAACAAGACAGCCCACAGGAAAGAATTCTGCCCCGCCTCCCACACTGGACAGCCAATACAATGTGCAAGGATAACATCATCTACATAATCACTGGGATTAGATGCAGTTATAGGTCAAAAGTTTTTCTTTAGGACACTGATGAAGGTACTGCTGTAGCCCTGGGACTCTGTATTCTCAGCTGTGCTTGGCCTCACAGGAGGCCGCCCAGCTCCTGTTTGTTGGCTCTCCTGAGCGTGCTGGCATCACTGCTCAGGAGCCACCCCTCCTGCCCCTGGATCTGTGTTTCCCCAGCTGGTGTTCTGTGTGAACAGCACCTACCCAGTGCAAAATAAACGTTCACTGTTATACTACCTGGGGTAATGTACCAGGGTAATGCTCCAGTGTGACTGGCAAGGTTAGCTGTTTTGTCCTTGGTGTGAATTGTACTGAATTGGTTTGTACTTCATATGATCCAGATGTAATTTTGGCTGCACTGAAAGACTGTTTTGTGCAGGAGAACTGCAGTACCCCAATCTTCTGGAAACTTGTTCCTGTCAAAAAGGAGATGAGACAGATGTGGGGTATGGGTTCCTTTGCCTAAGAAACATCAATAGCTTGGGTTAAATAAAGGAAGGCTAAAGCTCATATCTTCTATCATCATAATGAATTTCCCCTAAGTAGGCTGGGACAGCTGTGCTTATGTGAGGGAATCTGTGCTCTTGGTTAAATATTTGCTATTGAAGCCCTAGTCCTCATTAAGTGTTCTCAATAAGCAATGTTTTAAAAAGCAAACAGCTAAATTCTATGGGTTTATTCACAGCACTGAAGATGCTTGCTAGCAGTAGCTTCCTGTGTTCCCTGGTAATGTACAAGAATCTCTTAAGTATTTAGTAATCTTGTAAGTATTTAATGCTGTGCATTTGCAAATGAATCAAAATAACCTCAGTTTGCTTACAGTATTTTAATCTGTTTTAGGAGATAACCATGTTTAAGGAAAGGTTTCCTTTTTCTTTTCTTTTTCTCTGTTTAGAAATGTTTTCCCACAAAGATGCAGGGGAAAATAGGTTCATTATTAACATAAGGACTCAGCCCTTATTTGCTTTACCTAAAAGATTGTGGTCCATATTTTGTTTTCATAAATTATTAAAGTGAGTATGTAAACTTTAATATAAAGCATAATTAAAGTCGTAATTAAATAATTAAAGTGATAGAACATGGAGTTCTAACTCTCTTCTACCAGCTCACAGCTGATGACCTGAAGTTACTGATTTAATTACAAATATATGCATTCAATATTGTGTCGTGTTTTATTTGCCATTTTGTTAGGCAGGGATGGTATTACTGCTAACTATGGAATTATTCTTGAAGAAATGCTGTGTTACTCAGGAGTATTAATAGACAATACTGCAGTTATGCAGCTGTGTTACTGGCTGCACTAGTAAAGGCTCATTACACAGCCAAACTTTTTAAGCAGCAGGGAGAACTGCATGGAGCAGATGGAAATGTACTGCTGCTAACATCATTAAAGAACTACTGATCACAGAAGAAGCAAAGTGGGAAATTGTCAGAACCTAATGGAACTTTAGTAAAAGTTTCAGGAGTAAGAAAAATTTCAAAGGCATAAAGACAGATAATTCTGTTCTAAGTCTCTGGTGTGATTATAAACCATAAGGATTTTCAGTCTCCAAGCTTTAACATTCAATTAATCCTTTGGCCTCTTTTAACTCTGTAACGTATACAGAAATGTTTATACTGTCTTATGTAATTTTGTAAATACTTCTTTTTTGTGTGATGGAATCACAGCAGGTGATAATTTAGTTTGAGTGACCTGCTGGATAAATGCCAGCATCTGTCTGGTGGCATGCAGTGCTGTGCAGGAGCGCGGGGCTGCCAGCGCAGGGCTGGAGGTGCGGTGTCTGCAGGGTGCAGCCCTCAGGCTTAGCCAGGCTCTGGGTGCCTGCTCTTGCTTGGAGTGTCACTTGGTACAGAGAAGTCATGCACAGTTTGCTAGGGAAAGAAAGGTTGTGGTGTGTTTGACTGTTGCATGGTCATTCCACAGAAACCCAGTCAAATCTGACACTAATATTTCAGTAATTGAAGAGCAGCTCTCAAGTAGGGAGACACAGGAGCCCTGAGCAATTTCAGACATACTCGTTGACCATCATTCTGAAAATAGATGAAATAGTGAATACACAGCAGTTGGCGATCAGGTTTTTAAAAGGTTTTTTTTACCATTTTGTAAACATAATAATGAATTACATGTGGAAGTGTTGGAGCAGTAGTTATCCAGTACACTGGGTTGCAGTGGTAGGTATTTTGTTGCATCACTTTTTCCCCCACATTCATTTATTCACCGAACATTCAGCTCAAATCTGCACATGCACCTCCCACAGCTTAGATAATTGCAAATATATAAAGCCAAATTGTTCTCTACATTGTATATATATGTCTCTTTCATCTTTCCAGAGACAAACCACCACCTTGTAAATTTTAATGTCAGAATGACAGGATGTAGTTTTAGCTTGAGCAATTGCTGCTTGTTCTGTGCAGGCGTGAAAACAGTAGGAAAGGTGAATTGTTACCAGATAGGTATCAAATTGGATAAGTAATTGTACCAATACTATTTTTAGGTTTTAGTGTTATGCGTTCCTTTATTTTTGTATGAAAACTAGAAGTCCTCTTCAATCCTATCAATTGTATAAATGTTACATTAGGACATGTGCCATCAGATAAATTAGCCCACATCCTACACACTCAAAATATTTATGTTTTGCTCCTCTTTCTTGCTTGCTTTGTAGGTGTAATTGATCTGTCTCTGGGTTTTGCACTCCACCCATCTTGAAACATGATAAGCATCACAGGCTTTGTTTGGTCTTTCCCCCCCTCCTTCTCTTTCTATTTCACAATCTTGTTTGCATCCAAGATGAGGCTCTGGTGCTCTAATAGAGTAGCAAACAGACCATTTGTTTCAGCTGTGAGCTGTGGTTTCCTGTCCTACCCTGTTCTCTGCCTGCTCACCCTCAGCAGATACAGATAAACGCTGATTCTGGAAGGTGAACCATATGGTTTGGGAATGCTTTTCCTTTATTAGGAGACAGCTAAAAGAGCATTGGGGGAGAGGAAGGAGATGGGAAAGGAAATTGTTTGGAAGTGATCTAAATTACCTTTGCTGATCTGTTATTTTGGGTCAGTTGGTCACCTACAGCCAGTTGTTAGAACTGCAAAAGATGTTCCGTTTAAAGTCACAGAGCTTTTTTTTTTGTTTTTAAGCCTGGTTCCTGATGTATGCAAATTGAGGAAGATCATGGATTTCATTTTAAATGACATGTCTGTAGCCCTTCTGGTTGTAAAGCACGAATTGAAGATAGAACATTAGCAAAACAAGAATGCTTCTGAGTTTGTAGGGACTTTTATTTTGACTCTTGAATTTTGGGTAGGCAATTCTACTAGTAGAGTTCTCTATTTAGACCAAGTGTAGTGCAAAATCCGTGGCCAAAGGCTGAAATGCAAATAGATTAAAAGGTTCTTTTGCCCCAGATAGAAAGAAAGTGAAGAGAACAGTCTGGATGTAGAAGGATGAAGCAAAAGTTCAGAGACACTGAAAAGCAAAACAAAGCAAAGAGAAAGGCTCAGATGAATAAATATTTTCAGAGCTGTGGTCTTGAGAGCCCAGTTTGCAGCCACGGGTCTAAGATCAGGGCTGGAGGATCCAGAATACCCAGGTCCTCTCCTGCTCTGAGCTGTATGAGCTTAGTGTGTCGCTTTGAAAATAGTGTGCCGAGCCCATGCCTTTTGCAGTGAGGCTTTACAAGTCAGTTACATACGAGTACAGCAGGTTTTTATGTGAAAGAAGGTGTTTATTCTTTTTGCATTCTAACAGAATTTCCATGGTGAGAAAATATCAATAAATCCCCTGTGTAGTTTCACCAGTTTACTGCCATACAGGTGAGAAACCAATTTCTCTTTGCTTCCCTTTACTCATTCCAGCCTGGTGTGCATCTGACCCTTTTTACCCTTTATCTCAGACCTACTTTGGTCTTGTTACATCCTTTGGAATGAGGTGTCTGACCTCTTTCTGGCTCTGCACCTCTCCCTCCTCTCGGTCGCTGTGCTGTGATCAATCAGCCCTTTTGCTGTTTGTCCCTCCCTCTCATTTCAGGCGTGCCAGTTGCTGTTTGAACATGTGCCACGATCTCTGGGGGAGGAGGGAGTGCTTGGCTGCCCTGGGCTTTCCCAGAGCCAGGCTGGTGCCTCTGCAATGAGATTCTCCTGCGATAGCGCTGTGGGAGCCGAGGGAGGGGAGGGACAGAGACCCCGGGCTCTGGCAGAAAGGGCATGCAGATCCAAAAGTGAGCCCAGCCTCGCAGAGAGCGGAGCATTGGAGATGCTCGGTACACAGCTGGGTGCGTGTTTGATTTTACAACATTTTCAGCTGGTGTTTGCAGGAAGCAGACTGATACCCATTATGGGAAATTTGTTTGTCCCTAAATATAGGAGAGAAAAAAAGTTTAAAAGCTTTGATAATTTTCCACTCCTTAGGTCACACAGTATTTCTGCCATAGGCAGGAGTACTGGTTTGCAAGGAGGAGAAATGTAATTCTTTAATTTTACATTGTATCATGGAATCATGAAACTAGCCTTGGAGAGAATCTTGACAAGCCATCCCATCATGTTCTGATATGGAAAGATCTTCATTTCTGATGGTTTATCCTGGTGTTTAGGTGTTGTTAGTATTAGAGATGTCTTCTGAATGCCTAACAATGTCTAATCTTTTTAGTGCTCTTTTTTTCCTTTGCATCAATCCCTTAAATATTTTAAGAATGTTTTCACATTTTGCTTCAGATTATGCTAAATTGTCAAATTATTTAATTTTCTTCCTCAAAAACTATTTAATTTTACTTCTGATAATTCCTGTTCCATTATCTGGATTCTCTAATCTATGTGTGTCCTGAACTCTAGTGCCCAAAACACCAGGTGCCAGGCACTCCCAAGGCTTCAGCAGCACCAAGGGGGGCAGTGGATTGCTTACAGGTTTTGTACAGTATACAGAGTATTATTGTCACGGGAGAGAGAGGTTTGCCTGAGTTTGTGTCTGCATTTGGGAACAACTCATTGCTCATACCAGCAGCTGGGACTAGGTGCCAGCATAAAGCATTTACGGGAGCAGTCAGGTATTCAGGCTCCTGGGGGGTGCCCTGGAAGTGCAGTGCTCACCCTCCTAAGGGGTACAGAGTGATGTGTTTGCAGGCCCCCTTTCCTATCTGCACATCCTGGCACTCCCAGAGGCACCCAGCACAGGGGGTTTCTGAGGCTTGAAAAAGCAGGATCTCCCAAGTGCATTGTCTGCCTTTGGGCACCCAGATGAGTCTGGGACAGATTAAGCTTTCAAGAAATTACTCATTTCTGTTGCCTGCTTATTGTTTGCTTCAGGCACTTACAAGGAAATATAAAGGGGCTGTATGAATTTCTGGCTTCTTTCCAGCTGTAGAATGCCTTTTCTGTTTTTGTTTCCCCAATGGATTTCCAGCCTGCAATGGTATAGGCCTTGCACAGTTGTAGTGTGGTGTAGGATGTAAATGGTGATGTATCTTTTGGTTTTGATGATGCTTGAAATTCCTGTGCAAATGGCAGCCTGTCCTGGTTACCAGGAGTGAGTACAGCTGGTGACAAGAAAAGACTTGAAATAAGCAACCATGTCTTTTCTCAACTGGTTACAAAGACTTCTTGTGGAGCAATGCAGTTCTTGCACATCCATCTCATCTAGACTGAACAGCACCTTTGACTGCTTTTCCCTTCTGTGCCACAAATTGAGGCTTGGGCTGGGGATTGCACCAACAACATGCCTGAGATCTCACCAAAGTGTTGGATTTAAACATTGCTGCAGATGAAGAGTCCTGCCTAATTACCCAGTCAGGCACGATTAAAACTTTCACACTACCTCTGCAGGTGGGATTGAGTCAGGCTGTAGCAGACATAGAGATCTGCAGTGGATCTGGGCTGGAACAGAACCTCAGGGTGGCTGTCTGGTTACAACCCCTGACTTCTGCGTGTCACCTTCGCCCTTCTGTAGGTGCCATTCATGTGAAGAGACATTGCCTCCCTTTGAACTGCAGCTCTCAAGAGCAGAATAAGAGAAAACAGCTCTGTGATGAGAAAACAGTTCCTTCACCCTTCCTAATGAGTCTTCCTCCTTGCTTACACGGCTGAATGCCATCTGTCAGGCCAGGAGACACTGAGTGCCCAAAGCTGAATGTTGCTCTGATAGGCCACTTCAAGCCTAGGACAGAAAGGCAGAATTTACTGCTCTGGCACTGTGAGGCTCATCTTAGGCCTGTCTGCCCTTTCACCCAGTGCTATCAGCACAAGAACTGGCAGTGACACTTCCTACAGTTCTGGAAACAGTGACAATTTTATGTCATGTATCTTTGAATTGCAGAGAGGGACAGATTTCTGAGTCCTGATTATTTAAAAGTTGGTATGAGATGATGGGACTGTGGAACTGAGTTACAGGAACATTTAGGTTCATGTGAGGATACTGGGTCATTCTCAGTATTCTCAGCTATTCCCATCGCTGAAATTATTTTTATGGAAGCATATCAGCCATACAAATAATACCTTATTGCAGTTAATCTGATGTCTCATGACTCATGGAGTAAATTTTGTGACCATTCTTAACCTTTCATTTTGCACTTCTGGTTTTGCTGTGGTCATTTCTTGTGCCAACAGGTTAATTTGTTGGTTCCCGAGCCACTTTGCTTATCTAAAATGAGGAGACTTTTTTTTTTTAACAACAAATGTAGTTGTTTAGTCCTTAAAAATCTTTGTAAACCAGTCCTAATTTATTTGGCTTAGTAATACACTTTCAATTAAAAAAAAAAAAAGGAGCAAACAATCTGATAGGCAGAGTGCTGTTTTTATATTCCCTGTGGATTTGTCAGTTGTTAAGTTACCACTAGCTAAGGGATAGGACCAGCATTTCCAGGGCTCCTGCCTCAAGCATGTGTTAGGAACTGTTTCTCCCTGTATGTTTTGGGTGTGGAACTTGATGTGCTCAGGTCAGGAGTCTGGCTTGCACATATGAGGCTGCTGGTTTAGTTGTGAACCAGAGCCTGCTGCCAGTGACACCAAACCCACATCCTTTCTGCTGACATGTCTTGGCCCAGGGTGTCAGAATGAGCAAATGCTGATGCCTGAGAGGCACGCTGCTTGCCCCTTCCCTTCCTCTTCTGCAGAGAGCTTGCTGCAGTCCTTTGCACCAGTGTCGCTGAGCTTGCCACCAAGGAGTGATGCTTATCCTTGGAACTGAGGCTTTAAACTCATGAATCTCAATTTACTGAATGTCTTCCAGGTGTTTGCTACCTTTGTACATGACAAAGTGGGCTTAGATTTAAAAAAAGGCCTAACAACATCTTCCATAGCCTCTTACATCTTCTTTTATCTACAGTAAATTACATTAGTGATAACACTTCTGTCTTGAAAGTTTTGCCTGCTCATGCTTCTGGCATCTTAGCACGGTTTGGGTAATTTGGAACAACCTGTCTTGGGATACTAAGGGAAATACTTGTCAGGAAAGAGGGGAAAACACAAAAGGTTGCGTTCGGGATTATTTTGGATGCTGAGGAAGTTGACAATGAGAGGAGTTCCCTGATATTCAAAGTGTCTGTGTCACTGGTGGAGGGCCTTGCTTAGGTGGCAGACTCTTGATAAGAACTCACTAAAATGCAAATTCTTATCTCAGATAGGTGTGTGGGTTTCAGCTACATAGCAAGGTCTCTGATCCCATGGGACTTTCTGTCTTATCTGGCAACTGCTTTGAATGTCCCCTCACAGGGAGCCCTGGCTGTTAACCTCATCACTAGGTGTCTAAAGAGGCCCCTTCCATTTTGCATGAAGGGGCAGTAACAGAAGGCTGTGAAAGTTTTTAGGACTCTCAAACCTGATCCTTAAATAGCATCCATGTTGTTGTGGGGAAAATGGACAAGCTTAATGTAAGTATACATGTGTAGGCTGTGTGCTATTTAATATGTAGGTCACAGAGGAGAAGGCATGGACGTAAAACTTTATCTGTGTTGTTAGACCTGGTCAGTGGTTAATGCCCTGTATTGTTAAGCAAGAGACTTAGGCTACAAATGCAGTAAACAGTGCCAGGCTTTGCTCTTTGGCCCTGTGGCCAGCTGGCATGATCTGGACCTGCCTTGTGGTGCTGAACTGCAGTCTCCAAGCAGGATGGCTGCAGTCGGGCTGCCCTAGCTGGCACCATGCCTCACAGCTGTTTGGGACAGTGCTAGCAGGCCCAGGCCAGAAACATTCTCCCAGTTTTCTCCCAGAGCTGCAAGGCTCAGGTGCATGTCCTGGCCCTGTGGGCTCACCAGTGGAGGCACAGCCTAGGTCACACTCCAGTCTCTGGCACTTAGTCCTAAAGCAGGATTCTGGTAGATTGGAGCTCACACCCAGACCCAGTGCTAGCTTTTCCTTGAGGCTGCTGATGTGGATGGTGTTACTTCTGATGCTTTGTTATTATGTGAAAGTTCTAGGTGCCAGGTCAGAAATGCTAGAAGTAGGTTTTATCAGCCTTCCTTAGATTTTTGCCATTACTGACTCTTGCCATCATTACTTGGAATCTTTTGTTTAATTTGTGGAGGAGGAGACAGAAAGGAAATACAGTTTGAATGGCTGTCAACTACTTCAGGACAGTGTGAAAAGGAACTGGATGTTAATTGCCTAATTCAATGTCAACACCGACAGTTCTCAGCTGAGGTACTGTTGACTGAAGGTACTTTGGTCCTTCATATGAAGGGTGCTTGATCATTTCTCTTTTATTTACTTCACTTTTTATTGAAGAAAATGAAAGACTTCAAATGATAATCACTGGACACTTGCATATAATTTTTTAGCTCATATCCATTTGGGTGCTGGAGGTTCTGCTTGTTGTATTGCTGAAATTGTGCTCAGAAATCAGTTCAGATGCGAAGCAGCTGTTTGTGAGGAGAGGGTGTTGACAAGACAATAAAGGCAGAACAGTGGGGGAAGTTTTCCAGAGAGCTGCAGAAGTGCAGTTGCTTTGAGCACTGGTTTGTCAGAGGCATGATCCCTAACAGGAAAATGAGAGATCTTTTCACAGAGTTTGTCTCCTTTGTTGGCTCTTAAAAATGTATGTGGGAAACTACCACTGTTACAAATACATGTCCCATCCTCTGTGCTGGCACAGGTCGTCTGTTCACACAAGGAGAATGTGTTCTGAAAACTTGTCACTAAATAAGTAATGGTTTTCAGGCTATGCGGACCAAAGACAGTATTTTTGGGAGGTATAGTTGAAAAGTGAGAGTCACCAATTAAGTTATTAATCCCAGAGAAAAGTACCGTGGGAGTTTTTAACCTAGTCATTAAATGGTAGAGCGGACATGAAATGCAGTGCATTGAGTGTTGCAGTACCTGTTTTGCTGGACTTTTCACTGAGCAGGCCTTCAGCCTTGCCAGCACTGAACTCCCAGGGTTGTGCTGTATTCACTCCTCTGGCTGTGGCATTGCCTCCATGTTCTTGCTTGCTGCTGCCTTCCTTTCCAATGATTGCAAAGCCTTTGTGCAAGGACAGAGAATCTTACTGTAGATGATTTTGTTCACTTCTGTGCATTCATCCTTCAATGCTTAGAAGAAGTGTTTGCCAGAATAACTGCACTTAGAAGTTAGGAAACAAGAGCAAAAAGCATTTAGAAACAAAATTGGACCACTGAATTGAAAGTGTAGTCCAGGCTTTAGAACTAAACACAACTGGAAAGAGTATTGGTTTTAGATGAATGGAAGGAGTCAAAAAGAAGCACAGATCAATACTTCTGTATTGAAGCAAATACTTCCATGGTTAGAACAGGTCTCTAAGACATATGACATCCTTACATAATCTTTTGCTATTCACTAGCTATGGTGGTTCTCTGAAAAAATCAGCTGTGGACAGTTCCTGTTGTAATAAATTAACACTTATGCACAGTTTTTATTACTTTGCTTTGATTTTTGTTGTTGGTTTGGGTTGGGTTTTTTGTATGTTTGCCAAATGTGTCAATACTCAGTGAGCAAAACAGTCCTTGAAGAAATGTGTGTTTTCCTCTTTTTGACTGTTAAGCAAGCCTTTCTTTCTCCGAGTGTGCTCGGCTTCATCTTGATTTTTGGCATGGTGAACAGATCAAGCTGATGAAACTTGCTTTATGGAGCGACCTGTTGGTGAAGGGTGCTGGATGTTTTCTGCAGTTATACAAGTAGCAGAGGAAGATCAAAAAAGAAGGAATATGTGGGGTGATACTGTGTTCTGCACCATGTCAGGCAGAGTGCCTTTTGGGGATTCTGCTGCCTCAACAGACTTCATCCTGAGGGGTGCAGGAGCCAGGAGGAGCTGGGAAAGCTCAGCCTGTTCTAGCAGGTGCCTGTCACCTTGCAGTATCAGCACCTTCTGCTTGTAGAATGAGAACCATGAACAGCAAGGTACATCTGGTATTTCCACTGTGGCCTCTATTGAAAAACTGATAATATGCATCTTGACATGAAATAAAGCTAGAAAGAACAACCAGCCTCTTAATGAACTTTGTCTGTTATACTGTGCATGCACTGGGTCATAAGAGATCCTTTTGCAAAATACAGGCCATCTTTCTTAAGCAGTTGCACAAGAAAAGCCACAATATTTGGAAAGTAAAGTATGAATCAAAATTTTTACAGCACACAACCAGAGGAACTGAAATTTGCAAACGGCAAGCAAGAATTAAGTTGCAGTGGCAGCAGTTACCATGTCCAGGTGGTGTGTGGAGGCAAGGCTGCATGACATCAGTTCTCTTTTAATGTGGCTCTGGGTGAGCTGCTGGGGCAGCATGGTATCAAAAACCAGTTCAATCCGGTGGAAAGAAACTTTTCAGACTATTTCACTTAGAGAAGAAAAAAATTTTGTTGTGACGTGCATTAAGAATAAAGATACTGGTTCATGCAGCACTTTTTTTGGCTGGATCTTCTCAAAACAGAGCATCAGTATTTAGCAGATAGAGAAACTGAGGTGCAAAAAGGCAAAATGAGTTGTACAAAGGGCGCCAATGAAGTAACTAACGGAGCCTTGTCTTCATTTCCTACCTCCTTTAGGAGAAAAAGCTGAGGAATAGATGTCACATAAATGATGTGAATTTTTTTTGTGAAATAGTGAAACAAGAATGTTAATTCTTCAATTCAGTCTTCTAACATCCAGCTGACACATCCTTGGCAGTTAGCACTCGATGAATTGGTGGTCTTAACTCAGTTCCAGGAGGACTGTTGGGCATAACCAGAGGCAGTCTCTGTGCACAAACAAAGAATCCATGGGGATGGGAGGCAGTAACAATTTCCTTTCTGGGAGAACCTCTGCTGCATGCAGGAGACTGTGCTGGGAGAGTCTTCCTGCCAAAGTGTTCTGTGTGAACATATGGAGTAGAATGTAAGTCTTGGTCCTTCAGGAACTGCCAGTCAGCACTTTCCCAATACTCTCAGGGAGTAGTAAAAATGTAAACAGAGAAGCTATGTTAGGTCTCAGAATTACTCAGTGGCAGTTGTGCTCTTGCTAAAATCTCGGCAGGTCCAAGTGCAAACACTTGGACATCTGGTGTCATGCTTGCCTGTGCTAGCTGCTGAAACAAATCCTTCTCAACACTATGCAGAAGTACTTTTTAAAGCAGTAAGTGCAAGCCTGGGTTCTGCAATCAAGCACACACTGAGCACAAAGGCTTTAAAAGACAGAAACGAAGTGAAAATGTCCGTGGTTTGAATGTACTGCTGTACAGGGATTTGAATGCCCCTGCATTCACTAGAATAAAACAGTTTGGTCAAACAAGGTAAAACTGTCTAATGCCAAGCTGAATCCAAGGTGAAATGTTGAAAAAGTTGTTACAAAAGTCAATATTTAGAAACATTTCACTTATGTGCCTTCTCTGCACTTCTTTTTCTTGGCGAGGAGCTGGAACTTCAGAGATGCCACAGAAAGGAAATTTCTTCCTCTGTAATTTTCTATCTGCAAGTTTCAGACTTGAAGTGTGAAGGTGAATTAAAGAAGTATTTTAATCCAGAACTTCACCATGGAAACTTGTCCTCTGGGACAAGAGTATTTATTTTTGGTAGATTTCATACCCCTCTACACAATTCTGATCTTCTGAGACCTCACCTCTTTCCTTTTCATTCATTTTAAAGGTACCTCTTCAGTCCATACTTGTTGGGTGTTGTCCTTAAAAATTCTCCTTATTTTCATATAAAAAGATTTTTGTTCACCAGTTCTGACTCTGAGAGACCATGACTACTTCATTCAAAGTAACCAGTACCAAAATAAAAAAGCCGCCTGACACATCTCTGCAAATCATGAGACTCCGGAACCATTCGCGTAAGAGACTGGTGAGATTTTGAGTGAGGGTGGTGCGTGGAGAGGTGGAGTCATGCCCTCATA
Source organism: Serinus canaria (assembly GCF_022539315.1). Classification (NCBI taxonomy): domain Eukaryota; kingdom Metazoa; phylum Chordata; class Aves; order Passeriformes; family Fringillidae; genus Serinus; species Serinus canaria. The sequence goes on from NC_066333.1 coordinate 14,471,846, forward strand.
GGAGCACTACTTGCCTTTTCTCATTCGCCAGCTGATGTGACCTGTCTAGAAAACCAAGACCTGCTGAGACACTTGCTCTGGTGGGTACTGTACCATGAGGTGGGGTTGGACTGGCTTCCTCAGTTCTGCATCTCTGCACCACTACAGCATCCTGTTGCGTCTTGTGTCCCACATCACAAACTCTCCACGGTCTATTTCTGTTCTGCTTCACTCCAGCAGTTCATGAGGTGAGGAGCAAGTACCTCTGTAAGAGGGGAAAGAAAAAAGAGAACGTGGTCTTCAGCTTCCTGCTGGAGCAGGGCACTGCCACTGTTGCATGGCTCAAAGGAGATGGACAGGTGAAGGTCCACCAGGACTGGTGGATGCAGAACACAATACAGCATTAATATTGTGCATGATTTGAGGTCATGGTTTCAGTATTGGCCATTGGAAGCAATTGGAAAGACTGGTGTATACGATATGCCATTATCCTGGAATCCATATTTCATTTAGTTATCTTAGAGTGCGGTAGACTAAACCAGAAGATATTCCCACCAATTTCACTCTTACTCACTGCTTAGAGCTTTGATTTATGTTTGCAAGCATGTTCATGTGAGATGACCATGTCAGTTATTGCCATGCCTGTTTGCCTGGCCTCTGTTTGCCCACCCTCCACTGCTTGGAGGTGAAATCCCATAGTGTCAGTGGGTGTCTGGGTTTGTCTCCTCAGCTCCTGCAGCTTTCTGTATAAATGCAGATTAAAGGCTACAGCAGTTTGTTTAAATGCTTAAATGTTGAGTTGTAGAGGGCAGTGTTTAAGCAACAGGGGCAGTCTTGTCAGAAACAGAGGTCTAACCTTAAGGAGAGAAAGGAACAGAACAGAGGACAAAAAATTGCTTCAGTCTTTTGTAAATCAGTTTACAAATGAGAGTCACAGTCCTGAGCCCAAATGCACATTAATTAACAGTTTGTAGTTGACTGGGAGATGGCAGCTGGAGTGGCTGAGGACTAGGCACTTATCTTGATTTTTAGTAACAAGAAATGTTACAGATGATATTTGAGTGGCAGTTTCAAAGGAGGAAGAGAAACGTGCTGTCTTAGTCTGCTTCTGTTTTCTAGGCTTATGCTATTTTGTTGTATTTACTGTGTAAGCAAGTTTCAGTTGAGCTGGTGGAATTGGTCCGGAGGGTTGAGACTTTGGAATAAAGTGAAAGCAAGTTTTGTATGTCTTTGGGTTTTTTGGTTTTTTTTTTTTTTTTTTTTTTTTTTTTTGGGTGTATGGGGAGTAGTTTGGGCTTGAGTGTCCTGTTTTGTTTAATGATACCCCAGCAGTGGCACCAGTGGCAGAAATCTCACATTTTTTTTCATTGCAAAGCTATTTATTTAGAGGTATATGACCTGTCCACTCTAATGTGCATTTAAGTGGAATTTGTCTAAGTTAATAACTTCTGTCTTCACTCATAATTTTACAGATCTTTTCTTAAGGAGAAAGTCTCTCTTTCCCAGCAGTCTAAACATCAGGCAGTGACAGGAGCTAGATAGAAATGTCCCTGTCTGTTGTGTGTCTAGGTACTATGATATTCAGTTGTCAGCAGAATTACGGAGTTCTTGGGTTTTTTTGTAGTGAATTCTTGCCTGTTACTGATTTGAGTAGAGTCTCAATGAGTTTACATAGCAATGATGACTCCAAATGCATAAGCTATTGATGTGTGGTACAACTACTAAAGCATGCATGAGCTGGAACTCTTGGCAGAATCTGAAGTGTTATGTAGGGTATTCTTGCATAAAGAGTGTGATGCTAAATATTAGATGAAGCTGCTCCTCCCTAGCAGCTCATATCTGCTTTCCAGGTTTCGAATGCTACAGTTGCAGTGGCTGTTTCTTCAGCAAACCATCAAAATGAACCAAGAAAAACCTGCTATTTTTTTCATACCATGCACATCTTTCATTAAATAAAATACCAGGGAGGTATAGATTCACTTCAGTGGTGGGAACACAGGTCTGCTCTTCCCTTCAAAAGCAACTGAAAAGCCGTTTGTCTGGCATGCTGCTTCATATCCTGTCCTGTTTGTATCCAAAAGCAAGGAGCCAGTCCATATTTCCCTGTCTGGATTTGCCACCAAGGATGTCCAGCGTGGACGCTGGGCCAGCAGAGCTGTGTGTGCTGTGTGCAGCCTGCACAGGCAGCCCTGCCTGCGCTCCTTCAGAAATGCGCGTGCGGATCGCAGCGTGCCGAAGGCTTTTAGGCAGCTTCCCGGACTGATTATTTCCTGTTACCTGATTTTATGTATTCATAACCCTTATCCTTTTGGTCTCACTGAAATTTGTGAGGGCTCATTAATATATCTGAGTGAAAAGTTAGGAAGTTTAGTTTGAGGTGTTTCTTTGGTACCTCAAACTGAGCAGGCTGACGTGATTGATGCTGAGGCAGAGGAACAGCTCACAAACTGGCTGAGAGCAGGGACAGCAGCTTCCAGCAGCAGAGGGATAACCAAGAAAAGAGGGGTTTAAGTCCTAAGTCACTCTAGTTCTTAACAAAGTAAATGTGGCATACTTTTGTAAGTCAATTCAAGCAATTTACCCTGACTTCTCCAAAAGCCAAGCATATTTAAAAACAGAAGAAATCCCTAAAGACACATTAAAAGTGTGGACTTTTTTTTTTTTTTTTTCCTTAAAGAAAGTGAAACAAAAGTAATCTTGGGACTGTGCATTTCACTGAAGTAAAAATGTGACATCCAGTTTTATGAGGCTGTTACCAGCGGTAGGAAAGATACCATGAGGGACATCCTGTGGTACTGGGGGTGTGTTTCACATTTGGGTGAGCTTAATAATGTAAAAGGACTGCCTAACTAATAATTTTTTTTAAGAGGTAATTTGTTTTATTTCTGGTTCCGAATATGTCATGAAAATAGGGTGACTTGAAGATTCTGTGGCAACCCAGAAGATGACAATATAAATTTGTGATGTGACTGTGAGAATACTAATATCCTCTGTCACTTGAAGCAAAATGACCTAACTTGTTTAAGAATTTTCTCCTTCTAATTGGGACAGCATGTAATTCCCCCACATTTCTGGCTAGTCACTTGGGTCAAAAGAATAAGTGTGCTTTGTCTGCCTGGATTCTCAAAGATATAAATCACTGGACCGTTTTCAGTTGTACATTGAAATTCTCTTTATGGGTTCTCCTGGGGAAACCAGACACTGTCAGCTTTCCCTCCATGCCTGGCTCTGCTGTCTCTGTACACAGGAGCACCACAGCAGAAAGGAAGTTTGCTGTGCAGTCAAATGAATTTCACCCTTGCTCATAAGTTACAGTTTAACTCCAGAACCTGGCTGCCTTCACCTTTTTCTAAATTCTTGGCATTCAGCTGCCTCATTTCCACTTGTCCTGGATAGTTTTCTTTTGCGAAGAAGTGGCTTCCTCACTCCACTTCCTTAGTAGTTCAGCTACATCTTTTGCTGCTGTAGACAGAATTTCCCCCTAGCACTCTTGCCTCACAGTCTGGTATTCCCACACTTAAAAAATATGCTTGCAGTGGTGCCACAAGCTGTCCCTTCTTATTTATGGATAGAATTGCAAATTTGATCCAGATGGTGCTGTTTTTTAAAGTCTGCTTCTGAAATCTGTTTGCAAGACATGATCTGCCTGAGCATATGCCTGATCATCTGTTTTTGGGAGATCTTCTTTCAGGATTCCAGAGTTATTTTTGCTGTATCAAAGTTGTGCTTCATTAAATGCCATGAGTCAGTGGAATGGGATGCTTTTGTTTGCCACAGCAGCAGAAGTAGTGTCTAAAATCTGCTTAAGGCTTACATGCTATTTTGTCAGAATTGTTTCTGAAAGACATAGTGCTCTTTGAGCCTAATGAGAAAAAAATACTATTTTATGATCTGTAATTAATGATCCAAATAATAGTAATTACTAGCTTTATATCACGAGACATTTGACAGTAGTTGTAGCTATACTAGGGGTTTGGGTTTCTCAGTGTCAGTGCATTTGATAGTGCTTGTTCTGCCTGGCTGTGTCCAAGCTACCCACCTGCAGCTTGAACACAGTCCTTCTTGGTTTTTCTCGGGAACTTAGTCTCATGCAATTTGTATTGCCTCTTTTTCTTTTCTCTCATTCTGTTGTCTCTTTATGTGCCTACATTCCTTTGTTCTTAAAACTGACAAACAAAAATTATTTGGCATTTAGGATTCCTTATTTTTTTTAAGCATGTAAATTGTCACTAAATGCCATAAGGAGGGCTCTGACAGCTTCAGTTTTATGAGGTTGTATCTCTGAATAAAAAGGTCCATAGTTGTACAGCAGAGGTGTGTGGTGGAGTATGGTGAAGTCTGTGCTTCAGTCAAATTGAGATCAGCTTGTGGAATCAATGTATGAGCAGTGAAAGTCTCAGAATTCAAAAGGCAAAGAATTAAAATAACTCTGTCCCCACCCCCACTCCCACAGACACCCTTCTGATTTTAAAGGCAGCTAAACTCTCATGGTTGATAGGCCTCTGCTCGATATCCTTTGCCATGCAGTTCATTTGTTGGTCCATAATCAACAATTTTAACATACTCAGCTTTTTGTTCTTCTTGGTAGAAATCATGCTGGCAGATTAGCAAGGAGGAGCATGGGTGGCATTATCATCTTCTGTGGAATGCCCAAACTATGCCTGTCCAAGGGACACAGCTCTGGTTTGTCCATACGTTTAAGCCCATTAGTATCTGGCTTGGAGGAGACTGAGTAACTAGTGACTGTGGGTGGGAAAATAGGATGGCTTTTGTCCTGAAGTTTCAAATCACCATGGTTGTGGTGTAAAAAAGACTTGCAAACCAGAAATATTTTATCATCACTTTCACAAATTCAGGGCCAACAGAACTTGGCAAAACTTGCTTTTGAGTGTTAGTGCCACACTGCACAGAACATGTAGGACAGTGACCCAAGGACTCTTTGAGGCAACCTGTAGCCACTGTAGCCACTAAACAGATACATGCTTTGGTGTATAGGATTTTTGAGGCAATTTGGCTTTTCTGTTTCAGTGGATATAAACTTCAGCAGTGTGTTAAGTGCTTGGTAAAAGAGGCTGGAGCTCTCTGCTGCAGGATAATTGTTCGGTTGCTTTGGTGTTGTGGCTTTTTGACAGTTGTTTCCATAACCTTCCAACCCAGAGCAATGCATGTATCTTTAGACAACGTGTTTATAAGAGTAGCCTCTGGAAGACGTTGTGACACCAGAAACCACTAGTATTTGTGCACTACTACTTGAATAGTTGATTAAATTGATATATAGGATTGGGAGAAGTTAGAGCTGCCTCATCCGTCTTACCAAGAGTCACCTATCAGCAGTAACAAGCTCTTTTAAAAAGTCGCTCTCTTGACAACTAAATGATGTTAACTGATGAGCAGTTTTGAAGTTTGTTCCTTGGAGGAATTTGCTGTTGTCCCTGCCCTCTGTGGTACTTCTGGAAATGTGAGGACTTGCACGCACATCAGGAGCACCAGCAGTCCAGAGAGGTGAGTGTGTGCTTGCACAAGGAGCAGATGGACAAGCACACCGATCATCCTGCCTGCTAGTGCCACCCTGGTGGCCATGCAGCTCTGCAAAAGGAGGACTCTACTGCCTCAAATTGTCTTCAGGTCAGCAGAGTGCCGAGGTGGTTATTTAGGATGTGGACTTGTCCTTTGTATCTTGTGCATTGTACTGCTGAGTGAACTTTGACAAGGTTTGTTTTAAATCACATAGATTCCTGAAATCAGGGAGTGGGTTTTAATTCCATGTCGATACTGCCTCAAACAGCCATATTCAAAATGTAAACCACTGTATTGTCTCACAGCAGGACACTCACTGTTGCATTAACCCTTGCTGAGAAGGCCTTCTCCCTTCTGCACTGCTTTTTAACTAATTGGAATAAAATGGAACAAAAATATAGTTTTGATAATTTTTATTCGTATTAGCAGGGAAGTCATAGCTAGTTTCCACACTTCCATTTCCCACTAGTTTTCATCTTTGCAAAAAATCATGGCATTGTAGATATCTAGGGAGTGTGGAAAGAGGCAAGAATGCAGGAACGGGTGAAATTTTCCTTATCATATGGCCCAATTAAATAATTAATTCTGTGGGTTTGTGTCTCAGGTTTCATGGGGCAGTAGTGGTTTTACTATGGCTCTTGGTTTTAGCACCAGATTTCCCCCTTTTTGGCATGGTAATTGTCAAAAAACTGGCCAGCATGGACTGTAGGCCCTTTCAAGCTGACACCTGTTGCCATCTTTATTTTTTTTTTTTTCTTTTTTGCACACTACAGTGTTAATAAAGTAGTTTTGCCCAGTGAATGAGAGCAGGTGAAATCAGTGCAGTCAGAATTCATGTTGTAAAGGGGAACTCAAGTGAATTGTTTATCTGTGTTGCTGCTTCCTCCCAGTTAACTGATGCAGAAGTTACAGCTTCAGTGTACAGATTTTCCCTTGAAACTCGCTGTACAAGACAGAGGAACTGCTACCTTTGCAGAGGTTTTGCTGTTATCAGAGAGCTGCGTTATCACACGAGCTGTCTGCCCATGCATTCAGCACGGGGGGCGGCGGGGGCTGTTCTGTTCTGCAGCCTAAGAATGGCTGCAGAGGCCTGGGAGCCATTTTAAGGACAGGTGCCAGTGTTTGAGAGCTTTGCCTTCCCTTTCCTGCACACATCAACATCTCTGAGAAGTATCAGTTTGATTTAGAGGGAGACACAGAAAAAAATACGGGATGGGAAAGGGAACAGGAAAGAGAAAAATTGCCGGGTTGGTGGGGGAAGGGGAGAAGTGGCCAAGGAAAGGGAAATGAAGACAGACAGAGAAAGAACTGTTTCCTCATTTATAAGGAAAGGGAGCCTTCAAATCAGGATGACTGAATTCAGCTGTTCAGGCCACTTTATACCCATGAACTTGCAATTAAATGCGGAAGTGGTGAACAAAAGACGAGCTAAAAGAAGATATTGTTGAATAGTCGGCATTGGAGGATGTAGAGGGAAACTCAGAAAATGGACAGAGCCCAAGTCATGAATAAGCACTCAGTTTCCTGGGATTCTGCTGTGGGTGGGAGGAGTGCTGGAGGTGCTGGAGGCCTCTGTCATTCAGAGGCGCTGCAGTGGCAGAGACCCTTTGTGCTTCTCCCCTGGTTGCTGCCACAAAGAGAGGTTTTATTCAATTTCATGGTGCTGAGTCGACAGGCCTCTTTCTACCAAGCAAGGGGTTTATTCCCCAGGCCAAGCTCTCAGAGAGGCTCTGTGAACCTTGACTGTTGTTTGGCTTGGAAGTATATTGTCTGCTGCTTGAATTTTTTTTTGATCTTTTGCCTAGATAACCTCAACTGGTTCCTGTTTTGCTTTGGGAAATTACACATGCCTGATTAGTTTTTCCTGGATTATTTCACAGTATGGAGACATCCAAAAGAAGTCATGACTGTTACCTCATGGGCTGGCCAGATGGTTCTGAAGTCTTTTTGGTGTTTTTATTTTTTTTGGGGGGGAGGGGATGTAATACAGAGTAAAAGCTTGCCTACTCTCCTAATGGCAGTTCACTCACATTTCTAGCAATCTGTGCTGGTGAGAGGTAATCCCCACTTATTCCTGGGAGTCCACATGCTTCTTGTTTCTGGTCAGAAGGTAAACTAGTATAATCAAAACATTATCTAGAGCTTGGAAAGCATTTGGGGATTCTTTGGTCTGGAATATGGCGGGTGGGGGTGTGAGGTTCTTGGGAACCAGGAGCCAACAGTGATTTGACAGCTTAGGATAAAGCTGTCACATTTATTCCCTTGCCTTATATCTTTTGAGTAATGGAGTGGAAATAGATCTTCTTAGTGTTTATGAAGACCTTAGTAGAACACAAAGGATGCTATGTTGAATTTAATAATATTAGATCTACAAAAATTAATACCTTTGAGAACTGAATAGATGTTCTTGTGCCATAATCTGCCAAACTCACTAAAGCAGAGGAGATTTAACTTCAGTAAGGAGTCAACAGAAAAGGAACACATTCTTTAGGATCAAGCCTCATCTCATGAGTCTTTGCCAAACATCTGAAATGCTCATGTATTAAAGATTGTTCTGTAAACTAGTTTTTTGGGGGTTTTATTACTCTGAGGACTGAAGCAATGTTCAGATTGTAGTACATGATTTAAACTGAAGCATGTATATTATTAGTAGGGACTACAGTATGTCTTGAGTCCACAGAGAGTGAAAGTAGGTCATTCTTAGTCTTTGTAGCATTTCAACTCCATTACCAGTTTGCCTCAGCCTGTGAAATCAGACTGATGGAAGCCCTTGAATGGGGTGGTTATTTTCATAGCCTCTCTGACTGATTCTGTCATAACATTCTGCTAGTTCCTTTTATCTTCTTTCCAAGGTTGCTTCTTGTTTGATGGTTTTGAAGGTTATTTTATTTCTTTCACACGTACAGGGTTGGATTTGAGATGCTGGTGACCCATGTTGGTGCTGCTGTGGAAAGGACAACAAGCAGATTTTTCTGTTAGCATTTGGCAGAGCAGAGATACAGAATGCTGATGCAAAGCTTGTAGTTCCTTTTGTTGGCACAGTGCTATGTGGATTAGGCATTGTTGTAAAGGAGACATTTGGCTGCCTCATGCCAGTTGTCTGCACATTGTCTCTACAATGCAAATGTAGTTGTTGCATTTATGACTTCTTACAGTCAAGTATGCTGGCACCAGATACCATGCTGCACTACCCACTGTCAGACAGATTTGTCCAGGAATATGGTGGGACCAGCTTTGTGTGGATTTGGGGTTCTGTGCCTAACACACCTTGCTACCCACATAATACACTCCTTCACACTGCAAGGTGTGGCCAGATGTGACTGGGAAACCCACTGAAAGTTTCACCTTTTGCTGATATCAATATAAGCAACTGCTTTGATCACAAACTATGACATGATTGGAAGTCTGGGACTGACATGCAGCCTTAAGTATGTTATCACATTTTCTTGGATTGGATGGAGGAACCCCCTAAAAGTTTTATGGAACTTTCCAAGTTTGCAGAAGAACTGGATTAGCAGTCATGGAACAGGATCTGTCTTAAATACATGCTATCAATATATGCCTGCTGCTTGTAGTCAGCATTGTCAGGCTTGGATGGAGTGTGAAGTAAAGCATCTCCCCAAAGTGAGATTGCTTCTGTCTCCCAAAGTTTTGTTTGTAGTTAGGGAAAGCTTTGCTGTGAGTTTTACTTGCAGTAGTTAATCTCTCCCATCATTTCCAATTTTCAGTACTTCTGGCTAATTTGGTAATTTGACCTTTGTGCAAAGATTCCTGTCTAAGGGAAAGAGTGCCTGTTTATGATTTTTATTTCCTTCCTCTCTGTTTTCCAGCATATGGGAAAAACTGTGAACTAATCAATGTTGATTAAATTTATTCTGCATTGTCATCTACACGATTTAATCAAAACCTCTGGGACTGCATTTTGCTTTGCTGGCATGAACGTTCTGTCTCATGAGGCCTTTCAGGCTGCTGCATTAGTGGTCCTTGCTGCCTAACCCAAATTCCTGGAAGGACCATTGCCCTGTGGCAGGCGTGTATTTGCCTGTTTCTGAAAACACTCAGCTTCCAGTGGCATTTCTAGAGCTGTCTGTGACCAGCTGGCCAGCACATAGCCCGTGATTCCTTACTTGAGCAGAGATGGGTGGAAATGGAGAACAGACTCAGGGGAGGATGGGATGAACAACAGGAGAAAGACAAGACTTTAGGTTCAAGTTGAAATCGAAGTCAGGTAGAGGAAATCAACCTTTCTATTCTTAGCAAGACTGATTGTATATTAGCAGCTGAAATTGACATCTGTTAAAGATCTTGTGTTGCAGTCCTGCACTCACAGCTATAATGAAGCACTGTAAAGGAGATACACATTAGAAAAACTCTGTCCCTAGCTTCAGATGAACTCTTGGCTCAGTGTGAACAGATGTCCCTTCCCACTCTTATTCAGGTTTCACTTTAATTTCAAAATAAAGAGAAAAAAATTGTCTTGGTTTAGATAATATTTATTCTTTTCTGTAATAAGGACTCAATGTAAAAAGGTAGTGTCACAGTAACAATTTACACTGTGTGTTAGCAGGACTCTTGAGTAATGTAATACAAACAGATGCAGCAGCTACAGTGCCCTTGGTAGCAGGACCAGCATTTTAAAAATACACGTGTATGGGGAAGTTAAAAAAGAGGGCAAGGAAAACTGAGTAATATCAGACAACATGTTGGTAGGGGTTGAGTTGTGCCAAGGGATGTAATGGAAAGAGATTGCCCTCTGCTGCAAACTGGTTGGCCTGTTTATTGGATTCAGCGAAGACAGGTGATGCTGGTCCATGATTTTCAGGAAAGAGCAATTTGTCTCAAAGGCCGAAGCACAGGCTTAGTACTCAAGGAGAGATCCAGCACTGCAAGTTAGTGTGGCTGAGAATGAGGGGCGGTGTTACAGAGGAAATGCTGTCTGTCTCAGTGGTACACCGAGTAAGGGATACAGCTGCCTCCTAACTCAGTATATCTGAGAGGGAAGGAGTTGAACGATGGGCTTTGTATGTAGCTCACATGCAGTTGAGTGGAGCTCAGTAATGCAGCTTGTGGTTTGTGTTATGGCTGCTGTGCTCTTTTTATTTCATGGCTGCTGTGACTCCTGCATTTTCCCCTGAAGGTTTCACCCGTTTGCATATCTACACTTGACCAGCCTCACTGATGTGAGGTGATGGGGTGTGGGAGTAAACTATTCAAACTGAAAAACCCTTAACTGGTTCTGTCTGGAAAGGAGAGCCCCTTCAGTGATTCCTCTGACTAGCAGTTCTTTGAATATGGGTACAAGTTCAGGCCATTGTGAGATAGCTACACACACCTTTCCGTCCGCCTGAAGAATGCGGACCTGCTGTGGGTTGACTGGGCAGTCTTGACAGCTCAAGTGTAAACGTAGTGAATCTTATGCTCCCCCTTCTGATGGATTTAATTTTCTGAAGTGTAAATCTGTCTTTTTTATTAACACTCGAATCCTATTAAAAAGAAAAGGCAAACATTTAATTAAGTTTGTCACCAGAGTTTTCTCTAAGGATGAAGTAACCAAAGATAGTAGAGTGGGTTATAAAAGTCAGGGAAAACTATTTATTTACTTTGTAATGTCTGGTATAGGTTTTGGAGTTTCTGGGTTTTAGTTGGGAAACCTGTGAGCAGAAGGTGGTTTAGGAATTTTGTTTCAGTCCTGAGTGAACTGTCAGGTATTCTTTGTTCTTGTGGCACATGCATTTTTTAACAGTCTGAATCTTTCTTGCCTGTGTGTTGTTCTGATTCCCTCAGAACGCTTGTGGAAGCTGGGGCACAGCAATGGGCTCACTGAGCTGCCGTTGGCTGGAGCTCCCTTGGCAATCACTGTTCTCATCTGTTGTTGTACATTATTCAGAAGCAGTCGAGTGGAGACAATTTTATAGAAATTCACAGGAAGAAAACGAGGGCAGCTCTCCAGGAGATGGTTCTGCCTGGTAGTACATTCTCCCTGATGAGACCACTGCAGAGCGGCGCTACACCGAGATTGTGTTTCCTCCTCACGAGTTACTTGTTGTGGACACCAATCAAAGAGAGCTCAGGAATAATGCAGAGGTGTTTTTAAATCCTCCTATATTCCTTGCATCTTAAAGACCTTTTGTAGTTGTTCAGTGCAGCATTTACAAGGTTTAAACCTCTACCTGCAAAGATAATGACAAATAATAAAAATACTTAGCAAGATCCCAGAGTATTCTAGTCACATGTGTCTGGCCCCAGGTGAGAATTACAGCTTGATGCTGAGAGGGTAAGTAAACAAAGTAAGAAGGAGTCCCTTCCAGAAGGAGTAGGGAGATCAAAGTAAGGTGTTGGACAAATGATGCTACAAAATATCCCTGAAGGTTTGCTGTACTTGGGTAGTGCCAATGAGAGCAAAGTCCTGCAAGGTGTTCCATATTAGAAAAAAACATCTGAGATCTGTCCAAGTAGCACTACCTGAGCTTGAGTAATTTGGTGTCCACCAGATATCACTGAGGTCACTGAAAAAATGCATACTTGGGATATTGGAAAATTGGATAGATGTCTGAAGCTGACTGGGGCAACTGAAGATTTCTGAAGCTGATTGGAGCAACTGAAGGTTTTCTATTTTGGAAACTGCTGGCATAAACCCTTTTTCCTCTGTTAATATTTGTTTCTCTATTAGTACAGTTTTGAGTATTAAAGAATAACATTTACAGGTCATCATTAAAACTGACTTTCAATATTTTTGTTATCATGGAAACAAGGTTTACATCTTGAAAATAGTCTTCATTTCTGAAGTGCATAATGAATACTTAGATATATTGAGCAATCTTATTTTCAAGTGAAGGCCCTTTCAGAGTAAAAAACTACGTAATGGAAAAGTTTGTATCAGTTTCACATTTATTAAAAATATATCTTCTTGTGAAACATGTGGCCTGACAATGTTTTTAATTATGAAAGCATTCTATAGCATTTACGGAGAGACAGAGAGACTGTATGTGCTTTCATGCAGATCCTCTACAAAACATTGTGTCCTCCTCTCCTTGTTAACTTCATTATGCAGTCCTCATCTCCTCTCCAGAGACTTCTCCATTGTCAAGGGCAGCTGCATTTGCTTATTACAGGAACCTTGGTCATTAGTCACATCAAAACAAAGCAAAGCTCTTAATCCCATATTATAACTATAAATCAAGCCAAATTTCTTTTTAAGTGCAGTTACAATATATGGCTTTGGATGCATTTACCCTAAGGGCTGGTGTGTATATATATATATTTAATTGGTTTTCCCAAAAATTGTCTTCTCTAGTGGGCAGAAGAATAAGTAGAGTTTTGTGCCTAAGTCAGATCTTATTTATTTTCAAGATGAATGGATTAAACTGAGAATCCTACCTCTGTGGAAGTCTGTTTCTCTCTGAGCTGCTCTCAGACTTATTGCAGTGAGTTGCTGAGAGGCTGTCTTGAGTATCTTACATGCTGGTTGAAATTCAGATCTATCCTCTTATCTGATAACTTCAGATATTTCAGAAAATCCTCTCATCCCAAATCAGGCCTAATTGGCTAGCTCCAATTATGAGAGGAGTGGATTCTAACAGAAGGATTAACCAGCATTCCTTTTGCTCATTGTGGAAATGGATTATGGTCAAGGCTGCCCAGGAATTATGGCTCTTAAGGCTTTTGCAATGTGATTTGGTATCTGTTCAGTCCATAATGTTTTTTTTTTTAAATCATAGTATTCATGTTTTGCAGAGTCAGTTACTGCTACAGATAACTGATGCGCAGCACTGATGTGCTGTGAGAAGCCAGGCCAGAAGAGTGTGGGGAGCGAGCCCTGGGCAGGGTCCAGGACAGTGCCCTGCTGTGCTGAGGGGAATGCCTGAAGCCTCTCACTGCTGCACGGACACTCTTGGGTCGGAGGGGCTTTGCTTCTTGCCCACTGGAAGGAAGGAGCTGACAATGTCACCCGTCCTCCCTCGTTGGTACCTGACAGTGCAATGAAATTTTTTGCGTACAGGCAAATCTAAAACCTCCAGGGAAGGACATCCCTCTCATCAGACCTGGATTCAACTTTCCAGGCTTGTTTCCAAGATTCAGTTGCTGAATGCTTTGGGAAGGCCTTGGAACTGACATTTTTCTGGGAGATATTAATGGAAAGGAGGGAGTGAGAGGTAGATGGTTTCCTTAGGAACACAAAGACCTTAATCATTCCTGTTTTGCATTCTTGTATTGTTTGCCTGTAACATTTTATCTTGATTTCAATATTCTTTTGCATTCTCTGTGCTGCAATAAGTAAGAGATTTGTGAGCATTTGACTAATGCTCTGTCATCTGACCTACGTTACCATTAAAAATCCCTGGACTGTTTTGCATGTCTTGATTTGATTATCAGAATGGTTCTTAACACTTGATTTTTCTAGAGACAGCTGTGCTGATCAGTTGCTCATCTTACTTATAACAAAATTTAAATAGCATGCACACTTCTTCTTTTAAGTGCTCCAGCAGTGGCAGTTTTGCTTGCATTTGATAGTCAGATTTCCTGTGGCTTCTTTTGTGGGTACTGAAGTTATAAGAGCATTTTTGTTGGTAAGACTTCAGAATTAGAGTGAAATACAAGCTGTCAAGGAAGGTCTGCTGTGTGCAGAAATACTGCTAGGAATATTGTTTGTGATGGGAGACTTAGCCTCAGTGACTGCTTTGTTGTACTTAGTGCAATGTAAAATTGATGCTTCTGGGTCAGTGACAGCTTATATTGCGTGTGACGTTTTGGTAACTGAGCCTATTTCTCCTTGTGAGGGAGGCTTTCAGCTTCTTGTATTTCATCTTACTGGGTGATACTGAAGAGAGCATCTTTAGTTAATAGGACAATTTGGGAGGCTCTTGGGTATCCTGGAGTTGCTCTAGCTTGCAGAAGGGATGGTTGCTGAACTATCAGGCACACTGATGAGACCTTGTCTTTGGTATATTCCGGTTCTAGATAAATGTCCAGAGCTGATCAGGCATGTCTGAAATGTTAGTTTTGTTTTGTTAGTTAAATGCCCCAAGTCCTGAGAGTGCTGGAGATTCATTAATGAAATTTTAATGAACTTCATGAATCCTCTGACTTTAGAAATGGAACATCCTTTTTTCACCACCTGGGTATGTGATCCTTAATGAATAACAGAAGAGCCTTGGAGTGTCAGTTGTAAGGGTTGCTACCCCACAGCAAGGGCTGGAATCCTTGTGTAACATCAGTGTCACACTCGATACCTTAACAGTAAAATCACATATCCTATTGAAAAAGCCCTTCCAGATTTCAACCCACAAATAGAACTTTAGTGGGGCCTTTTAGAATTGGAGGCTTCTAGACAGCCAGTATCATTGCAATCAGCACAGGCAAATAGCCATGAAACTGGGCCTTGAGCAGAAGCTTGACTCAAAGGAACTCTTGGCAATGTTATGCAAATGTCAGCCTGACAAAGCCTTATAGTTCTCCTGTTCTCATTGTGACTTGAAGCAGGCACTGAAAAGATGGATAGAGTTGGGCTGTGATTTCTTTATTATTGTTGTATCACCCTGCATTAAAAAGTACTAGTTTCTTCCTTGAATTAGAACTAGTTTCCTCCCAACCTCAACCAAGGGATTTTAAGCCAAAGTGCTACTCATGTGCAAACCTTTTAGCAGTGATTGTTTGCAGTTCAGCTTAGATCTATGGGGAGTTTCAAACTAACCTGATCTAAGATACTTCCATAGAAATCAGCGTCTGCATTGAGGTTTGCACCTGCTTGAATAAATTCCTTTAAATAAGCAAGATCAAAATACTGTCTTTTGCCCACATTTGAATTCTCTCTTCATTCCACCTCTTCATTCTCATGTAAGATCTTGATACAAGTGGTCAGCATGGAGGAGTCCCGGTCCTGGAGGTAGGAGTGGAAGGCTGGAGAAGGGAAAGCTTAACCTTGGTTATAGAGGGTTGCGTTAGATCTCAGCCAGACAGACTAAATGCCCGTAAAACCATGAGCCCCCATGCATGCACCCACGGGTGCTGAGGGAGCTGGCGATGCTAACCTGCTCTCCCATCATCATCTCTGAAAAATAATGGAGAGTGAGAGAGGTGCCTGACGACTGAAGGAAAAGTCAATGTCAGCCCCATTCTATGGAAGTGTAAGACGAAGGACCTGTGAAACTCCTGGCCAGTCAGCCTCATCTCCATCTCTGGAATGGTGACAGAACAGATCATTCTAGAGATTACTGTCAGCACCAGAATATGGTTTTTGTAACTAGCATGTTGATAATCAAGAGCATGTATCAGTAAAAGCCCACGGATATTGGAGAATTAGTGATTTTTTTTTCAAGAGCACCTGCTGTATACAAAGCTGTAAATCTCTGCAAGAGGCTTGTCCTTTCTGGTGTATGTTGTGTGAAGGGTCTGAGCGTTTTGCAGAAAAAAATGCCACTTCCCTGCTCTTTGGATGCAATCTGTCAGTCATCAAAGATGTTTTACAAAAGCTAATTCTAAGAGTATGTCCTACAAAAGCTATCAAAAATGTAACATGATGGAATATAGGGTGTAAAAACAATACCATGCGAGATATTCAGCCAGTGCAGAATTGTCTCTGGAACATGCTTCACTAGGGCAAGATGTTCTTAAAATGATTGAAGTTTTATCTGGTGTTTGAGCATTTAAAACATCCTTGCATGGCTCACTGGTGTTACCTGGAATAAACCTTCCCCTAGTTAATGGTCACCATAATGAGCCTTTGGAAAACAGAGCATGTCTTTTAAATATTTGTTCTGCGTGTGCTTGTCATGATAGAGACTAGTTTATGCTAGCATATGTGAACAAATCTTTTAAAATCTGGAAACGTGAAAGTTTGTTTGAAGGAAAACAGCTGAAAAGTGTTGTTCCTCTATTACTGTTTTTCTACTAAATTTGAAAGGTATCAGTGACTGCTGTGACGATTCAAAAGGAGGAAGGATATAGGAGAGGCTTTTTTAATAAATTGTGCTCTTAGTTCCTGACTGGCAGTTGAGAGTCAGCAAAGATGCCCCCTCAGGTGGAAGTAGTAATTCCCTGGACATTTTAGGCAGAGAGCTTCTATTACCTTGCAGTTCAGGTGTATTGGTTTCTGTCTCTATGTAGTTCAGTCATATTATTTTTTATCTCTAGAAGATTTGCTTTCCAGTCTGTGGATATTGCAATGGAAAAACAATGATGCAACTCAAACTTAATTGCTCTTGGTGAGTGGAGTGGTGAAGAGAAAGGATTAATATTTGCCAGTGTCTTTAGGTGTTTCTGTGGTATATGTCTCAGTGATATAAAGTAAATGCTGATTAATGTAACGCTTTGCTGAATAATTTTGAAGAGCTCAACTTCCTTGTTGTGCTCAAGAAGCTTTCTGGTACCTGCTTTCTTAAGGAATGCTTAAGCTGCTCCATGCAAAACTGGTGGTGGCTGTCATGAGTAGAAGGTGCTCATGTAGAAGAGAGCCCCATTAGCAGGAGATGGACATTGTTGTGTCCATTTGGGAAGGTAAGAGTAGCACTGTGTTGTTTTTCATTTGGTTCCGTTAGGTTACCCTGGAAACATTTGTTAACACCCTTAACTAAAATCTCGTGGTTTATCTATGACTAGGATGTGAGTTTTCTATTCTGCTATCCTGAGACCCCATCTAGAGTACTTTGTCCAGCTCTGGGACCCCCAGCATAGGAAAGAGGTGGACCTGCTGCTGTCTTTTCTTTTTAAGAACTACTCCTCACAAGTCTTAAGAGATAGGATAGATAAGCTTTGTCTAAATCTGTACATTAGTTTATGTTGACATGGCAGAGATGTAGATACATGATGCTGTTTATGTTTTGTGAACGAAGAAATGCCAATGGAGAACCCAAAGCGATTTACTGTGGGCTGTAGGTGGATTACTTTAGGTTATAAATGGCACCATTTTATTGGGGGAATTTAAATTCAGGAATTGCTCATTTGTCATTTTGTGTTTAAACTTTACAACAGGGAATAGATTGAGACTATAGAACACTAAAAAATAACCGCAACAGTGAAAGACAATCGCTTTTCATCAGTATAAAAATATTTTCTCTAAATAATCCCATGTATTCTGGTAAGGGATTAAGTAATTCCCTTCTCTTGGGCTGGTCATGTTGATTTAAGAATGCTGAAGTCTCTAGAAACAATACACAAGAAATACAAAGAATAAGAATAAGCTGTACTCTTATGAGAGAAGCAAATAAGAAAAATGTTTCTTTATAGATCCTATGAAATTCTTAGCCCAAAAAAGTCTTGTGTTTGAAGGAAAGGGTTAAAACTAGCAGATTTGGCAAGGAGGAAATAGTTTTGCTCAAAGTGACCTTACAGCAGAGAATGCTGAGTATCAGTGTGGGGAAACTCCATTTATTGTGTAGTGTTGTTGATCATCTGCCTGCTTTGTGAAAAGAATTCCTGTGTAGAGATAACACACTCTCAGGGACATGCTTGAGCCTCCTGCTGGGAGAGAGAGACAGATCATAAAAACGCAGCCTTGTGATAAACTCCGCATGTGTGAAGCCCTTAATATCGGGGCAGGCAGGGCCTCCCTCCCCCTGCCGCTGTGCACTGGGATGAGCTGAGCAGAGTGGAGCCTGTGTCTTCTGCCCCAGGATGAGCTGAGCCTAACAGCATTGTTGGCAGTGGAATGTGATAAATCTGCTAATTGCATTTTGGGTGTGGTTTGCTGGTCACCTTGGTTACTTGTATGTACTTTCTTGGACACTCAGGAGAGGGAAAGTGTAGTGTGGGCTAGAGGAGCTGAAGATGTATATATGTTTGTGAACTTTTAATATAGAAAATTAGACCTTGATAAAAGCCACAGATAATTTCTATAAAATCAAAATCCTTTTTAACCAGCTGTAAGTTGCATTGGGGGTCTGACATGCAAGTTGTGTCCAACAAGATCTTACTGGCAGGGACTTCCCATATTGTATGTCTTTCTAAGAGGGAGGTAGGTGGTGAGTGCTTAGCATGAAATTTGGAGATCCAAATGCAAAGGCACCAAGACTAAGAGGAACAGATCCTTCCAGATCCTAAACCTAAGTTCATGCCTTGGAGCAATGTGAACCAAAAGACACAGATCAGTCAAGCACATCTGCTGTCTTTAGAGAGACCTCCATGAGCTGGCACCACGGAGCCAGGGTGGGTTGTGTACCCTGTCCTTGTGAGGCGTGGGAAAAAACTGTCCCATTAGGAGAAAAAACACCTTCAGATATGGAAGCATTTACTTTCCTTTTGCCACTAAACTAGAACAAAACATCCATGGTATAGACCTAAAAGCAAAGATGTTATAACTGGGTTTATCAAAGAGTGAAAAAAGAAGCAATGGAGTGCAGAAATCTTGGCAAGGTGTGCCAAAATGTTCCTGGGCAGTGCTTATGTTGTTACTATCACTTATTTTGTCATGTCAGAGACAGTATTTAATTCTGTGTTAGGTCTAAATTAATCAGTTATTTCAGAGAAAGAATTTAGGCATAATGTAAATTTTAAGCAAGGAACCTCTGCAGTCAC
Organism: Serinus canaria; assembly: GCF_022539315.1. Lineage (NCBI taxonomy): Eukaryota > Metazoa > Chordata > Aves > Passeriformes > Fringillidae > Serinus > Serinus canaria. Next base: position 14,490,851 of record NC_066333.1, read on the forward strand.
TCCTCCAAGGTGCAGGCTCATTAGCACTCCAGTGCTATCTTCTCCCAGGGCACCATGTGAAAACGTGTAAGGAAAATTTTGCCTTTTGTTCACACACCTCACTTCTTCACAGGTCTGCCTGTCTCCTTCCCCCATATTCTCTATTGTTCCTTCTGCTGTTTCTGGAAAAAGCTAAAGGAAAGAAGTTTGAATTCTGGGAAGGAAGTTGTCACTCGTGCTGTACCTCCTTTTTTACCCGACCCTTTCGGATAATTGTGAAAGGTTTATATCGGTATCATGAAATATTCTGATGAGAACAGTGGGCTTCAGTATCTATAGCATGTCTTTGTCCATGACCACCTGTACTAGCATTTTCTTTTTACTTTGTTTCCTGATTTCTGATCAAAGTTTTTCATAATTACCTTAAAAGACTTAGTTCTTGCCCATATTCATATGACCAATGTTCTGTTTGTTTTACAGAGGTGTTTGAAATATTCTAGTGTTTTGCAGAGTTTGCTTGAATCATGCTATCTCTCCCTTACAAATTAGTGGTGATTTATTAAGATTTTGTAGGAAAGATAACAAATCCAAGGAGCACTCAAAGCAGATTTTCCTGAAATAACCCTGTCGTTATTTTATTGCTTCAGCATTCAGACATGAAAAATTAAATACTTTGAAAATAAAAAATGTCAACATCCATCTATGATGGAAGAAAGGCATTTCCTAGAAATGACTCTACTTCATTTGGGTAAGTATAGTATTAGGCCTAGTATTATTTGTTATAGTACTAATGTTATATTTAATTAAAAACAGTGGATTTTGAAGGGAATTCTAGGATAATGGGATGGTTTTGTAAGTAACAACCACCATAATTAACCATCTAGATTCTGAACAATCATTGCTATTAGCTTCCTGCCTCCTGTATGAAGCGTCAGCAGCACTATAATGCACAGGAGGACCTTGGATCCAGGGCCATGGGTTACATCTCAGAAGATTTCTGGCATCACTTTGTGTGGTTCACTCTTTTAAGAGTCCTGCCCCAAATATGGAGTTTGGTTTGTGACAGTTCTGTAATTAGAAGCATTCTTGGCAGCCCCAGGGCAAGGGGTAAGGTAAAGATGAGGTACCAGCCTGCCTTTCCAATCAGTAATTGACAAGGCTTCAGGAGTGATGGGATAAAAGCCATGTAAATTAGCGGTATGATAACGAACCAGAAATCCCATCAGTAGCAAGGGACCTGTCACTTTTAAGGCTGAGGTTAGAACTTCCTAATTCTGTAGAATTATGCCCATGCAATCAGCATGTGCATTTGAAACAGGTGCTTTATTGTACGGTGCCAGTGATAGAAGAGCAGCCAGCCAAGAGTCAATACAGTGAGCAGGGAGTAATTTGTGTGGTCTGTTTCAGACCAAATGGTCATGCATAGCTTTACTGTGGTATTCAAAAAATAAAGAGGTTTAGCACAAGTTCTGTACTTAGCAAACAGTAATCCAGTGCTTTGCTTTTACTGTTTTCTACTCCATTTGCCAGAAGTAATAAAACAAGGAGTAGTATAGGCACTTGTGGGTAATTGCATCTTGCCTTATGTTGCTTTTCAGAACAGTAAGTGAAATCAACAAATGTTTGGATTGCTACCTGGAGGGAGCCAGGAGTCACTGAAAAGGGCTTTGAGCAGACAGCAGCCCTTTACCATTGAGGGATCTTGCAGTGCCTCAAAGACTGTTCTACTAGGGGAGAAATAAAGTCAAAACAAAAATTCCAGGCACCTTACCAGAATATATATATATATATATATATATATATATATATATATATATATATATATATATAAAGGGATTGTAATGCTTATAGGTTCCACTCAAATCTGGAGGCACTAATAGCATGACAAGCTACTATCTTTTCCATTGAACAGATAGTAAGCATCAGAATCATATAATGCACAGCCGCCTAGCTATTGTGGTGATGTGCTCCCAGCTGTGAGGTGCTTTCAGTAGAGCACTGCCCTGAAGAAGAGTTTAGGTTTTTTGGAGGTGCATTGAAGAATAAGTAAAATAAATATAAATACTTCTTGTGACATCCTGTGCTTATTACTTCCTGCTGTGGTTTCTCAATGTTTCTCATGGGTGTTTTGTATTTTGTTTTGCTTTCAGTCCCAAGTGGCTGACAGCAAGAGCAAGGCCCTGTGCTTTGGCATGGCTGTTTTTGTGTTGTCAGGGATGTTGGTGTCAGAGCTTTGTGTTGGTTTTTCAAAGTTCAGTTAAGTGCCCTGGAGGTTTTTTTTTGTCATTTCTTATTTAGCTTCTCTTCTGCTTCCTGCTGTAAGACTAGCAGAGAGTATTCTAAGCTTCCCTCCCCAGAAAACCACAGGACAGCTTTCAGCATCGGTAGATTGAAAAAAGGAAGGTGGGCTCTTCCCAGTTCGGATCAGTGATTCCCAGAGTACAGAGTGCAAGACTCTGCTTGGGCTGTTAGCAAAGAAGGAAGGATTTCAGTTCCAGTTTTCCTCCTGTTTTTGCTTTGTCTGCCATCTGTAGTGCATTTAAACACAGTTCCTTAATTTGGTACATGACTCAAAGAAAAAGGGGCTTGATAAAGGATCCTGTATTGATGTGGAAGTTGATGGAGCATCCAGAATTTCCTGGTACCTTTACTGTGCAAAGACTGAAACAGTTCACTAGAACAGATGTTACCTCTATAAGCTTCTAAACACTTATTCTTAAAAAGCTGTTAGATCGATTGCATTTTCTATGGGAATGACCAACACTTATTTAAAACGTCTGATGTCTAAATTCAGCTTTTTGTGTGTGTTTTGCCTTTTAAGTTGGCTAATGCAGTTGTGCTTAGGTATGCAAATTGGGTGTGTTTTTTTCTCTGAACAGTCAGCTATTTAAGCAGAGTAGCTCTGAAAAGAGATCCACAAATGGAGCTTATTTATAATCCAGGACTTCACACTTTATTTTGTAGAAATAAAATCGGTTAGTGTTTTAATACAAAACTGAGTTGAAACAGACATTTATTTAATTGGCAGAACTTCAAATTCCAGCTTTATGAAGAGAATTCCAAGCATCTGCATAGATGCACCACAAGGCACTGGCAGTCTGAGAGTGTTTCTTTTATTAAATTTTGTGGTGTTATTCCACTCTAAATATTTTATTACAAATAAAAGCCCTGCTCTGTGTGAGCACTCAGTAACTGGCAATCAGCTGAGTTCACAGATGCAATTGGTACTCTTGCAAAGGCTACATTCAATCCAGTGTGTAAATGTGGTAGATGAGGTTTAAAACAGCTATTTGCTTTGGCCCAGCATGCACCTGAGCTTGGCAGCATATTTTGAGGTTTGTTCTTTGGACTGATAGAGATGGATCCTTGGAGGAAGTAGTGTCAGCAGTGTCAGAGGTGACTGGCGATGGACTTGGACTGGGAGCTGCTGCACTGGCAGAAAGGATGAATGGCAGAATTGGCTCTAAAGGGAACTCCGTGTGTGAATTTCTGTGCTAGACTGTAGGTGCTACTAGTCAGTTTCTAATGAAAAGGCAGCTGAAGGGGAAGTATTGCAGAAGAGAAGATGGCAGCCTGAATGAATGGTTTACTAAACTCACCAGCCAGTGCATTGGCATGCAGGCAGTGTGCTTAATGCCCTTTCTTCAGCAGGGACAATTTCTGCAGCTGGATGGAGTGGTGAACAAAATCATATGTAATCCTAACGGCAGCTCTGCAGATGTCAGATACTTACACTGAAAATAGTTCAGTTTTCAGAAGACTGTCCTGGTGATAGGTCCCCAAGTTGCTTTAATAATTGTTTTTGTAATGCAGGGGAGAAAGGTGTGGCAGTACTGAGAAAAGGGCAGGTTGCAGAAACAGGCTGAGAATTGGAGAGATGTTTCCTAGCAATGTAACGCTTCAGATGAAAGAAGGTCAGGTTTTACCTGGTTTTAATTTAAAAATGTCATGATACTTCAAAAAAACTGTTTTGATCACAAAGCCCCTTCTAAAATTAAAATTTTAGTAATTATTTTTAAGGTTTTCCATCTGTTTGCACTTCTGTAAAGAAAGAGCAAGTGTATATACCAAAGCTACATTTTTAGCTTTGCTCTAGACTATGCATAGATTAGAAACACAGCTGCCAACACCTCCCTCCTGCCGAAAGCCAGAACACCAGACCTGGCACCAGCAACAGCAGCGTGGCCTCACAGACCCTCCAGGCCAGTGCGAGGCCATGGGAAGGCTGGGGAGGGCAGTCTGCCTGCTGGAGTCCTTCAGTTCAGGGGCTGCAGCAAGCTTCACTAGCTCAACTTCCCCTTTATGTTTAAAATATAATGGTCTCATTCTTCACTCCGTTTCACAGGAAGCTGGAGTTTAAGACTGTGTGTGATATGATTGTGTTCTGCAAGAACGTGTGTGCAGAGAAGGAATGCCACCATGAGAGAGAGGATTTCTTCAGTCTGTCACAAGAAAACTAATGTATTTGATGGGGAACTATGATACCCAGCTCTGGCTGGCTTGAGGCAGTAGGACAGGCAGTGGTTTTAGACTCTTCTAGCTCTCAGACCTGACAAAATGGCATATTTTCCATTTGTCCAAGAGGAAATGTGACTGCTAAACATTGAGTATTGGGTGCAGTGAAGAGTTTGGGTCTGTCTGGGCACCCCAAATGGGTGTGGTTTTGAGTAGCCTAAATGTTCTAGGTATGTAAAGCTGGGCAGGAACCCTGACCCAGTAAGTTGAGTAAGCTTTCTCACGATATTTCTGAGGTCAGAGCTTGACTCTAGAGCACTCTGCAGTGGCCTTTCGGTCTGCAATGCTGTTTCTGAAAGAGAAGAAGAAAAAAAACCAAACAAGGGCCATGAATGACATTGCTTTCAGGGAGATTTCTAATTTTGTTAAAATGTTGGCATTTTATTTCATAATTAATTAAGAATTTTCTCTTGCCTGTTTTTTCCCAAACAGTCTGTGCTTTCCACTGTGTTCGGCAGACTATTGGGGAAACTCTGAGCCATTCCCACGAGCATGCAGGTGGTGCACGCTTCGAAATGGTGCGGGTTGGTTAGGAAAACCAGCTCCGATCAGCTGCTGGACCTTCAGCCAAACCGTCTGTTCCTGCCCTGGGGTAGTAATAAAAGTGTACTTGTGAGGTTCATTTGTCTAATTCTTTGTTTAAACCAACATGTGAAAGATGCTCTTCGGTTTTTTTCCCCTCTCTTTTTTTGTGTGTAAATAATTGCAAATACATCAAGGCAGATTTTGCATGTGCCGCTGTGCGTGACACCCGTCTGTGTGTGCAAGGGCAGTCACCGGGTGAGGGCGAAGCACGTGCTAAGAAATTGGCAAGTCAAAAGCTGAGTTCCTTTCTTTCCTGTGGTAGGAAGTGTAAATGCACTGTGCTGGAGGTTAGGATTGCTCCTTTTGTTTTCTTTCTCTCAGGGAACTTTCTCCCATCTGTTGCTGAGAGACAATAACCACCGGTACTTAGAGAGACGGAAGCAGCGGCCGAGGTTCAGGGCAGGGGTGGGACTGGCTGCTCTCTCAGCTTAGGGGATTCTCCTGTGGGGAGAGGCCCCGGAGGCTGGGGCAGGGGCGGCTCTGGCTCTCCGCTCCCGGCACGGAGGGGAGGCAGGCCGCTGAGGCAGGCCGCTGAGGCAGGCCGCTGAGGCCGGCCGCTGAGGCAGGCCTCACTGCGGGGAGCTCGCCCCCGCTCCGGGGCTCCGACCCCTGCTGCTGCTCCCACCGTGAGCGAAGCTCTGCTCGTAGGAGCGCCTGTTGGACTGGGACCGTATCGACACCTGCCTCACCGAACAGGCGACCCTTCGCCAGCTGCCAGGGGCCCCAGGGAAAACCCGGGGCCCCTCTCCCGGCCGTGTTCGGGAGCCCGGCTGCTGCTGCTGCCCAGCCCCGCCAGACAGACGTGCCCTGCAGAGGAAACCTCTGGAAGCAATCTCAATGTTTAGCTCCAAAGTCTGATGCTAAAATGGCTTATGAGAGACAATCTTAAGTACATATCATCAGGGCATAGACAGTGTTCCTAGGAAATGAGATCCTGGGATTTTGTTACGTGTTCGCAATGTAGATGAAGTTTGTGGGTCACCTGAGATAATGCTATGCGGGCTTTAGAGTCACAGGTAATTTAGAGCAAGTGTCAGTGAACTGATGGCAGTCAGCTGAACTGGTCTACTTCAGTTAGGTGAAGTCCTAGGCTGTGTTGCAACTAATGAAGAGTATTCCATGGGCTTCAGGGAACTAGATTTAATTTTAAAGTTTTCCTCTGTGTTGTCTATTTAATGTTTAGTGTATTAAGTGTATTTCCATCACTGGGAAAAGAAAGAGTAGAAGAGGAAGATAATAATCTTTCTGATGGCAAAGTTCTTCAGCTTAGATTGTTATCTTGAAATATTACTTGAAGAAATTCTATTTTTTGCTGCAGTTTTATTCATCATCTTGATTTTACTTCTTTTGGATACTGCTTGATGTTTCTAGTCTTTCTGATGCTTTTACCTCCCTCCTGAAAAAAGAGTAGCTGTGTACAGCCTGGAACCTGATTAAACATCCCCTGGTGCTGATAGGATCTTAGTAGTTGGAGCCTCTAATGTAGAACTGGTTGCAATCTGCAGGCATGCAATCTTCACTATGAACACAGTGAATGTAAGTAATATGAGTTGAATCCTGAAAAATGCATGTGTTGTTTACTGGGCCTTTACTTTTGAAACACTTTTGTTAAAATACCATTAAGACTGAGTAGACTCAGACTTGTCCAAATTTATTTCTCTACATAAAAGTGGAATGAAGTAAACCACACTGTTCAACCAGACTTTGTCCTGAAAGCATTTTGAAGAGTGCCATGGTACAGTAAAATGATTAATATAATCTCATTATTGTAGAACAGGGAAAATGACATGAAGAGGCCAGTAAAAGGGAGAATATTCCAAAGGCTTGAGAGAATTACACATGTAGCTTTCTTAAGTTTCTTTTGAAAATCCAAACACATACATTTTCTATTGATATTTGAATGGACTGGAATCTTCCAGGGATAGATATTCAGAAAAGGGCATGGTTAAGCAAAGAGGAGGGGTTTGGGGGGTTTTTTAAGTCTACAATAATGAGATTATTCAAAGTGTTATAGAGATAACATTGTACAGGCGGGAGAGATATGTAGAAATTAATGGTAATGAGTCCTGAAGAATTTCAGAGGTGAGAAATATAGCTTTTTGGGGCCATGAAGTGAATTGGGATCTTCTGACCTGTCTTGAGAATGCAAATATTAGTGACTGGGGGGAGGAGGGACTAGCAGAGGTCAGGGCAATGATAGAGAAGAGACAATGGCCCTTCTGCAGCACCAGCCTGTCTTTCACTTCACAAAAGGTTTTTGCAATTTAAATGAAAACCGCTCCTCCTTCAGAAAGGGATCTCTCTTTGGAGTGAGAAACACTGCGACGTATTTCTCTATGACTTTCCTTCAGTTCCACCTCCCTCCATCAGTCAAAGCATGAATTTGGTTTGACTGGCTTTTTTTCTTGCAGAATTCCAGTGTAAACAGCGGTATGCTGGAAGTGCAGATAATGTCCGGGATCTTTTTAGAGCTTTCTTTGTATAAGACTTTTTCTGTGAAGTGCTGCCAGATCAGCACACTCGATTAGTCCCGGAATACCACCGTGCTGAAAATGTGCGTGCGTGTGAATTTTGCATGCATCAACTTGCAGTGCCCCCATGTCCCTAAGCGTCCATGAGTGACTGAGATGGTCCTGGTTCACTTCTAGAGACGACTCAGTAACACTCACTGCCCTGGAATTTGTATTTGCCGATGCAGTGAGAGTGAGAGAGGTACAGCAGAGGTGGTCTGAGCTAAATTTGTCACCCAGAAAGAGAAAACCTTTCTAGATGGTAATTCGGCCTCTCTTCTTAAGCATCCCTCTAAAACAGTGACTCATCCTCTAAGTTGCTTGTCCATTGCTCTGTCGTAGTGGGAGCCTGGATCAGTAACTCAGGGAAGGCTTCAGCTTTCAAGGGGTGTGAGTAGATGAGGTCAGTCCTCACTTAAGCCCCAGAGATTTATTGACAGAAGCCATTTTGTGCTGGACCTCTGTCAAGAAATTCAAAGTGAGAGGAAAGCAGTTGGAATGTCTGAGTCCTTAAAGCACAGCTGAAAGTCCCCGTGCTGTGCAATGCCAGTATTTTGTGTTTTATTTAACGTTATAGGCAGTGTAACAACGACAAGATAGATATAAGATAAATCAGCCAAGTGTGGTCATAACTGCAGGAATCTTAAAATTCAGGATTGGCTAAGGACAAATCAGAGTTTTGGAATTATCTCAGGCATGTACTTCATATTAGCAGTAGCTGTTTCTCTTATCTAGTATTTAAAAAAATAATCAAGTTTATTTATTCAAACATTTTATTCATACATGCACTTATTAATTAATTTTAAATAGCAGAATTTCTGACTGCTCCTTTATATTTCATTTAGTATTTATTAGCATTCACCATATGTCAGACTAAGAAGTGGGGAAGAAGTTTCAAATTGCCATGATTTGCTTAGTTAATGTTTATTGAATTGCCGGTATGAGTGGTGGTTTTGTAATATGGGTACATGTGTCAATACAATTACAAAAAATACCCATCAGAAGTATACTTCAGGTCAAAGGATCTCTCCCTTGTGACATACCTTAATTTTGCAACTGAAGCTGCATTTCTTTTCTGAAGGTCTTTCCAGTTTCACCTGAAATGGAATCTGCTTATTTTGCAAATATTCATGCAGTCTGCTGCAGGAAGAGATGGTGCCTCCTGTAACTCCTGTGCTTTTGTGTGTGTGAAATGACTGTGCACCTTCTACAGCTCAGACTGCCTGAGCTGTTTGCAGAGAGTGTTTGATACTCCATGATGTGTGTGACTTTTTTTTTTCTTTTTTTTTTTCTTTTTTTTTTTTTTCTTTTTTTTTTTTTTTCTTTTTATTAATCACCTTGGTTAGCTAATAATTTAGTTCCTCTTCAGGGGATAGATTAAAAAAAAAAGTACCAATAAGCTTTGAGGCTTTAAAGCCAGTTTGATACACAGGAAGCCTGAAATTAGGGCAATAAAAGATATTTCTGGTGTTATTTCCTCTTACTAAACACCTCTGTCAATCAGGCAAGTCCCTGTTCATGTGTTTGCTGATGAATTAATTTGCCTGTAGAGCTCAGCTACAACTACCGTGTTTTTGCAGAGTTGCTCCCACTCACAGTGGTGGCTCTATTGTTTAGGAGTATTTTAGTGTAATGAACTCATCAGATGCTTAAGTTCTTCCTTCTTCTCCAGACACTGATAATTTAAAATGTGCTTAATATATATATTAATATAGCAGCCAGTAATTGAGCAGTGAGGGAATACTGGATTGCCAGTAAGAGGTATAGTAATAGGCTCTTTAAAAGTAGTACTGTTGCTTCAGTATTTCTCCATTTTACATGTGTAATGCTAGTAATGTCAAAGGAGTTGCTTCTGATTTCCAATATTCTGACTTAATTTCACAACTGAAAAACCTGAGTCAGGCCCAGTATTCTACATTGTATACTGGTGTTTGCCCAGGACAGCAAGAGATGTTGGAAAACCATTCTTTTGTATTTGCTCAAGAATTATGTCATCTGTCTTTAAAATCCAGCAGACTCTAGGATGGACTGCAGTAGACCTTGGTTAAGCTGCACAGCCCTGCAGGCCTTGGCGGGAGCAGCAGAACTGAAGCAGGGTGAGCCTCACCCCAGCTGAGGCATCTGGATTCCAAGCTGGGTGGTGACCCAAGGCTGTGAGCCCTGCAACACCCTTGAACGGGAATGCCGAAAGATTTGAATAGCCCTGTGCAGTCATTGTTATGTTACTTTGAGATTATTTATTGCATTGTCTTTCAGACCTCAGGTCAACTCAGGTAAGATCTGCATTTAACATGTGGCATGGGGATGCAGGATTTTGTTTCCTGTCATTTGTGTAGAGCTTTAGCTTATGAACTGCTTATCTGATAGAAAGCAAAAGAACATGATCAAAATGACAAGGTTCAAAGCTAATAATTGAGTAATATGAGCAAGGATGCATCTGCTCTTAAAACTTGAACTTCAGCAAACACTCTTTTTAATTTGTCAGACTGTTTCAGTAAAGCTGCAAGGTTCCCAGAGGACCTTTGAGCTGCTTTGCTAAAGAAATACGACTTTTTGGTATGGAGGCAAATTTAGTAGCAAAACTAATTCAAGTGATGAAAAAACCAGGAATTAAAATTACGTTTGCAAGTTCTTGCTCATATATATGACCCTTGTGCTGCAGTTGCAAGGTGAAGATGTTAGCAATGGTCGAATGTTGGAATTTATTGTTCATATTGACTCTTAATTGGTCAGTGTGAACACATTTTCTCAGAAACAGGATGTCTGCACTTGCAAGAAGCTTTAAACAATTGATGGCACAAGTGTAAAGCAATTTATTAATATTAACTCTGAAAATTCCAGGATCATTTAGATCCCTGGACCCTTGTTCTGAATCAGTCCTGATCACTGATGAGTTTAATGAAATTGTCTCACTTTCCTCTTAAGTGCAATGTGACATTCCAGTCAGCTGTTCAGGAAACTGGTTTTACAGGATTGTGCTTTAAGTTGTTCTTCTCCAGCAACACAGGGACCAGTTGCCTCACCACTGTCTGTTTCTGTTCTCCTTTTCATTTCCCTAAGGGGCAGGCACCCTTTGCCTCCCTTGCTGTTTAGTAAGAAGTCTCTTGCTATTTCTGAAAGTTTGAGGAAGTATCTGCCTTAAACATGAATTTTGAGAAGGGGCATGAGCAAACTGTCACTGCCTCATCCCAAGTGTTTGGCTTGTGTTATTTCTGCTATGTAGAAGATGGAAAATACTAATTTTCCCTGGTAAGGCTACAAGCTGAGCTTAACAAGGCTCATATGAAAAGCATTTAAGGGTTATCCCAGTTGCTTCTAGTGTTTCATGCGTGCAACTGTTTCATGTGACAACAACTAACAATTAGCATATTCTTTCTTTAAATTATACTCTGTGCTTTTGTGGTCTAGAGGTGCTGCAAAGACACTAAAAACAATGAGATTTCATTGAAACAGTGGATTATGAGGACTGTGAATAGAAGAGCAAAACACTTTTATACAAAAGGGGCCATTAAAAAGTACTTATTTAATGAAATGAACTTTTATACCTCAATTTCATTCTAGATTTGTAATATGTTTCTGTTAGTCTGTATTGGAAGGAACTTGTCCAACATGATGTGAAGCAGAAAGGAAACATTTCACTGCTCATTCTGAGTTGTCATAGATTTGCTTGAATCCTCCAAGGCTTTGTCGCGTAAAACAAAATATAAATCATGCTTGTGTGTGACATGAGGAGCATCAGCTGTGGCCTGCTGAGTTTGGGAGTAGCAGACCTCTGGGACAGCAAGTTACAGTGCACAAATAAACATTGTGTTACCACAGCAGAATTTTAAACCAAAACAAGTCTTGTCTGGACTGTTTTCCTAATACTGAACACATTAAAATGGAAGATGGGGCCTTTACAATCTTTGTTAGGAGAATGAAAATTGATAAGCCTGGTTTCCCATTTTTTCCCTGCTTTGTGCCATGACCTGTTCTTGTTCTGGATCCATGGGCTCTTCCAGTGCTTCTGTCTTCCTCTGCTGCCCAAACAAACAGCTTGGGTTGCTCAGACCTGGCCCAGTGTGAGCACAGTGGAGCACTCGGAGTGGCAGGGGAGCAATGCAGTGTGGGGGGAATAAGGAGGAAAGATGTCAGCCATCTTCTTATCTTCTGCTTTTTGTGTGTGTGAAATCATTATCCTTGTAAGTCCTGACCAGGGTACAACAAGAAGATGGAAGCAGAGCCTACTTTTGTTACCTGTTCATCAGTTTCAGCTCTTTAGCAGTCTCAGTGATCTGCAGTTGCTTGTTGTTTCAGTAATACCTGATAGTTTCAGAGAAGAGGAAACCTATGGTGTGCCACAGTAGAGATTTCTGCTCTTGATTGCAGTGGAGGGGTGATTGTGATCATCTTGCAGTGTCCTAGGAATAATTTTCATACTTCCAAGATCTCCTAAGAAAGCTGACCGCCATGCTTCCACATCTCCTTGGAGGCTAGTTGCTGCAGAGATTGAAGGTGTTGCAGATGAAAAGGTTTATACTGTGGGGTCCCTGAGAGCTCGTTGTGAAAAATCCCAAGGCCCAGACCCCTTGAATTTATATATGAGTTGTGTAGAGTGTGAAGAGGTTGAAGCAGCATGAGAGAATTTGTCCCAGTAAGTTTAGGTGCCAGACAATGTTTTACCTTTTCAACTACTTCCTCTTCTATAACAAAATATTTTGGAATGTAAATAAGATATAGGCACGGCAGTTTATTTAGTATTCATCCTTCATCACCTTCTCTCTTTTGGCATCACTTTTGTGATGTTCTGGTCCAAATAACTCCGATTTTCCAGCTAAATCAGTAGGTCTCATGAAAGATCATAGCCCTCTCTTCTCCCAAAAGAGTTGCACACTACTTGTGTAATAGATCTTGGAGTCTGTGTCACCAGGGAACTAGAGGGCTAGTGCTTGTACAGATGAGCTTAGACCCTAATAAAACAAGCAGCACAAAAAAATCAGTGGGGAAGTTTGGGAAATGCTGACCTGAATGTCAGAATAACATCTCTGGGAAAAGGGTTGCTTTTTCCAAACAGGAAGTGGTTTGGAAGAAAGTGGTGTTGCCATGTGAACAGGACATGCAGCATTATCTCCGTGAGCTGCTGTTTAATAGCTTGTGGTTTTCATACTTTGAATGACTGTGTTGCAAAAGATTCTTCTTGCACCTCAGTAGGTACTGAAAAATGGGGAACAAACTTGTTCTGCATCCAGTAAGTTTTGTTAATTTTAGGGGAATTGCATTTTGGAAAGTAGGCTATTAAATTTGTAAGACCAAAATGTTTTGTAATTTTCTTGTTTTATTATTACTGGATAGACTACTGTCCATGTGCATGAAGGCAAATCAGAGGCTGTAGGAGTTTTGAAAGACTATCTACAAAGTTGACTGTTTCCCTTCTAAGTCTTTTATCCTTCTTCCTCTCTCTGCTTCTATGCCTTTTTTATTTTTAGTTTGATTTTCCTCTCTTCTTTTCTCCCTTTCTTGTGCTAACATCATGTGGTCTTTTCAGACAACCATCACAGAAAAGCTGTTTTTTAGATTAACAGTCTCCACTTCTTTATTGAGTGGCCTGTAACAGCTAATGTAATTTGCACTTCCTGTCTACAGCTATTATTAGACTTTCATACCGGGACTGACATGTAGGTAACTATTAGTCACCGGTGGAGCTGCTAATTATGTAGATAATTTGATCATTTCAGTTGGATTTGTTGTCTCCAAACGTTTGTGATTAAAGCAAGGAAAATCACTGCCTGACTTACCGTTAGCAAATGAGTGTCTCTAGACTGATGTGCCGCCTTGTATGACTCAGATGCCTGGTTACTAATGCTCAGCTCTCACACCCAGCACTGAAGTGGGATGCAGCAGCTATTCCTCCTGTCATCAGGCATCATGCTGAGCACTTCATCTCAGGCAGTTCCCTGACTGCTGCTGAGTGCTACGGTTCCTGGCCAGATTATTTGCAAGGTGGACTGGCTGGTCCTTTCAAAATAACCCTTCTGTCACTGGCACACGTGTCCTGTTCCTTTGATGCAGGAATCTATTCTTCAGACTTAGTCCCCACAAACTCCTCTGAGTTCTCCATATCTAGCTGGAATCTAGCCAAGATCTTCTTCCTATTTAGCAATACTAGAGGAGCAATGTGGTTATAGTCCCTGAAATTTGTTCAAAAGCGGGTTGAAAATCCAGGACTAAAAACGAGTGTAGGGTCTCTGTGCCTCATTAATCAATGTCTTTTTTACTGGTACCTGCCCTGTAAAGTGTGAATGGCTGATGAATGACAGAGAGCAATGCCTAAGCTGGAGCTGAGATGTGCCCCTTTTAGAGCTGAAAGTCAGAGGAACATGTTCACTGTCTGACAAGCAAAACACCAGAGATGAAGGCATTCCATAAGCTGTAAGTTTGGTTTAGTGACATTGCTTCTTAACAGGTTGTAAGCTGCTGCTGATCCCAGCAGGCAAAAGGGAAAAAGCAAAGGAGGAGTATGCGCCAGCTGACATGGACCTTGCTCAGGAATAGTTCAGCTTTTAAAAGCTTTTTATTATCAAGCTGTAGCAAAGCTGCTTTGTGCCCTAAATAAAGACATGGCCAACTTCCCCTCACTCTCTCAGGTGGGTAAGAGAGGTTCTTTCATCCTTTATCACTGCATTCCCCAGGGCTCACTCCTTTGTGTGGGAGGCAAGTTAGAAACCACTGACAAGACCAGAGAGAAAAGCTCTCTTCCCTTCTTTGCCGTGGTTATGTAGTTTATTGCAGCAGATTCTGTCCTCACTGGCTGCCTTTCAGTCTCTCCTGCAGGTGTTTCCATCTCTGCTGATGCCTGTGCATAGGAAAATCCTCTGCTCTCTTCAGAAGTGCCTTTTAGCCAGTAGTTGCTAAACCTGGAGTCTTGAGATAGAAATCCCATGCCGTGTTCTTTCCTAAACCCTTCCCACTGAATCAAATATGTTTGTGGATGTGTTCAGTGCAAATGCAACTTTTCGGTAGCCAGAGTTTGCTTTTCAGGCTGATACTCAGATCACTGTCCATTTGTTTCTGGCCTAGAGCTTTTTATTGATTTGGCTATTAAAGCCAGAGTTGTGCAGAGCTGAGAGAAGGAGAAACCCGACTTAAGTGAAAAGTTCTAACATTGCTTTGCTGTTTTTTAACCCACTGAAATAAAGTGAACAGGACAGTATATATCACAGCCATTGTCTGGTGATTTCCATTTCCCTTCCCTGCATACTGAGGCTGTTGAACTTGTCTCTAGCCCCAGCTCATGGCTCTTATGTGCCTCATCTCCAGCAGTGTGACTGTCCCTTCCTTGTTACTGCAGTCCCTTGCTGACACACATCTCTGTGTGCCAAACACGCTGCCCCGGGGGCAGAACAGCTGCATCCTGGAGACACAGGAAACCTTCAGAGGAGCCAATGGACCCTGCTGTTGTCTACGGCTAGTAACAGATAATTAAAGCTAAAAGCTTCAACAAAGGGAAGACATTTATTGTCAGGCAAAGCCCAACAGCTTGTAGGAAATGTCTTTGGTAGTGCTTGCATGCAGCCTGGATATCTGTGGTTGGGAGTTCCTAAATGTTTGCATTCTTTCAGTCTTAAAGGTAATCAGCCACACTGTGTCGATGGGAACCTAGAGGAAATAAAAGAATGGAATCGAACTATTATCAAACAATTTGAACATAAATCTTCTTTTATCTCTGCAGGCATTTCTTCACCGGATCCGACAGAATGCAGTGGACAAAGCTGAGAAGTACATAACAGAAGAGAATGTTAAGGTATTTCTTCTGTCTTCCTTGTTTTCTTGGTAGGAGAAGTGATATACAATGAAAGGCTAGAATTCAGGGTTATGAATATCAAATATCCTCTTGTCATATTGATGCTTAATAATAAGTTGATTCCCTAAAGAAAAACTGTCAACATGAGCTCCTATCTGTCAATCTGTTTGCCCATTCTTATAGCTGTCATTTCCAGTAATTTTTCATCTCACCAGCTAATTTTAGTAAAATTTGACAACAGTATAGTGTTGTCAGAAATACTAACTTTTGGCAAGAGATGTGAAATGCTAGGTAGAGCACTGAGGAACCATTTCAATGTATTTGAGAGGAAAGGCAGGGAATCCACAGCCCTTGTCTGTTTTGCTTGACAGTATTCACTTAGCCAATTTGCATCTGCTGTTTTCTACTAATAGAAATTTGATAGGGCTTATGAGAAGGAGGCAGAAATTTTCCTTTGTGTTTTTGTGAAAAGGAATTTGGGTTTTTGTGGGAGGTCTACATATTGTGAGACCCTTGCATGAGGAGATTCCTGAATGAATTTTGCACTGGCAATAGTTAAGGGACGTAGAGAACTGTGAGGTACAGGCTTCTGTAGTGCCTGTGTTCACAGGGGTGCATGTTGTTCATTAATGTCATAAACACACGAAACACTTTCTTGTAGTTATTTGGCTAAAAAACTTACCTTGTACACATACGCGCATGAAACCAAACCCCTCTTCATACACAAACGCAAGTGAAATCCACTGGTGAGTGGGACAGAGCACAGTTTGTTTGCCACTGGATGGTGCTTTACTGCACTTGTGTTTGGTCCTGGAGCTCCTGAATCAGCAGCAGCTTTGCCCTGTGGGAGCTGGGCAGCTGCAGGAGGTGTGTCACACCTGCAGCGCTGCTGCAGCTGGTGCATGTTTCCCCTGGCTGTTTCCCATGCCAGGCTTCCTGCATGTACCAGGTGACCAGGGTTCCAGCCGCACCTTGGCTGTCAGTTCTTGAGGCCAGCACGGTGTGGTATCGGCTGGCTGGCATCAGAAGGGGCTGGGAACAAGACTGCTGGCAGCTTTGTGGAGCTCAGCCTCTTGCTGTCTTCAAATCTGGAAATTTCCACTCTGCAAAAACTCACTGTCCAGCATCTGGAGTAAGTTTGGGGTGGCTGAAGAAAAAGTAGACAAGTGATTAGTGACAGTAGACTTTGTGTACATAGAAGTGTTTAAAAACTAAGCTCTGCATGAAAATAAACTTACACAACTATTTGTTGATGTTGATGACAATTATTCTATCATTTTTCATGTCATCAAAATGAATACTATTTATGACTTCCACATAATCAGATGCAGTGCCTACAAATCCTGTACAGCAGAATTTGTACTTGAAGTTTCTTCATACTCCTCTGGGGAAGTACCACTTTATTTTTGTCTGAAATGTCTGGGGGGATCTTTTTGAGGCCACTGTGAAACCTCATTTATTGCTGTTATTACAATAACCAGCTTTCAGAAGAAAACTTCCCTTCAGTAATAAAAGGTTTATGCCTATTTCTGGAGAAACAGAGTTACAAGGCACAGTTTTCATGCGTCTGTATTTTCCAGAATTAATATTGTCTCCTCCTTCCACCCCCCATCTCCTGCTATACCGAATAATTTGTCTTTCCTGCAGTTGAAAGATACTTGTTTTTTATTTGCTACTCCTTTCTACCACCTAGCTGGTAGAGCCAGGAAAAGCAAGGTGGTGGTGGGACTTCTGATAATCTGCCTGCTGATATTATGTGTCTTGAGTCACCAGAGAGCTGTGAGATGGATGGCAGAAAAAGAGGCTATAAAAGTGATTTGGCAGCTTATGTAAGGAGCAGCCCATCTTTACTCTCTTTCTTCACGTGCAGAAATGCCTAGAGGAAAATACAGGGCCTTCAGGCAGTCACTCACCTCTGGGCAAAAGGAGAAAGTGGTTTTTAAGATAAGTTGGGTTATTGCCTCCAGTATTATTTTGCATATTTCTCCTACAGCTGGTGCTAGGCACGAGAAATTTCACTAATCTTTAGCCACTGTAGCCCTCTCCAGAAAGGCTACACTGAGTCCTGTGCCAGGCCCAGATTTTACAAGTGAGCCAGTGACTAACAGCTGCAGCAACATCATAAAAAATTGGTTTGAATTTATTCACTGCCTCATGTGGGAAAAACTCTCCTGATGTGTTACTTATATGCTATGCTCGCAGCAGGCACTGTTGTCACTTCACTGATAGAGCAGTTTGAGGGCAGTACAGCTTGAGGGTGTGCACAAGGCTGGTAACTGGATTTGGTACAGGAGCCTGTGCAGGCAAGGTCTGTCTGCTGCCTTGATTTTCAAGTGACTCTAACCTGCAAATTCTGCTGCAAGCAGAGCTTTACTGATCACCTCAAAATTCATTAGCTTGCACAGATACTCCTTGGATCAAAAACCACCCCTGAAGACTGCTCCTGAAGGATAAAATCATCCCTGACAGATGTTTTCCTCTTGCTTGTTAATCCCTTTCTGGCACAGCTTCTGGCAAAGCAATGCAGGCAAGGGCTACTGCATCAGCACATCACTTTCAGCCACGTGACAGAACGCTTGCAGGCTCCACTTGAATTAGCACAGGAAGTTTTTAGGGAACAATGAAAGGATCCTAGATCCCTGGCCTTTTTTAGGGTTCAGAGCCAGTTAGTGCAAATTCAGTGTGTTGGAATCTTTCATCTTTTTGAGAACTAGAAAGGAGCTCTGAGGCACAAGTGGGCAATTATGATGGTGCAGAGCACTGCATCCAAGAATTCCTGAAGGGAGAGGGAAGCAAAGACAAGGAAGATAGAACAGGCTCTGCTCTGGACAGGCAGTCAGCTTGAAAGAGGAGTTTGAGATAAATACTCTTTGTGAGTAACGGAAGTAAGGAGTTGAACCTGGCTACCTGCAAAGAGGAAGGTCTTGAAGTCCTGATCTTTACTACCCATGCTAAACCAGACAAACTTGTTTTAAACCAGGAATTGAGGTTTCAGTCCTAACTTTAATGATTAGACTTAATTTACAGATTATTGTTTGTCTGAATTGCTCCACATCACCAGCCACCAGGCTGACTCAGTGCTACATCTGGTGAATAAATTCCACTGCATAAAGTTGAAGAGTTTAATGTTAAAGTAAGGCATTTTAGGAAGTGTTTGGAGATGTTAGGCGTGATCACTTCCCACAGCAAATGCCAGGAAGATGAAGGCTGGTTCTGTCACGCTGCATGCTTTCGGGTCACCTGCTCACTGAGCCAGATCTGAGAGGCTTCTTCCAATGTGAAAACTTACTTGACTGCACTGCAGGTCTTCTCTTTGCAAGTGACATAGTTAAAGCAAAGTGATAGAAACATTGTCTGCAACACGTATATCACTGCAGACTTCAGGATTTACTTTGCCCATTTAGCCTTCTCTCCAGTGGCTGCCAGTGCTGTTTAGCTGTCACCTCACATCAGGACTTCTGCCCCTCTCTAGGTACTATTGCATCTGCTACACGTGGATTCGCACTTTCTTCTCATATTTTGTATGAGAATGACCAAGATTTATAATGTGTTTATAGCATCTTTCACCCTGGTAGTTTATTCCCCTTAGCATACGTATATTCTAATCACAGGGATCATTTAACTGTCACCATTACCTTTTAATACAAGGTTGAACGAGGGGCCTCTTCCCCTCTACATGTGCCTTTTGGTGTCACTGAGGTCAGTGAAAGGGAACTTTAAATGCTGCTCTTGAGGTTTGTGAGAAGTGGACGCTATTCTGTACTCTGGGCAGTGTATGGCTGGATCCATATGGCAGATTTTGTCTCCTATTTAGAGGTAGACCCTTGTGTGTGATACTTTCAAGTCCCTTTCTATCAGAAAGGGATTTCTAATGCAGGGGAAGGAAAGGCAAACTACTCCCTGCTTCTGTCTCCTGCAAAAAGAGTTTGGCCTTGTGGTTCCATTTACCTGGATGTTCTCATAGGAAATATTCTCAAGACATAAAAGAGGTTGCTTGCATTTATCATGCTTAATTTACAGCAGATACTTCAGTAGCAATAAAGATTTTTATAGAGGGCTAGGAAAAGGGCAAATACAGTGTAATTCATTATTTACAGGTCCCTGTCTGAGCTCTGGATCCTATCATGGTAAGTCTAGAGCTCCACAGTATTTTGGCATTAGTACTTAGCAAAAAATGCTGACATATATTAAAAATGAGCAATGTTTTTCTCTTTATATTTCAGATCTTATTTTCTAACATTGAAGACATTCTTGGTGTTCACAAGGAGTTCCTGGCTGCTCTGGAATTTTGTTTGCAACCAGAACCCCAGTCTCAGCATGAACTGGGAAATGTTTTCTTAAAATTTGTAAGTACAATGACTTAATGCTATCTGAAAATACAGTTTCCTGTCATAAGCTCTCCAGCCCCTTAACAAGCCCTAATCTGTAAGGTTTGTAGGAACACTATGACAATGCGTGTCTTGTGTGAAAGTTGTAGGTAGGGTGGGAAAAAACTTGTGAATGAGGTTAGAACAATGGACACCACATCAAACTGAGCAAAATAACAATGTATTTTTAGAAACTCTTCCCTTTCCTGTTGAATTTTTTTATTTTTTTCTCACCCATCTGATCACATTTTATTGCTGAGAATTTGTCTGCTTTTGTTCCAAAAGTTTCAAAAAAGCAGCACAATTTCAAGTGCCTCAGAAACAGTACTCCTGCAGGTGCTTGCCTGGTACTGTGGGCAGGTGTGTGTGATGTTCATGCTCTCTGCCCGTGCAGCCCTGGCAGCAGCCCGGGGTTGAGGGTTGCAGCAGCCGCTCGCTGCCAGCGCTGTGCGTCCTGGCGGGGCTCGGGAGCTTTCCTCACAGCACCCGCTCTGGCCATTTCACCCTGGGAAACCGTGGAGACATTTCTTTGGTCTTTTGTTTTGGGCAGGGTTCTGTTGTTGCAATATGCTCAGAAGAAGTGCTGGAGCTCCCTCAGTGCTGCTTTTTCATTATCATCAAATCACATTGAGTCCTGTGGGGAGCTTGCAGTGAGAAAGTGACATAAGGCCCCTGAATCTTGAATGTATTGGTGTATCCACTGTTGTGATCACCTGGCAAGGTCATTCCTGGTCCTCATTATGAGTCTAGTACTTGTCAGCAGCCTGATGTTAGCAGAGGTGCTTTTCTTTAGAAACTTAGTGTTAAAAATACTTAAAAATTTGGTGAACAGTTTGAGAATTCTTGAAGCATTGTTTTATCCAGACACTGTATTTTTCTATTGGACCGTGTTTTCTCTAAGTTTCTGTGTATCGTATATCCTTGTAGCAATCCCCAGATTCACCATGTGGAGTTCCATCAGACTGCAGTGCTTGGGTCCTCTTCATGAGATTTGTGTATCCTTAATGTCCCCTAGAGTCAGAGGCCTGACTCTTCCTGGTCTGTCTTGGCCTAGAAGAGCCTTACTTGGCAATGATCCGCCAGCCTTCAGAAGTAGAACACTGCTTTTATAGAAGCATGGAATCATCAAGGTTGGAAAAGGCCTTTAGGACCATCAAGTCCCACGTCAACCCAGCGCCACCACCATGTTCACCATTACACCATGTGCCCAAGTGCCACACTGACACCTTTTTTGAATACATCAAGGGATGGTAGTTATGGGCCCAGTATTGTCCCAAGGACCTTTAGTTCAGAAGGATTCAAGTCTTGAGGAACACCTAAAGCAAGCAAGCAGATTTTGCAAGAATTCCAAAAAAGACATTAATGCATATAGTCTTTTTGAAATATTTTAAGAGACTATGAAATGTGCTTGCTCTGATATTCAGGGTGAAAAATTGTTTCCCTTCAGAAGACAGACATTGTCCGCCCTACTGTACTCCATTTGATTGGGTGATCAGAAATTCATTGTCTGATGGTAGGTGCTAGAGTTTATTCTGGAGCTGCAGTGCAGTATGACTGTAACAGAGGTACAGAACATCCTTGAATATTCATTCAAATTCAGTGTACAGCTTTAAACAAAACCAGCATGTGAGACGTGTCTGTAATGTCAGAGAGGGCATGTGGGCTGACTATGGAGTGACCACACCTTGTGAGCACAGGCTCGCTTTTGCAGGGCAGGAAAGGGTGTGTGACAGTGTGTGACTGAGCAGAAGAGCAGAGAATTGCCTGATCCTTTGTTTATGATATTGCCATATTGCTAGAGGTTTGGGGATGTAATAGCTAGAATCTTGTTCTAGGGAAATGTGTGTTATGCTCATTTTTTGGAGCAATGTTGCATGAGTGATCAGTTTTACTGTCTAAATCATCGGGGATGTTGTTTCATTGAGACTTACGTCTTCTGTTTAGGTTTTTGATGTTGACAAGGTTGGTTTCAGCCTGCTTTGAAACAAGAAAATGCCATACCTTGTTAAAGATATGTTCAAATAAAATGTTACAGTTTTCCAAGTGTCTTATTTGCTTTTTTCTAGTCAAAACTGTTTTCAAATTTGCATTAATTTGTGGGCAGTACTAGTGGATCCAAAATAACATGTTTGGAGGTTAAAGACTTATTTTAATCAAACTGAGAACAGTACAGTCTTACTTCTGTCATCAAAACAGAAGGTCTAGCTGTGTATCCAGCAGATTTGCTGAGTTAGGAAGTGCCATTTTTATCTGCTCACATCTCTGACCATAATTGCACTTTAACCTAGAGCAACTGCAGGTTCAGAATTCCTGCGCTAACGTCTGTAATTATGTAACTGATAATTTCCTCACCAGGCTGTGGGAGAGCCTAGGACTGAGTATCACTCAGAGAGGAAATGAAACACTTCAGACATGGAGTAATTTTAAGCATAGTTCTCATATTTGTGGGTCGATGGCATGGGGTACAGCTGGGAGAGACTTGAGGAAAGCACTCTGGTGTGTGTATAATTATTGTTCTGTCTTGAGCTTTAGCAAAAGCATTTTGTCATCATATAAATATAGCCTCCCAAACTCCAGGGCACTCAAAGCTGCAGTCAGAAACCTGAGCAGTGACATTTTGTGGGCACTGATGTAACAGATGATTCTGTGTTAATGGCTGCTGGTTTTAGTGTTCAAGCATGGTGCTTGTGTGCATCCAGGGAGTTGAGGAGAAGTGAGTGGAGATGTGGGAAAAACTTCTATATCTGTTTTACTATGTAACTCTCCTCTTTTTATGGTTGACAACAATCCTGTTGCCTTTTTCCTATTGTATTGTGGACCCAGGCCTGCCTTTTCCTGCATATGGTGGTCAGAAACTTCTGTTTCTTTACAGCTTCCCAGTATTGCACCCCAATAGCAACATGAACAGCTGCTGATGAAGGATAAAAGTCCTGAACACTTGCATTCCATCTCTTTGCACCATACCCTTTGTGGCTGTTGTTTTATTTGCTCTGTACCATTGTTCTTGTGTTTGAACATACACCTATTTATTTTCAGTTCTTTCTTTTGAAGTACAAGGAAAGGAAAAATTAATTAAACCAAACCCAAAAGCATTTTACAGATTCTGAACATTTTACAGATTTATATCTACCATTGAACATCTGACCAGAATGTCAAATTCTCCTAAACTAATAAAAATGCAATTTGTTTTCCTTATGACAATAGCAAAGGGGATACCCAGTGACTGCAGCTGTAGTCCCATGCTAGTAAACTCCTTCAGCTGGCAGTAGTTCTTTGCTTGGATCACTGTGAATGGTCTTAAAAGTAGCAAGATGCTGAAAGTACCTTCAGCTGACACAGGAAGCTCTAAGAGTGCTAGGACTCCAATCAAAACTCAAAAAAATTATCTTCCAAATTCTGGGGATATTAAAAGGTTCAGATAGAATGTTTTCAGACCGGAATCCTGCTGTGAACACAACAGCAAACTCTGGAAGGCATTGGCTACCTGGCTTGGTGCTCTGAGATGGTAGCTCTAGAAAGCCTCACATATTAACCTGCACAGTGCCACACTAATGTTTTGAAATTATTTTTGATATGCAAACTAGCTTGTCTGGGTACCTCCACATGGTGCTGCATTATGGTATAGAAGCTAACCTGAACCAGGAAATCAAGTGCTATCCTGAGAAGCACTCAAAAGTGATGGGTTTTTTGACTTTTGAATAATTAATTTTGCCGAAAGCCTAATACAATCTCATGACCCTCCTTTTATTCTGGTGAATGCAATACTGGAAGCTCTGAATATAGCTGCTGAAAGCTCACCCCTTCCTACCAGCTTTGAGAGGATCAACTCGCCCCTTGCTGTATCTGCTTGGCATTGGAATATTTGTTCCTGCTTCTTTTGTGACTCACTCCAGTGTTTCCAGATATCTAGTGTTTGCAATAGGTTCAGCATCTCTGATCATTTTTAGATAGAAGAAGTTGCACTGTCTTTGAATCTGAAGATCAGTAGAGCAGAACTTGCTGACCCTGACCTGCCAGCTGACCTTCATTTCTTAACAGGGGGTTTCATTCCAGCATGTGCTGGTGGGTGTGACGTCCCAGTGTTAGTAGCTCAATCTAGTTGTGAAGCTACGCTTCCCTTCCTTTACTATCTGTAATATGTTGGTTATTTGGTGTGTATTTGGTAAAATTCTTCCAGTTACAGAATCTGTTATACATATTTGTCTGCTGCTTGTTTCAGAACACAGTAAACTAGCCAACCTACTGGGGCCTGGCTCTCACCCCTTGAAAGGCAGGGGATTTCTTTGTGTTATAGTTCCCCTCCAGATCTCAGAGCTTCTTTCAGGCCTTGGCTCTTCCACCTGGCATTCTTCCTCCTGCAGGAGTGGTGAGCTCCCTTGCTTCTGGCTTTGTTTTGCTTCTGGCTACTTCCATGGAGTATCCTGACGCACATGCGAGTATTCCTGATAGCAAAATCCCTCCTTTCAGGAAAGAATACCAGTGATCTCAGTGGAGCATTAAGAGGAAAAGTGCTGAAAGTCTCAGTGCTCAGAAAAGTCTCTGTTAACTTTCAGCAGTAAGTCAGGAATTAGTGAGAACCTATATACATTACTCACATTATGAGTGTCACACACTTCCTGAAAACTCCAATGCTAATGCCACTTGGAGTCCACCTCTGTTTATAAAGAATTTGGTAGCAGACTGGCAAAATAATCTCTCCAGTGGTGTCTGAGTCAATAAGTTACTTTGTTTTTCCTTGCAGAAAGACAAATTCTTTGTGTATGAGGAGTACTGTAGCAACCATGAGAAGGCACTCAGACTGCTGATGGAATTGAACAAGATCCCCACAGTGAGAACATTCCTTCTGGTAAGCACCTTCTCTAGCACTCTTGACTGAATGATCTGACTTTGCCCTGTGCTCATAAAAGCTCTTTGGTATCCCAGGAATGCTGGGCATTTTGCAGGTATTGCCCACTGCAGGTATGGAGCACTCAGGGTGGAGGGGCACTGAAATCACTGGTGAGTTGAGGCACAGAACTGAGCACTACCAGCAGGAGTGACAGCAGTGGAAACAAGGAAGATTTTCTTTTTAAAAAACAACAGAAAAACCAAGCGCAGATGAAAGGAATAATGCAATAAGTCAGCAGCAAGACTGAGGCTAGTTCCCATTGGATGTGGTCCCCTGCTCAGTTCTCTGACCAATTCACCGTTTGCAGACTCATGAGAAAAATGTGACCTGCTTCTGACACCCTTTTCTCCATGAGTCCAGTTGTGGGCAAGAAGTGTAGTCTGGATGAATTGTATTGAGTGCATCATTGCTGCTTAAATCAAAAGTAACTAACTCCCATCCAAGGAGGGACTCTGGCCATACAGCCGTCAAACATGCCTTAGAGGCTGGGCTGGAAGAAGAATCAGTCAGTGGGCACTGCCTTCTACCTCTGCATTCCTTACTTTTCTTTCCTTTCTTAGTTATTTCTCCTTCTTGCTTTCACCCCAGTTGTGCTTGATTTTTTAATGTCTTGTTTTCTTGACCATGGATGAGTGGCATTTGTAAGGGGGGTGGCACATAGATGAGGGAATAATTTGTCACATCAGCTTTTTTCCTAGTAAATTCTATGAAGTGAAATAGACTGTCTTTCTTGCAAAGGATCTGGTTTTCTTTCTGCTCTTTTTTTTTTGCTTGCTGTGAAAGTTCTGTTCTTTCCCAATGTAGCACAGCAAAAGAAAACTTCCATATAAACATCAGTCACAAGCAGGACCAGAGCATTCCTTTAGCCACAAGATACAGGCCTCAGAGGGAACCCACCCTTGTGCTGTTGCATAGGCAGAGTCTCTTGTGATGTCAGAGTTTTAATGAACCGTATCAAACCATTACTTTGAATTACTAAATGACCCTTACCTTATTCATGAGATTCTTTTGGGGTGCTTCTGCTGAGAGAAACCAATGAGAAAGGTGACGAAGGTGCATGTAAACCCAGTCCTTCCCAACCTTCAGAATGTCCTCCACTTCCACTGTATTGAGAAAGTTTTCTGTTTCTGCTAGAGACAGCAGCTGGCAAACTGATTACAAGGGACAACAAAGATGTCACACTGTCTTCTGTGGCTTGCTGCAGCACCTGAATCCAAGAGACTTAAAATTGCAGTAAATGTGGGAAGAAGGGCTGCACTGATGTGTCTGCTTAGCTGTGGTGCTGTAGTTTCTTCCAGGCCTCCCTTCCCTTCTCTGCCTCCCAAACCAGTGCTACAATGCTACTATGCAGAGAAGGCAGCACTGAAGTACAAAGCTTTACTTGTGAGGATAGATTTGGCCCAATTGCCTCCTCACAGCTGCTGAAACATAGAATGTGAGAATGTGTTTGAGAAGTCAATAAGTGTTAAAGGGCAGTTATGAGCCCAGAGCTAGAGGGAGGGCTGAAAGAAGAGATGGCAAGGACTGAATCACTTGAGACTTGGAAATTGGACAGGGAGCATTACGAGCTGGGCAGCCAATGCCACAGATCTAGAATAGCCTGGGGACAGGTTATTTTACAGACAATTGTCTATAAAAAATACCAGTTAGGACTAAAAGATTTAATGCATGATGCCTGTGAACATTCCTTGAAGAAAAAAATTGAAGAGCTACAGCCAGAAAGCTCACTAAATTTCAGAGTGTGTCTGAGCCACAGCGCGTTTTTCACAGGGGAAAATACTACTGGTGATGTCCCAAAGCAGGCACTTCTTGGCTGAACTGCATTTAAAGTTTGACTTCTGTGTGTACAGGACAGGTTTGCAACTGGAGTGACTTTTGGAGCAAAGTCCATGTTCATGGTTGAGCATAGGAATGTGGACATAGTTTATCTGAAATAGACTTGAAGGCCACCTGAAGTTCCAACCTGTCTCTAGCAGCAACCAATAGTGGAATCATCAGGGAATGTGTAAAAAGCTTACAGTAGGGCAGTATTGATTTGTCACAAAGATTACAGATTATTGTTACCAATTAAGGACAGTTCAAGTACTATAAGGGTTGTTTTTTTCCCCACTGTCATCCCCTGTTCTTAAACTCCCTTTCTACATCAATCCTGAGAAATGAATTTCCATAATCTGTTGAGAAGTTCCATCTGTGCTAGTTAGCCAGCCAGTGTGCCCAGGCTGTTTGTTCAGCTGTGCTCAGGCATAATGTTTTGCCAGAGAATTGGTGGATGTTATGCAGATGACTAATTTGTTTCAATTCCAGTTCAGTTCAAACATAACAATTGGGCTAAAGTTAATTACATGATTACTAGTTAGTAGGCTTTATTTTAGCCTTCAAGAGTTTTCTGGACTGACAGTATACAACTTTACATAGTGAACAAAGATAACAGGTTGTATCTGTTGTGGGGGTCCTAGATGGACCATTATTTTAGATAATGGTCCATCTAGGTTTGCTGTTTGCCATCATATTGTTAGAATAGTTTTTGAGTCACCAGCTGTATAGTATTTCTCTGAGAAGATACCATTCTGCACAGCCATTGTTATCCACCGAAAATTTTATTTTGCTGATGTCTGCAGAACTTTGCAGACTTGATGGCTGTATGTCAGACTTGATGACTGTATGGTGAATGAAATGCCATTTCCTGTACCTTAGGTGTGGTAAAGTGCTTTCTCACTATAAGGCATGTTTTAGACATACAAAATTGTGTCAAAAATCACCTCAAAGCTTTGTGTCTGAGGTAACATTTGTTTCTTTTTTTGATTATAGGGTTGCATGCTCTTGGGAGGCAGAAAGACAACAGACATTCCACTAGAGGGTTATCTGCTGACTCCAATTCAGAGAATTTGCAAATATCCTCTTCTGCTCAAGGTAAACCAGAGAAAGTGTTTCTCCAGATGATTGTTTTATTCTTGGAGTGATTCTGCATTTTTTTTAGCCCTGACTTTTGTTGTTACTATTGCTTTCCTGATTTACACTTCTGAAAGTTGGATCTTCTCTGAAGAAAATGGCTTTTTATGGGTACAGACAAAAAGCTGCCTGATGCTGGCAGGCTGCTAAATCCTGTTATGGTCTGGGTAGAGCAGACAGGGTGATTTACTGACTAACCAAAGCCTTTTGACTTCAGTGCTCTTCAGATGTTTATTAAGGCTTGTGCAGGCTGTTTCAGCCACTTCCTGTAAAGCTGTGTTCAGCTAGAATGGTGCCTGTGTTCTGACGGACTGCATGGCTCTGGGGACTCTTAAAGGGATATATTTCTCATTACAAGGTCTCTGGTTTGATGGTGAGCAGGTCAGTAATGATCAAAAATCCTGTATCTCTGACAGCTGTTTGGCTGCTTGTTTGAAAACTCTTTGGTTGTCTCAGATGAGTTCCCAATGTGGGGGTATCAATCCAGAAATGACTATGGTGTGCAGCACTGATTGGCCCCTTACTAGTATTCTTACCATAGAAGATAAAGCATAAAGGACCTGAAAAGAGCTAACTTGCTTCTCATCCTTCCTGGTCAGGGCTGGGTCACCTGACTGAATTCAGGGGACAAGAAGAGGGAAAAAGAGAAAGCAGTTTCTGGGAGAGCTTGCGTCCCGTGGCTAGCAGCCATCAATCTTCCATGATATCAGTCTCTTTCTCAGCTAGAGCCACACTGCGTTTACTAAAAGAAAAGTAATTAAAAAAAATAGAAATACTTTCTCTCATATTTTGAAAGAAAGGTTCCTTTATGTGTTCTGGAAGAAAGTAAGAATTCTGTGATGAATGTATGTCAAAAATCCCGGGGACCAAACATCCTTTGAAAGCCAAAGCCAATGCCACCAAGATGAAGACTGAAACAGAGTTTCTTGCTTTCTAGCCACAGTGGGGTAAAGATGAATTTGCCCTCCCTGTGCCTAGCCTTGGTCCTGGGGCAGCTGACCCAGACCCACGTGTACCTGTTGAACAAACAGCCTTACAGGGAGGGGCCGTGACGGGGCATCTCGTGGGCTGCATTCCATTTTGCTATGGATTTCTTCTTGTATACAGGCTGATAAAGATCACACACTAGTTGAAACTTCTTGGATAGGAAGTAAAAGTTTTAAGAAAAAGCAAAGAGGAATTAGGTTTTCAGTAGGCAACAAATCTGCCTCAGTCAGAAAATACCATAAATAATACCATAACACTAGAAGTTGTTCAGCACAGAAAATATCAGTGACCATTATAAAGTGTGGTGGATTCTGATTCTCAAGGTAGTGAATTCATAACAAATAAGTTGTGTCCCATTCAAGACTTATTTGATAGTTGCTAGCATTAAATTACCGGAGCAGACACAAATGTCTCAGACATGAGAACACTTAAGGGAAAACACAGCTAGATTCTGTTTATGCTGACCAGGAAAATGGAGGTCTTCAAGCAAGGAAAAAAAGAGATAGATTTAAAAATAGGCCAACCTTCAAATTAAGTGTTTGCTCTCCCTTTGCTACTGAGCTGCAGTTATGGCTCCTGAAATAGCTCTTTTGTATTCATGGGGATTGGATCTTGCTTTATCTAATTCCCAGGGCAAACAGATACTATTGTATTCCAGTTGATGAGAAAAGCCTTAGACCAAAGGTAGCCTACTTGCCTGTTTTACTTTGTTTTCGGCAAGAGTTTGTGAACATCCAGATTATGTGGTAACTTTGATATGACCTTGTCTAATGTAATGTAGCTGAGTAGGTGGATTTGATAAAGCTAGTATGCACACGGTAATTCAGACTTGATTGTTTTTGAAACTAAACTGAAGTAGTAAGGTAAGGCACATATTTAAAATACTGTAACTACTTAATAACATATATGTGTGTTCTTCAAAACAATAGAATCTGGCATGGAGTTGATTTGAGTTAATTAATTAGGAATAATACACTAGAATATCTCCAAGTGCTGATCCACTGTAAGCATTGCAGTAATTTCCAATAAAATATGCCATCCTGCAACAGACGACCTTCTGTTTTCTCATGCTCTCATGAAGCTTTTTTTTAACTAACAAATGATGGAGACAGAACAATGATCCAGATGTTGGTGGCCAATACATTTCAATTTTATTTATAGTTTCCCATTTTTTGTGACACAAACATTGCAGCTTTGAACTGCCTGACTGTAAACAGGTTTTTGGATGGGTTTTTCAGTTTGGGGATTTTCTCTGGGGGGAAGGGGGAGAGGATGGGATGGTTTTTTGTGGGTGGGGTTTGATGGGGTTATTTTGCTTGGGGTTGGGGGCTTGAGTTTTATAATTTTTGTTGCTTTTTCTCTGTCTAATTTGCAAGCCTTTTATGTGGTTTGAAGGATGGCTCTCAGACTTAGCTATGGCATTTCATAATCTCTGTACAAATAGAGAAATAACAATTTTAGTATTTGTACCACAATGCAGTTCTTGTCTGCTTCAGACAACATACAAGAAAATTAGTATAGAATTTCTCAGTCAGTAAATTAGTTTCTTATAACTGAGAAAGGGGCTTGGACTAGGCTCAGGCAAAATGAAACTGTTGGGTGTGATGGGCATTGGTTTTTGGGAAGAAGGAAGGTAGCAGAGATGAAGGACACCGAGCAGGAGTGAGTGGCTGGAGAACTTGCTGAGCAGATGCTTCCAGCATGGGGGTTTGGGTGAAGGCAGCTCTGTCTCGCCCGTGCTAATTGTGGGACTCTGCTAGCTAGTCTCAGCTCTACTGCTTAAGAGTAGAAGCAGCTGTTGTGTAAACCAGTCTCTGAACAAAAATAGTCTCTTCCCCTTAATGAAGAGCATTTCTGTCAGGAAGAAGCAAACCCTGGGGCAGTGGTAATCATGAGTTAATCACACCACCGTGTGGGGATTAGGCACAGTCACTTCTGTCTCCTTCCTCTGGCACAGGAGGAAAGTGCAGCACATGACAGCCGCACCCTGCTGCTCCTGAGAGCCAGAGCTCGCGGGCTTGGACCTTGCCTGAGGTCTGGTCTGTTGACGATGCTTTAAAAACATCTGAGGGCATACAACTCCATGGGTGATTAGGGCAGTAATTATGTATTGCTTCATGTGGAGAAGAGTTTTTCTGGGCCTGGGAGGGGCAGAAAAACTTGTATGCAGAGTCACCAGAGTCAGAATCCCCTGGAAAGGAAAGCCCAGCAGTGAGGCACACGCAGGCCATCATGAATCACTGCCTGCACTTGGAAAGATGGGAAGCACTGGTGTGAATACAGAACAGGATGAAGGAAGCTTACCTTATTGCCTCCCTCATCTCTCAATTTCTCTTGTAGCTGTTCAAAAACCAGAACCTTCTATTTGGCTGTAATTGAATATATTTATCTTTGGAGGATTGGCTTTTTCTCCCCCCTTCCCTCCTCCAAGAAAAGTTGTGTTGCTCCTAGATTCATGACATTGTGTGGTTGAAATCTAACTCTACGTAGTATAATATTAAAAATTGTCTGTTCCCTAAAGAGCTCTAAGGAGCACTGTCAATTTATAAATCATGCTTTTGTCTTCCACACGTATATATAATCACAAATAACTGCTGATATTTATAAAACCAGAAACATGTTTATATTGCATTTTAAATTAGCATATGTTGTAGGTTCAGTGGCATATTGAAGCTAATCTATTTTACCTGATCTACCATTGCTTGTCAAGTGTTTGCCCTGCAGAGACATTGACATAAATTACAAGTTTTAACAATATGCAGAATAAAAAAACTATTGTGATTTGCAGGCACACAGAGGAAGTCTGATGTATCATTTATTTTCTGGTTAATACAGGCAAATATTACAAACTGTAAAATAAAATTATAAAACTGCTAAGAACGTATATGTTTACAGAAAGGTGGTTTGGGTTTTTGTTGCCCTTTTTTTTTCTTTTTTTTTTTTCCTTTTTTAAGCACATTTGGAGCTGAAGTGTTGATTAACTTAACTTTTTGAACTGACAAAGGAGGGTGTTGTGTTTTGTTCTCTCTGTGAAGCTGTTGCTCAGCAGGCCAGCGAGGGCCGCCCCTCTGAAGCCACAGTGGGTGCTTGCCCGGGGCTGTGGCACAGAGCAGGGCAGCCTGGCAGCAGGGCTCTGCACCAGTCTGTGCACAGTGTCAGCATCCCATGGACAAAGTCCATCTTAGGCCATGTCTGAGTGTCCTCAGCGGAATAAAGGTAGGAGGAAGGAATTTCTCAAATAAAGGAATGTGTAACTTTCAGCTGCAAAGTGTATTTGCTGTCAGTTTGAAGTACACAGTCAATATTGTGCAATGGGGGAAGACATGGGGAAGGATGTCAGAGACTTCTTAAAAAAAAAAAATAAAAGAAGAAAGAAAAGTGTCTTTTATGAATTATTTTAAGAAACTCTTGGCAAGAAGTAGTTCTCTGCAACTGGCAGCAGCCTTATTTTCTGACCCTATAAGCCCACAAGTTGCAGAAGAGGAGATAGCAGTTCCAGACAGCAATGTCTGTGGGCTCTGTGGAGGACAGGGCTTGCCCAGGTATTGCCGTCTGGGCTGTCTTTCAGCTGCCTTTCAAAATGTTGTCAAATGCTCTGAGGTTACACATCATAAATGTGTCACTAAAAGAAATAAGCACCCAGAGCTCTCACCCCGTGTTTCAAAAGTGCCGAGCTCTGCTCTGTTGGGAAATGGCAGTGTCAAGGTAGCACGGCTTTGTCTTGGACAGCTTCAGACAGGGCTGTGGAGGGGCAGTGCCAGTCCCAGCCAGCACCCTCCCTGCCATTCCCAGCCTCCTCTCCTGCTCCCAGGATGTGACTGGCATGGAGAAGATGCTGTTTGTTGCAGCAGGGTGTGTTGTGAATGAAGAGGTCTTTCTCTGTGTTTTGGGGATATTTCTGAATGGGATGTTTAGACAGCGCTAGTGTGTACATACCTGTTCCCAGTGCAGTATGGGTGACACTGGAGCTGCAGAACTTCACTGATTTTTAGTGAGAGTAATCTGTGTTGCAATCACAGAGGCTAGTGTCGCCAAAGTGTAACACCTGTCTCCTGCCTTAGCTTTTTGAACATTTACTTTTCTTGTCTCACTTTCAGCAAAAGCAAAGTAAAGACTTCCACAGGGAATTTCATTTTGATATCAACTGACATTTGTAGCAGCAAGCCTCCTTTTCCTGTGCATCTGTTACTCTGTAAATCACAAATGGGTGGAAGCAGTTTAGCTCCATTCAGATCACAGTACTCGGCAGGCTCTCTGGCTGTAACCAAATTCATTCTTGTGTCTCATGCAGAATGATGCAATTCAGCAGAACAGGACTTTTAAACAACCAAATAACATATTGGGGTCAAAGATAGTGGGAAAGTACTTCAGCCTTAAACACCATGTTATGTATCAATGTTAAATTACCAGTCATATTTTAGATTTCTTTAATGTATTCTTATTCAGTTGTGGCTGACTATGAAATCCTGTTGGTCTAAAAAAAAATGATTAATTGTGAGTTGACAGTGGTTGCCCCTTTTGCCAAACTCATTAATATTGTCAGGTTATGAGTTCTGCCTCTGCTGTTTTTCAGTGGACATGGCTTAACTGGGCTGTTGTGCTTTAACACAAGTGAAGCAGAGACTCTTATGGACTTCTTCAGAGCAGAGGTGTTGTTTGTCTCGATGTCAGGACACATGCCCCAGCCTTCTAAACATACAAACATATCTGACACAGAAAAACATACTCTTGAGCTCTCTTGATGTAGCATATTTAACATGAGCAATTGCCTCATTTATTTAATGGCATTCATATTAACCCTGTACACATGAAGAATAGAGAACAGCATCTGCAGTAAAATGCCCCCAAATCCTTTTTAGTTTTGCAATGGTTCTGGCATTTTCCTGCAGGATTCCTTGCTAATGCTCAAACCTTTCCATGAACCATTTCTCAGATTCCATGTTTTCTTTTACTTTTATAAGGAATTAGCTAAGAGGACTCCCTCCAAGCATCCTGATCACCCAGCTGTCCAGAATGCACTGCAGGCAATGAAGGCAGTCTGTACAAATATCAATGAGACCAAGAGACAGATGGAGAAACTGGAAGCCCTTGAACAGTTGCAGTCCCACATTGAAGGATGGGAGGTAGGATGCAGGACCAACAAGCTCCCTAGAGGCTGTTAACTGCACAGTTTAATGACTTGTGTTGTGTACAGGGATTTATTTCTGTTTCTTTTGTGATGTGTAAACACTTTTGAAGGTGCAGGCAGCATCACTCAGAGGAATTTGGAATTTAGTGTATTTGTGTGTGCAGGCTGGTGCTAAATTGTAGCAGAACCAGAAGATTATGAAAGAAAGGAATGTGTCGGAGCTAGAATGGAGCTGACATTTCTAATGGATAGATCTCACTTGAAAGGCGAATAGATCTGGGTGAAAGCCTTATGAGTGCATCAGTTATTTCACAGTTTAATGACAGATAAAATAAGGGCATGTTAGTAAAAGACCTTCATTGTGCACTCATAAAGGAAAGTTAATCTCTTTTTTATGTTTCAGGGGTCAAATCTGACAGATATTTGCACAGAGCTCTTGCTGCAAGGGACTTTGTTAAAAATCTCAGCAGGAAACATCCAGGAGAGAATGTTCTTTCTATTTGATAATCTCCTGGTCTATTGCAAGAGGAAATCCAGGTGAGTCCCTCTTTATTTTCAGTT
Source organism: Serinus canaria (assembly GCF_022539315.1). Taxonomy (NCBI): domain Eukaryota; kingdom Metazoa; phylum Chordata; class Aves; order Passeriformes; family Fringillidae; genus Serinus; species Serinus canaria. Next base: position 14,525,100 of record NC_066333.1, read on the forward strand.
TTACCATTCAGAAGATTTGTAGGTGGAAGCTGTGATCATTTACTGATCATTCACTATATTCTCTGTTGCTCTGTAGGGCTGAGTCCCAGGTGGAAATTTCCTCTGTTCTTGACTATTTCTATCACTTAGGCAATAGGAGAGAGAAGTCACTATGTGGTAGGATAAATATTCCAGGAAGTATCAGAGTGCCCCTCTGAGAAGTGCGCAGTCCAAAGAGGAATTAAAACAGTGCAGCTAAAGCTCAGGGTGAGTTCTTACAGACAAAAAGCTTCCGAGGGCAGCTGCATCTCCAGGAATTATTTGAAAGTGCCGACTTACGTTGTGAAGTTATGCTAAGCATAAGGGGGTGATGTGAAAAATTATAAAAAGCCAAGACAGGGGAAAGTGGAAGACTTAACAAACATAAAATTGATGCAGAGCCCTGGGGAGTGAGAAAGAGAAGAAGATTTGGCTGTTGCTGTAGTATTTACAGCCCATGTGCTCTGTTTGTTGTCTTCTTTTCTTATCCTGGTAATTTTTTTTTTTTTTCATCATCCCACTTGATAAACCTTAAGTACTATTAAAACCTGCTGCTTGTAATTAAAATAGCATTGGCAGAGTAGAAGGCAACTTGCTTCTGCAGCAATTATATGGTGTTTCTGTTCCTGAGCTTTTCATCTTCACAACCCCAGTCTCATTCTCATGTCTTGGTCTGTTCTGAATTTTCAATGCATTTTCTGCACTCCCTTCTCCTCTACCTCCCTTTCCTGTAATACAATCCCCCTGCTTCAAGTTATACTTCCTTACTGGTGATGGCCAAATAGAACAGCCAACCCAATCAGAAATTCTGTAAAACCAGTATTCTCTCCAAAGAAAATTCTAAAAATTCTAATTTCTTTGAATTTGTGTAGTTTTATCCTTTTTTTAGTTTTTCTTTCTCCCCCCCCAGGAAATAGTGGAAATTTTTGAACCATTAAGCTGCAAAAGCTATTTTCAGTAATGTTCAGACTTTTTGTGTTTTTATAATTTATAATGCTGAATTAATACAACCTAAATACAAATTGTTTGGTGACAACTACATTCAAAATTAGATGAGATATAGATGTTTAAATTTTAAAAAATAGCACCATTAAATCTAAAAGACTTAAAATGTTATCTACCTGAAGCATTCTGACTCTGAAATGACGCATAGGAGAGGAAACACTTCACTTGGACCCTTTACCAGATTTACCAAAGTCCAAAATTCTGTATGAAATAGAGTTCAGAAATTTGTGTGTTTTTTAATAGAAACCATTCCTTTAAAAAACCCAGTTAATTTGACACTAATCTTCTATTCTTTCAGAGCTCTTGGAAACTGTTTTCCTAGCCAGTTTGTAGTTGAGGTTAGCCTAACTCCAGTGCTGTCCAGACAGTTTTTCTGGAACACTAAGATTTTGAAAACAAAATGTTTCTCATGCCCTTTAAGCAGAACTTCCTTTTTATACAGGAGACATTATCAAGCTCCTATGTAGTTTGGATTGATTTTGGAGGAATCTGCTATAACATTTGGATTTCTCAATGGATTGGTATTGTTTATCTTTGTCTGACAATGTAACTCAAACTGATGGGATGTCAAGGATCTGATTTCCATTAAAAAGCATAAGATTTCATTAAGTTTGTTGGGAGTTGCCTGGTGTTCAAGATATATTTTGATCACTGAGCTGCTTTAATTTTGGATATTTCTGCTGTCTCGCTGCTATTTATAATTAGTCTAGAATGGAAATCAGTGTCTTTTCCTTTTTGTTGGTGTGTCCATTTGGCCAGCTGCTCTCAAACAACTGACATGTTAGAGGGACACACCTTAAAAAATACTGAAAACCCCTTAAGAAACTGTCTCTTTCTGTTCCTAATTTGAGATTAAATGACTTTGTTTTCATCTCATTGTGTTGTGCTAACTTGTAGGAATCGGTGGAGTATTTCTTGATTTAAGAATGCAGTCAAAATTCAGGGCTCAGTCTTTGATAAGTAGTCAACAATTCAGCATTCCAATCTGGACATCATAATTTTTCACAATAACATAAATTAGGAGTAGGATTGTCAAACCCAATGTCAGATGTGTTTAGAATCAGAACTAGATCTGTGATTTTAGCTGTGCAATAGCTCCTCTTGCAGAAGTGTAGGGAAGTCTGTCAAACTGATGACATAGATTTTCTGAGTATTGTTTTTTTTGTCTTAGCAGGACTGTAGACTGCTGTTTAAATTAAATTTTGATGTCAGGAACAGTATGTTTCCTGTAGGGAAATAGGTTGAACAGTTAAAGGGTTTCCCTAGGGCTGCCAGGGCAGGTTTTCTTTTGACTCGAGGAGTTGTCTTTAGGAAAGGATCCAATAGCTCCAAGGTAACAGTCCCTGTCAGTCTGATTGGATGTAAATATGTGGTCGTCACCAAATGTCTATTTGTCACTAAAGGTAGTTGTAAAAAAGCAAATTGTTCAGAAAAAATGGGTGATTCTAATCTCATGTCAGTTTATTATAGGTATTTCACTCTGACAAGAAATTTTTTCCCTAGCTGATTTTTGCTGCAATATTTTTTGAATCTTACAAGGTAGTGGCAAATTGCCACAACAGAACCTTCACTGACTGGAATTTGGACACTTGCCACCTCTTAACGACCATTTGTTACCAGTTGTGTTTTGGCTTGCATAGCAGGGTTATTCTTGGATAGTACAACATAACAGGTGTCACTTGGATAGTTTTAAACCCATTTTAGCCATAAAAATCAGAGCATTACTAGTAATGAAAAGTGTTTTCCTGAATTCCACAGAGACACTATAAAGCTTATGGATAAGGATGTAAACTCGGGTGCAAAATTGCCCCCACAGAATTTTCCCTACAAAAACATGTAACACGTGTGGCAGACTGTGTGACACTGGCCTCTTTGCGTAGTTCGTTTCACATTTCAAGTTTGGTGCATACCACAAAATGATCACAGCTTTAGGCAAACAGAGGAGTCAAACGTAACGTTGTCAGTGATGCTGCAGTTGTCATCCCGAGGCCATGTGCTGTTCGTGGACATGTCATCAGTCAGTCATCAAGAATGTAAATCTTGAAGCCACCCCCATCTTCACATAATCTGGCAAAACAAGCTTGTTATTGCTATACAAACACTGGTACACACCTCTCTTGGAAATCTGAATGAGTATTCCAATTATTTGACATCAGAGGTGTGATCAGATACTACCAGTCACTAAATTGGAATCTGATTTAATATTCATATCTCAGATTGATTTATTCATATATATGTTAGACCTTTTGCTTATGTGTTTGTAACAGTCTTCATCCTAATTGCAGAGTTACTGGGAAAAAAACATCTAAAAGGACAAAGTCAATCAATGGGTCCCTTTATATCTTCAGGGGCCGAATAAATACAGAAGTCATGGAAGTAGAGAATGTGGAAGATGGAACAGGTAAGTGACTAAATATTGTCTTTTAAGAACACAGGAGGTTCAGATCATGGGTTGGAAGGTGGTGCAAAAGTACTTGTCCATCTCTTTTAGCAAAATCTGAAGCAATTTATGGAACTTGTAACACCTTCATTATTAGACCAACTTATGTGATTGAAAGACTGGAAATGCTTATGCTTTCAGACACTAGTCCTTCCTTCTGAAATGACCTTAATAAGAGTATGTGTTCCCAGAAGTTTGTCCATTCTTGGAAAAGTTACTTCTGTCTTCTTTCTCTCCTCTTTTTTTTTTTGTTTTAAACATCTTCAGCCACTACAGCTAAAATAACATAATTTCTGGCTTTTCTTCTCATTTAGAATGCTACTAAATACTAGTCTTAATATCCAAATTAGTAGCATGGCATGTGACCATGAGCAAAATACGGGAATGGCAGTTCTGTTAGGATTCTTGTATCCTGACACAGCCAGGAAGACCGTGTGGGATTTTGATTCCATCCATAAAGGCCACACCACTGCTGCCCCTATTGCAATAAGCCAGGAATTAGTATTATGTCCTTTAAACAGTCAACACATAAAGAGTTTCCGTGTCATGAGGACAGAAATCCTTACAGTGCAGGAAGATATTGTGTCCCCAGAAAATTCAGAACAAATACCCTGAACAAGTATCATAGAATCTTCTACTGATGGCCTTGTGTTTAAAAGACTTTAGTTCTTCTGAGGTAAAATCAGCAAGTGTCACTCTTGGGACTGAGGCATTCAGTCACTTTGAACAGCCTGTTGATACCTGTACTTCCAGAGTGGTAAGTACAGCTGGTTCCATGGGCAGTCAGTAAGGAACACCTCAGGAATTAATCATCTTCAAAGAAGATGATTTTACTGAAAGTGTCCCACACTGGTTTGGTTAAAGGAGCAGGCTTCCTGCTCACCTGTGCTTTGTGCTTGGGCTTTTTGCAGCAGATTACCACAGCAACGGCTACACAGTGACTAATGGCTGGAAGATTCACAACACAGCCAAAAACAAGTGGTTTGTCTGTATGGCCAAGACTGCTGAGGATAAACAGAAGTGGCTGGATGCGATAATCAAGGAAAGGGAGCAGAGAGAGAGTAAGTGGATGATGAATTTTGTACTGCACTGAATACTGATCCTACTGATCTTGTAGGACAAATGTATATGCACATAAATGTATTTGAGAGAAAGAGAAAAGGTTACACGTTTTCCTCCATGGAGAAAATGAAAATCTGTCCATAATGTTTTCCAAAAGCTAGGAAACAGCTCTGAAGTCTCAGAAGGTTCTTGATTCATTGCAGTATCTTACCATAAAGCAGTTGGAATGAACTTCTCTTCCTAAAAAATATATAGCTCTCCTTCTCTTTAGTTTTACAGCGATCACTTAAATTCTGCCTAATGTCGATCTCTGCTAAAATTAGGAATGGCCACTTCAGGCTGCCTGTTCTCAAGCTAGTCTTGGAGATGTCTAAAATTTGTGTCTCTTTGGGACTCTAGAGTTGCCCAGATTTGCAAGTTCTAGAGTAACATATCCAGAAGATGTTGTGTTCAGGCTAGAAGACAGAAAGCATCTACAGCACCAAAACAGCTTTTGCGAATGCTGTCCTCCTAAAGCAATTTGCAAATCTAAAGAGAACTCTCCCTCCCCTGCTGCCCACACGGGTGCATCAGCCAGCCCATGGTGGGGGGGGTTTCTGTGTGGCAGTGCATGTCACTGGGTCATGTCCAGCTTTTCATCCACCTGCACCCATAAGTGTTTCTCTCCAGGGCTGCTCTCAATCCATTCTCCCATCCTCTATTTGTGTTGGGATTGTCCTGACCCATGCTCAACTTGCTTTGGACTTTCTTCATGTTCTGTAAACCATTCTGTTTTGTGTGGTATGATCTAGCCATAAGTTAAAGGTTGCTTTTTAAAACATGGAAGAAAAGCTGCATCTTCATGGTGTTAAACTTACCAATGACAGATTTGTACGCAGATAAAAAAATACCTAATTTCCCCTTTAAATATAAAATAAGTCAATCAATTTTTGTGTTTCTACAGTTTTTGCTGTTTGGCTTCAGCTTTTGACTTCAAGGAAACATTTTATTTGATGTTAAAGATCTGAAGGAATTTCTGCTTTATATTCCAGGTTTGAAACTGGGAATGGAGAGGGATGCATATGTCATGATTGCAGAGAAAGGAGAGAAGCTGTACCAAATGATGATGAGCAAGAAAGTGAACCTTATCAAAGATAGAAGAAGAAAATTAAGTACTGTTCCCAAGTGCTTTCTTGGCAAGTAAGTGGTATTTGAATTGAAAAGGTCTTTCATGCTAGTTAATGGACTCTAGAATTTCTGGGGTTGGCATTGTGACACAGATAGATGTGCTTTGATGCAGCTTAATTAGACCATAAGCCCCATTACAGTAGTGATTTATTAAAAAATAATAATTGATTTTTGTTTCACACCATACACAGGCTGAATAGTGTGACAGCTCACTCTGTTTTACAGTAAGTCATAATAACTGCTTCAGATCCTCAAAAGGAGTAAGAAAACTACCTTAAACTCCCGCAAGCTCCGGGCTGTTGGTGGCCTAACCTGGACTCTTTGGTATACAAGCAAATGCTTTCCAGGTGATACTTAAATCCAGTGAACTGTCCAAGCCTCAGGATTGTATTTAGAAGTTTCCTCCTTGTCAGTGTAACAGGCACCAATGAAATTTTGTTTATCATGTGACCTGATATGTTTGTTAGAAGTATAGAACTTCATTGGCTGGTAAAAACCTCTTTGATTCAGCTAGATATTACATTTGGGGCAGTGATTGGCAGCAGTGGGGCTGCTGCAGGGACGTGTCCTGTGGGGCACAGCACTCAGTAGCTGACCTAAGAAGACTTTTCCGCCTCAGCTGTTAATGACTGATATGATCAGCTGTGGGAAGAAAAAAAGTTCTGAGGCAGTTTTGCATTCATTTCCCTTCAGCAGCAACATTGTGCACAGGCGTGGAAGTGTCTTTCTGCGTGGCAGAAGGCAGGCTGGTAGCATAGGTTGGTGATACTTCAGCCAGAAAAAAATGTCATGATATTGAAGTAGCTGCTTTTTTCTTCTTGACACATATCCTCCGCCCCACCCCCCCCAAGCTGATCTTTTTGCATTAAAACTGAAACCTTTTAGATCTGATAATGGCAGTTCTTATTTTCATGCAAAAAGAAGTACAAGGTCAGAAACTTATGTTCTTCCAGTGCTTTTATGTATGAGTCTATTGTGGACTCCTTGATATTGTGTTTAGTTTCAAGTCCTATCCAGGATGTCCTGCTACTACTTTTCCTTTTGAAATGTCTGTTTGCTTACAGTCTGCCCTGCTTAATGCCCTCAGTTTTCTTGACAGCCACCTGACTCTCCAGTAGTGAGGACTTGACCTACCTTTGCTACTGGCTAACTGAGCCCAGACGGAGATACCTACAGGTATCCTGATCTCTTACAAAAGGATTATTTCTCCTAATGTTCTAGCCGTTCCCACAGCAATTAACTCTGCTGATATCTTTTCTGCATTCTCTTGTCGGTATAGCCCTGGGAAACTCTGCTGAGTGCAACTCAGTCAGTACATTCCAGTCATGACTGGCAGATTTTGTATCATTTCCAGGGTTTTCCCTAAACAATGCTTATTGGTTGTGACCTGTTTATTTTTGCAGATACTCCTGCCTAAGGGAGTCGCTGATGACTGTGCTGAGATGTATTTAGTGGTTTTTTGTTATATGCAGCTGAGAGCAACACAAAGGTCACAAAAATAATTTTTATCTTGGCATGTGAATATCAGCATCTCAAAATTCAGGAGATAAAATGTTTTTTGGGGGAAAACAGCATGGTCTAATCCAAATATTTTCAAAGCTATCACATGCATTTATTTGTTGAACTTAACTTCAGCAGCTGACTGGCTTGACTGAAAATCTGTTTTCCTGATCACTCTTTGTGGAATTAAAGCAAGTAACCGGTGATACAGTTGGAATGATGTGTGTTGCTGTCACTGTGTGTAAATGATATGCTGGCTGTGCTTCTTTTCAGCGCTGCAAAACCTTGAGTGTGTAAGAGAGAGTATCTGCTAACCTCAGAAGATTTCAACCATATATGATCAGTTTGTACAGTCCTGGATGGGTTGGATTTTCCTGTGTATTTCTTGTGTAGAAACACAGTTGTTCCAGGTCCCTTAATTTCCAAGATGTAGCTGAGAGATGGTGTCCTGACCTGGATGTCAGATGAGAACTGAGCATGGCAGCAACTGGAAAGTGAGGATAGTCTCAGTTATCCTGGAGAACTGCTTCAGACAGGATGAGGAAGCAAATCAAGCTTTGCCTTCCAGTTGACAACTTTTTAGAAACAGTCTAGCATATTCCTTAAAAACCTCTTGGAATTTTTTTGGATCATGCACTCTTCAGGGCTTATAAAGCCTTCAGATAAAATGATTACTGATTTTGCTTCTGAATCAAATGTCATAGAAATCTTAAAGCAGCTCTTAAGAAAACCATGATTGGGAAGCTTCACAGCTGTGAGGGTAGCACAGTTATTTTCCTATTTTGGCTCACCATATCAAACCTTACATTTACAATCCACATAAACCCCAGAGACAGGTCCAAATAAAAGAAGCAGGAAAGGTAACAGGGTATTTTCCACTGAAGTTTTAGGCAGCCATTTAAGTGCTATAAAGTGCCATAGACCCATTGCTCTTGAAGGGGAACTCAGAGCAAGAGGGCCTCTCCCTGGGGTGCTACCCATAGGTGCAGTCCCTGGCAGCAGGTCCATGATGGGGCCCTGCACAGCAGGCCTGCCTTACGTCCTTACTGGTGAGGGTGGAACATCATTTGTACTTTACCTCCCTCTGTAGTTTATATATTCTGTTTCAGCTTTTAAATACTTACAGAAACAGTTCAGAATCACTGTGAAAAGAACTTTCCTTAGGAGATAGCCTGACTCATCACTATTCACAGAATTCACAGAATGACTAGGTTGGAAGAGACCTTAAAGATTGTTGAGTCTACCCCAGCCCAAATACCTCAACTAAACCCTGGCATCCAGTCTTTTTTTAAATACATGCAGGGATGGTGACTCTGACACCTCCCCAGGCAGGTCATTCCAATACTTTATGACTCTTTCTGTGAAAAACTTTTCCCTGATATCCAGCCTATATTTCCCTTGGTGCAGCTTGAGGCTGTGTCCTCTGGTTCTGTCAGTGCTGCCTGGAGAAGGAACCCAACCCCACCTGAGCACAGCCACCTTTCAGGGGGGTGTAGAGGGTGGTAAGGTCACCCCTGAGTCTCCTTTTCTCCAGGCTGAGCACTCCCAGCTCCTCAGTGGTTCCTCACAGGGTTTGTGTTCCCAGCCCCTCTTCAGCCTCGTTGCCTCCTCTGGACACGCTCAAGTGTCTCAACATCCTTCCCAAACAGAGGGGCCAGAACTGGTCACAGCACTCAAGGTGCGACCTCACCAGTGCCACTAATCTGGCTTTAGGGGTTTCACAAAAATCTACTGGTTTCCATGGGAATCTCCTGGCACAGTTGAATAGATTCTGCTGCTTTTTCTATACTATGACAGCTACAGAGTAGCCCCTCAGCAAACCGAAATTTGGAGTCCTGAAGTTGTTTCGTTATTCTCAAGGCAAAACGCAAATAGTTCCTATAGTTTAGATCAGTCAGTGCTGATAAATACAAAGGGACTAAAAATACTTCAGTTAAAGCCCACAGGTGGACACATGGATACTGGCTTTGTTAAGCAGCAACCTTCTGCACATTGGCAATCGCTCAAGTGTTTTATTGAACTCACGTTTCCCATAAGTTGCTCTACTTTCGTATATTCCTTTTGTTCTTCTCCATGACTGTAACACATTTCTAGCATAATTGATGATTAACCTGGCAAACAGCTCAGTCCTCTGGGGCTCTGACAGAGCTGGATTCATCAGACTTGCTATGGCTGCTTTTTTGCACTTCCTTTGTAATGAATAATATCCTACACATCTATCAACTTTTTGGCTTTTATTCTGCATGTGCAGCTCTGCCCCTCGACAGAGAGGTTTTGTTTTGTGCTGCATGAGCAGCAGATGAGACTTAGCATCTTCTGTGTATAAATTAGAAGCATGCTGTATGCAATCTGCCAGGCACCACCTCCAGAAAATGACCTTAAATTAACCTGTCAGTGGGACTCATGCTATCTGTTACTGCTCTGTACTGCTTGAATTCAGTAGGCTGAGTCTTCTGTCCTAAGTCTTATTGTGATTGCCTTAAAGCCAGTCCAATTAACCCTGGGGCTGGGGACAGAAATCAGATTCAGTGAAGGAAGATGAGCATGTGTAATTAAGTCAAATCATGAACACTACTTGGATAGGTAACTTGGGAAGAAATAGCTGGAAAGGGAGGATACCCTACTGTAGAACTTAATTTAGGGTCCTCAGTTAATCTTCCTTGCTAATCTTTTCCCCATGGATGTCTGGATTGCTCCACAAGATGAGGATTTGCACATCCTTACAGATACAGCCGTTTCATCTTTTCTTTTGTGTGCACACTGTCAGTGAGCTTAGGGCAATGATGGGAAGAGGCTAAATCTTCTACAGAGCATTTCCTCCAGGGAAGTCGGAAATGAAGCCACTGGGTGGAGGTACCATTGCTTACAACAGTTTTCACACTTGCTTCAAGGAGAGTCTCCTGTGGTTGGCTGATGACTCGCGGAGACAAGTGCCTGCGGCCACTTGGAGCTAACTTTGTGTTCTGCTCCCCTTTGCAGCGAGTTTGTATCCTGGCTCACTGAGATTGGAGAGATAAGCAAACCAGAGGAAGGGGTCAACCTGGGGCAGGCACTCTTGGAAAATGGAATCATTCATCATGGTGAGTATGCCGTGTCATAAAAAGATATCATATTTCAGTAATGCCCTGGAAATAAGGATAGAAAACTTACTGAAACTGTTCACATGATGTTCAAATACTTTTTACTGCCATACCCATCAAATCCTCAAAATGTTTAGTGATTTTTGGGATTAATTTCCTGCCACCAGCATGCTTCTGCTTTTGGAGTCACAGGGTTTTGGGCAACTGCAAAAATCACTGTAAGTGCTCTGATAACTATTGTGGGAATTTGCAACACTTTGTTCAAAACTCATTGAGAAAGGTCAGATGTTCCCAATTCCCTTCACTAGGACTGTTTCCAAAGACTTACATAAACTGAATCTGATGTAAAATTTTAAAAATCCAATTTTTACCAACTGGCCTATAAAGAATATGGTGGGGACAAAAGACAATTTAAATTATCATGCTGATGTTTTAGTTTCAGATAAGCACCAGTTTAAGAATGAACAGGTGATGTACAGATTTCGCTATGACGATGGAACATACAAGCCAAGAAGTGAATTGGAAGACATTGTGTCCAAGGTTTGCATTATCATTTTTAGTTGGAATCTTGTGATTTGCATGAAGAATTTTGCTCTCCCTCTGAATGTCATTGACCTGCTGTGTGGGAGATTGCCATTGCTGTTGATCTGTGTTGTCTTGAGCTGTCCATCCTAATGGACATTTCACATTAGGGAGAGGAAGCAGAGTTTAGCAATGAACACCAATACAGTTGTTATTGCACCCAAGACTGCTGATTGCAATCCCAGTAGAGTAACAAAAGGTTTTAAAACAGTAGGTGGTAACATGTTTGCTGCAGATCTGGGCATTATGGTTCAGGGGGATAGAAGAGATCAATATTTAACTGTTCCGAATAGCCGTTTGTCAAATGAGTTCTGTTGATGCCATATTTGTCCACATACCTTTTAATAAATTTGATTTTTTTCTTACGGACATTGGTTAATGGGTTAATTGTGAGGAAGGATTAATGGAGAAAATGTCATGGAGGTGATTAGAGGTAAAAACAGATTTCTGGCTGTTGAAAGCCATCAGGAAAGAAGGAAGAGTGTTTGACAGAGAGGCTAAAGGAACTGTTTTGAATATCAGTATTAATAAATAAAACTTCCAGCTGAGTAGAGACATCAGTGTCTAGGTTTTGTTAGCATTAGCTAGTCAGTGTTTCCTTGAAAAGGAAAAAGCTGCTAACACTCTGCATCTTCCATTCTTCAGGGGGTGAGGCTGTACTGCCGACTGCACTGCCTGGATACTCCAGTGGTCAAGTAAGCTCCCCTTCCTGATCCCTTTGTATTTATTATCTGGCTTTGTTAAAAAGATGACTTTACTATTGAAATCTTTATTGTTTCTTACTATAAGCAATAATTTTCTGAATTTTCTTGGCTCTTCTACTGCCCTTGCATCTCCACAGCTTAGACCTGTAGTTGCAGTGCTGCTGCTAGAGGATGTTGGAACTGGGGATTCAGGGAGAGTGAGCAGCTGGGTGTGGTTACAGTGGCTCTGATTCAGGGCAGATGAATGGTGCCCCATGTGGTGGGGATTGTAGTTATTGTATTATTTGGGTTACAGAAAATGTCAACAGAAGCTGAAGTGATGTAAACAGATTCCAGTGTAGTGCTGGGATTCTGTCATTTAGAGCACCCTAAACAAGCAAAAGCCAGTCTGAAGCAGAATAAGTGCTGAAGCTGTAATTTGAAAGAAGCCCTGAAAGTTTTGTGTGTAATCTTAAGAACTTGGCTCTATATAAATAACTGCTGAAGAGTTGAGGTAGTCTGCAAGTGCTAGGTAACTCTTCCCAGAGCCCAGGAGATGATTTTCACATGTTGTTTACCTTACTGTGACATCAGATGAACATTTCTGGCCTATAATGGAAACCACCCTGAACTCTCTAGCTGCTCTACAACTGCATGGAAGATTAGGCATTTTCACTTAGAAGAACTTAATTTTTGCAAATAAAAAACTGATGAAAAAGAAAAAACATCTAGTGGAGATGGCTGGATTCCCAAATTCAACAAAACTGACCTCTTGTCCATGAGTTGTACAACTGAATTTTCCCTGAGAGATACCACTGTCATGCTAAAAGGACCTGCAGTGATAGTTACAGTTTTTATAAGTCATAAATTTGCATCATTAGAACTCTGGATTTTTTCCCAGAATAACTGTTCTACAATGGCACAGATTTCACTTGGCCCAAAAGGTGTGGAGAGAGCAGGAAAGCATGATGCTGCCAGTGGCAGACAAAATGATTCTGTAGATGCATATGTGTGTTTGAATGTACACATTTCACCCCTGAAGATGGCAAGTTGTATGCAGAGTGGAAATGATGGGATGTGAAGTTCAAAAAATGTCCCTGCCTTCAGGATACCCACAAACTGAAGAGGACTTACTCTAATGCTTTAGGGAATCAACAAGGACAAAATAACTCCCACAGGCCTGTCTTGTGGTGTTTTGTCAATGTGCTGTTTTTGTGATAGCTTTCCAGCTGGAGAAGCTATTAGGATAGCTTCTCATACCAGGATTGATTTGTGTAGTGACATTGTGAACACAAACTGTGTATAATCAATGAAAGGTACCAGACTCTCCAAAGTTTTAGGATCCTTCTGAATGGTCTTAATTCTCAGTATGTTTAGGCTCTTCTTCCTGCCTTTCTCTTTCTTATTCCGTCTTCCTTTTATAGCCATGTTAGAAAACCTAATCTCTCAGGCTGTCATTGTTTTGTCTTCTTATCGTGACTTTTTGCCTCTGACAAGCAAAAAGTGTTCACCTCGCCTTAGCCTAAGGAATTTAGCTTTTGCCAAGTTCCTTGCCATTTCTTTGTGCTGTACCTTTGGATCACTGCTTTATCTGGCATCTTAGGACTGCTGATCCCTTCACTCATGCTGCCTTTTCTGGTGCAACCTTCCTTCTAGAAAATTGGCAAAGCTGCTTGGAGTAGCAGGTATATGTGCCATAGGGATCTAGAGGAATCACGAATTCAGAACTGTTTTATTGACAACCTTGAGATACAATTGTACTTAGTTTTATTCCTTGGGAGCCTTAGAGTTTCTAGTAGTCTTTGCCTTTATATTTTTCCTCAAGTAAAATCTTTACACCCTGTCACTTTGAGATGATGTACACCACTGGAAACAAATCATGCTACTTTGGGGATTGAAGTAATAGAAGTAAGACATTTTGAAAATTCTGAATGTATCTCTGATGTACTTCTGGGAAGTTGTGAGGTGAGAGAACTTATTCCCACTTATGTATGTGATGGAGAATATGTCAGTGCATTGCTGGCTAGACCCTGTGAAGAATATTTGGTTCCTCTTGTTTCTGTGAGACAGCAAGGTTCTGCCAAAATTTCAGTGGTTCCCACCTCTATATTTGACTATTCACCTGAAGTTCATGGTTCTGGATAAAGTTCTGTGTTTCGTGTTCTGCTCCTGTTCAGGGTAGATTGAAATAGGGAGAAAAGAGAGTGAACTAAAATTGATTCTCACCAGCACTGACCTACAAGTAGGGAAAGACTGGGCCTCGGACCAAGATTGATGGCAGTTTATCAAAACTGTCAGAATCTCTAGGAGAGTTTTGAGAGTTACTTCTCGTCTGGAACTCCCTACTCATTAGTGCTCAATATTTTAATGTTTTCCTTTATTGTGCTGACATTTCAAAAGTACATTTTCTCAAGATGGGAGCGTGAGAGGGGAAATCTGCCCAGAAAACTCCTACAGATTTGTGCTGTGTTTAGCGCATTACTGGGAGACAAGTTGAAAACTGTGTGTAAGCACTATGAGGAAAGCTTTTTTTTGAGGACACATTACTGGAAATGCTGTCATGTTTTGTTGGTTTTTTCCCAAGCTCTCAAAGTCCCACTTTTCTTTCTAATTTCTCACACTCTACATTCTGCGAACACCCAAACATTTCTGCTGCATTTATTTACAACAGCCAGTCACAACATACCTATATCTGTAGATGATTAGTAAAAGGAACAGGTTTGGGTAGCACAGGTTTTAGATGGTGTTTGGATATTCAATTTTTAGGAAAAAGGCAGTTTCAGATAGTGTGGATCTAGTAAAAGAGGCTGATTTGACAGAACTGAAGAATAAAGTCTTGGCTTGGCTTGCCTCATGGATCCATCCGGACTGTAAAACAGCCCCAGTTGCTGTGCTTCCTTCTACAGTCATGCAATTGAACTCAAGCTTCAAATACAAGGACCATCCCAAGAGTGAGAGAGGAATAAATTCTTCACACCCATTCAGCATTTGTCCTCTCTACTGAGACTCTCAATGAGAGGGAGCCAATTAATGGAAATTAATTGTGGTAATGGCTTTTGTGATGTGGACCTAGGAACTGGATCAAGACCGTGAAACTTATTTCACATGGGCCAGTAAGCAGCCTTAAAATTGCTTTTATGATCTTCCAAACTGGATTAAATCCAGTGACCTTGGAGGTGAAAGGTGTTAGAGCCTGATGTCCTGAGCCACATCTGCCTCTTGTATTTGTATCAAAATTCTTTAGAAATATTTCACTAAAGGCTAAAACCATCAATTACCTCCATGTCTTTGAGAAGAGAAATGGAAGAAAACTGCAAAAAACATCAAGTTGCAATAGGGTTCCTTTTTCTTCTTGAAGGAACAGTGCTGCTCTCTGCAAGGGCCAGGTGTGAGCTGGTGCTGGTTGTGTTACAAGAACTAAGCACAACCCTTCCTATTTACAATGACTGAAATTGTCTAATTCCATTAGAGGATACTGCATATTATTTTTGCGTCTGGCTTTACATGTTATTTTACTAAAGGAAGTGAAATCTGAACAAGTATGGAAAATCTCTCTTGACAAAATAGACAAGAGCTGCCTAATTCCATGAGCCTCACAAAAAGGAGGCACAGAGGGAATGTGTAGAGTCCCTGTCTATGAATATATTAATAGGTAAATGCTAGAAAAGTATTACTGAAGCTTATAAATGCAACTGGTACTGAGCCAAAAGATATAAGCTGGACATCAATGGATATTGGATGATTTCCAGCCAGAAAAGTGTGATTTTTAGTGGGCCTTCTTGTGGCAGTATTCTAACCTGAGTTACAGCAGCAGCTTAGGACATCTGTGAAAAGAATCTTCTGGTTGCCTCTGGCAGGAACGTGAGCTCCCTGAAGATGGCTCGAAACAACATCTAGAGAAATTTTAATTAACCCTGCTTTGTGTTGACCAGAAGTATCTTCCTAATTCAAGCTGCTAGAGAAATTTAAAACTTCCTACAGAGAAAAGTTGGCTGCTTATTAGTAGTAGGTCACAATAGTATATATAGGTTTAGAGTGTTAAAAGAAATGTGTACCTTTTTGTCCTGATTTTCCCTGAATTCTCTTTCTTAATTAGAGACCGTGACTACCACCTAAAGACATACAAATCAGTAATCCCTGCAAGTAAACTAGTGGACTGGCTTATTGCACAGGTAAGAAAAGTTTTAAGATACTCTCTATGCTAAGAAGCATTTCATAATCCTAAAACTTTCCTTTTTCAATTTATCTGTGGAAAATTTAAAAGTAGTTTGGTTGCTGCTCTTACCTGTGTGCATCTGCTTTCATTCCTCCTCCCAGGGAGCTGTAAACAGTCTTGGTCTGAGACCATCTTATTTGCTGGGTTTACACATCTCAGAGCAACCAGCCACCATGATTAGGGCTCTAGACATCACATCATTACCAAAACTAGACAGCAGTAATAATAATTGTAATGGTGGCAGTAGTAATAAGAGTAAGAGTAATGTGCTCTGGACATGCTTCTTCACTGTGGTACTGACTGTAAACTGTTTCTGTAATTCTGATTACTCAAATGGAGAGACTGTGTGGAATAAACCTAAGTTAGCATGTCAAAACTAATGTATCAAGTTTCACATCTAGTTTCTGTGTGAAAAGGTTGAGACACATTTTATCAAGATTGATAATTTTAAATTGCTCTGTTTTCTGGAGATTTTCATTACTGCCTTTATTGTATTTTGACAAATGCCCACATAACATTTAGAAGTACTTAGTGAGCTGAAAGAATTAAAGCTATATTTTCTAATTAGAGAATGCTGTTTTGCTAGGGGAATGTTTTTAGGCCAAGTTAACATCATAGGAGTAGCCAAGTCTAGTTTAGACCCTTCCTATGCAAAGATTTTGTTGTCTAGAACAAACATAGACTGCTAAAGGTTTAAGATGGTAATATTAGAAGGCATTTCTCCTCCAGATTATATACAGTTGAAAGAATAAATTGGGATTTTTTAATCCCAGTCTCTGTAAAATAAACTATCCATTTATCCCATAAAATAACACAATGTGAGTGTTGAGCGTTGTCTCATGACAGGATGTTGAAAATGAGAGACTTGTGAAGACTTGAAATTAGTCTTAAAATAGTTAAAGTTTAAGTTTTGGTTTCATAGTAAAGTTTAAGTAAAAGTTCATAGTAAAAGTTTAAGTTTTGGTTTCTTAAAGCTATTTTCTTGGCTTTCCTTGTGTGATTGTATGGTCATGCAATTCTTTCAGAACTGTCTTTTCTACCAAGACAACAGTATTTAGTTCTTAATTTGTAAATGTTGTATCTTTTCTGCTCTCAGCCTCTTTAACAAAAGCTAGTGGTGCTGTGGATTGGCCAGAGCTGATTCTGTTCTATCCTGTCTTTAAATAATGCTGATACACCATAGTGATGGGCTTTGCCAGCATTTGCTTGACAAATAACTACTGCTCTCCTTAGCAGCATTTGAAGTCGGACTGATGTTCTGCTGGCAAGATCAGAGGGTGCTTGAAACACTTTGTTTTTGCTTAAAACAAAGTCAGTACACTACCCTGCTGTGAGAGCTTTCGGGTATCTAGTTCTTCAGATGGAGGGGAGAAAAGGTGTAATACTTGTGTAGGATGCAGCTTCTTGTTAAATAGGACTGAAAGTAAAACACTGAAATTGCTCCTGTTGCCAAAGCAGCAGGTGCCCTCCCTGCTGGAAGGGAGCTGAGCAGCTGCTGTCACTGAGATAGCAGACACCAGGTTCCCCTGTGTCCCTTTGCTCGTCTTGCATCAAGGGACCAGTGTTAACAATCTTTGTAAGACCAGTAGTGCCTTCTGATGTTTAGTGGCACTATTTAAAACTTACTTGTCTGCCTAAAAAGTACAACCATGTTTGTAAAGTCTTCACTTGTGGCTGCAGATTAGCAGATATATTGAGAAAACTAGGCATTTCTTGTATTTAACTGACTTGTAGTTATAAAGTTGAAGGCTGCCATTTCAGGCAAGTCTGCAAATTTGCAAGTCACCTTTGGTAGCTGTTTTGAATGACTACACTCAAGGCTTCAGGTAGTGAGAAACAGAAGCCTTTGTAATCTGCTGTGTAAGCAAACTGCCACTGTAGTTTTAACCTGTCTGACCTTTGGAGTTCACATACTTAGCTTTTTCTCCCTTGAGCTGAATATGGATAGGATCTCTCAACTTCAAAGGAGGAGTTTTATTGTCTGTGGCTAATGAGTCCTGAAGTCCAACACTCTGATTTCAAATAAAATGTCTTTACATTGAGATAATATGGTATGTTTCCCCAGTGCTGTTCCTTGATCCCCTGGCTCCTGTAGGAGGGAGTGATGCTGTCTGGAGGAATGAAAAGTGTTTGGGCAATGGGATACCTGATTTAATGGCTTGCTCTTGTTCCCTACACAGAGCATCCTGCTAATTTCAGAGCTGCAAGCTATGTGGTGGGGAAGGGGGAATAATTTGTCTTAGAAAATGGTCTGAGGTGTAATGTTATTCTCTTGTTTCTAGGGAGACTGTCAGACTCGGGAGGAAGCTGTCGCACTGGGTGTGGGACTCTGCAATAATGGCTTCATGCATCATGGTAGTGCATCAATTTTGCTTTCTCCAGCAAATGAAGTGAGCTCTTACTTGGGTCAGATTAACTATTCTAGGCTGTGTCCCACAGTTTGCAGGCATTCCTGCAGGTGCTTCTAGAACACAGTCCTCAGTCTAATACATGGCTAAACCTGTTGCCTTCCCAAGGTAAGCCATTTGCTGATAGTTATGGGAAGCACTGAAGGAATTAGACAAGCTAGAAGGAGCATGTTTTTCCACTGCATCTCTTCCAGAGCCATGTGATCAATGCACAAGCCAAGTGCTGTCCTGAAATATCACCAAAAAATATCAGCTGTTAGGTAAAATTGCCTAGTTCTTGCCTCAATCCTCAGTGGTGAGGCATCCAAATCTGAAGTGCTAAATTACCAAGTTAGACATCATCCATCCTCAAACAGGGAAAGTAAACAAATCACATCTGTATCAGTATGAAATAGAACATACAAATCCTTAGAGTACACATAGTTTGTCAAATGAAACATTCAGTTTTAGTCATAGATAACATTTGCTCACTGTATTTTGAATAGTGTTTCTGAGAGCAGATTATTGTAAATAATTAATGGAGACCTTCCATTGTAGTTAATAATGTAACAATAGTTGGGGTCTTTTTTAAAGAATTTGGTCTGTTCTGAGCCCATGCAAACTTATGGCATTTATTACGTTCTTTGTCAAGGAAGACCTTTGCATAAGTACATGTTGAACGTAGAAGTTGCTCATCACTTGCTGCTTTGATTTGAAGGCCCCAGGTCTCGTATTTGAAAAACTGGTAAAGAACATTTTCATGCCTTCTAGAATTTTGTAGATCTCATTTCCCTCTCAATTATATTTTTAAAGCTGAGCCTTAGTCTATGTGGACACCTTATGTCCTTTTAAACCGCCCTTTTACCCGTCTTTGCTCCTTTTATAGTTTTTTAATATTCATTTGGATGTGGGAAAGGAGTGTGAGGCTTTGAGTAGCATCTTCCTTCCAAGAGGATCTTTTGCATTTTATATAAATTCTGCATGCCAGGGAGGTTACATCATGTCATGAGCTACTATGCACTGTGAGGAAAATTCTTGTCCTAAAACGCAGAATTAGCTTAAAAATACAGAGATGAGGAACTGACTCATAGAGTTGCATCAGGTCTGTGTTCTGTAAAGACGGGGGAAATATTTAGAATTTCCTTTAACTTTCTCCTCTGTTTCTCTCTTTTTTTTTCTCCATGTAAATGCATGTATGTATTTCATATATATAATTTCCAGTCCTAGAGAAAAGTGAATTTAAGGATGAATCCTTATATTTCCGCTTTTATGCTGATGAGGAGATGGAGGGCACCAGTTCCAAGAGCAAACAATTACGTAATGACTTCAAGCTCGTGGAAAACATCCTGGGAAAGAATCTTCTGGTAAGAAATATGTGAATGTGTAAACTTTGATGTTTCTGCTAAAATGGTTTGTTTTATAATAGAGGAGAATAATGAGAGAGTAGAAATAAAATGGGCAGTTGCATGTTTAGCTAGGTTTTTCTTCACTGCATAAATGCTACTAATTCTTGATCTGCTTTGCTGTATATATCCAACTTCTGTACCTCTGACTTTTTAGTTAGGCAGACTGCATAACTTACTCTAGGAGCACGGGAAATCCTTAAAATGCAGGCCCCTTTCTGGAGCTTGTGACCATCCTGCTGTATTGGGAGTTTTGGATGTACAGTTCACACAGGTGCAAGTACATGGAAGTTGTCGCCTGTTTCCAGTGCACAGCTCAAACCCTTTCTATTCCCAAGAAGCCCTTGCAAGAGTGTAAGGGAGATATTAACTCAGATATTTCAGGGCATCATTCTCTAAGCCATATGAGTGTTGTTGTTGTAGTTCTGAAGGTATCCATCACCCTCAGTCAAAAAAAATAAACTACATGACTAAAATGACTACACGCCATCTGTAGTGCCTTCACCAATGGAAAATACTGAATGATGATGAATTCTGTAATCCAAAAGTGAAAGATCTATTGAAGGATGAAGGGCTAGGAGTTAAAATCAAATGCAGGTTCTAAAAGAGGAGTTGATTAACCATTGGAAAAAACTCTCAAGGGTGGGAATAGATTCTTCACTTCTTAAAGACTGCAGATCATACCTGAGTAATTCTGAAAAATCTGCTTTGTTATATATTAAGGGATCTATGCAGAAATAAATAAGATTAAATTTTATGTCTCATGTTTTGTAGGCAATCAGACCCAATGATCTGGTAGTCCTTTTCCATCTTAAGACAGAAGTCCAGATCAGTTGGGGCTTGCAATGCAAAGTCTAATTTCTCATCTCCAATCTTCACCTTTTCTGGGAACTCCATATTTATGAAGCATAAATATGTGTAACTACTGTGCTCTGTTTAAGATTTTACCAGAAGAAGATGACTATGGATTTGACATAGAAGAAAAGAACAAAGCAGTTGTGGTGAAGTCAGTTCGACGAGAGTCTTCTGCTGAGGTAGGACCTCACATTCATATTTTGGTATCTAAGAACATTTCAATACTTAGAAAAGTTACAAACCTTAGAAAAGTTACAAACCATCCTTTTAAAATCTGTTTCCTTTAAAGGCAGCTAATAGAAATGGCTGTCTTCTACAACTCCTGGTAATAAGCTATTTCTGTAAATTGATAAGTGTTTTGGCATTACTCGGGGACTTGAATTATTGGTAAGTGATAGGATGAGAGCAGTATCTGTGTGATGATAGTTTACCACAGGTTCCTTAACAACTTTCATTTAAGGAGGGAGGGAAAGTAACACTCTTTTGGGACAGCAAAGATGTTTAATGGGGAAACAGGTTTGTTTGAATGAAAGCTGTATTTATAGATATGTGGTTTTCCCTTTAAAAAGCATGCAGTCATTTCTCTCTATGGTATTTTTTAGGAGTTCTACAGAATGTATTTGCTTAGTTTCTTTGAAGCACATAGATGGCCCAAATGTCTTAGGATCTGAGTATTTCTTAATCACCCATGTAACCCTACAGAATTCTTATGTGGATCACACAGTGTGATCTTCCATTTACCAAAATAAGGCACAGATACACTGCTGAAGATAAGAGAGGACTAAATGACTTGTCACTAAATGACTTGGGTTTCACAGTGGCATACAAGACAGAGCTTCTAATTAAAATTCCTGGACTTTTAATTAACAATTAATTAACTTTTAATTAACTATTACAGAATTTTTGAATGTCAGCATTAAAATTTGTTGGTTACTCCTTTGGACTACAAATAACTCCTAGCTTACTTGCTTAGTGGAAATAGCTGAAGTGGACAGATTGGTTTTAGCAAGTTAAAAATGTCACCTGGGAAGGAATTTTGAACTGAAGTTGTGTTAGAATGAAATTATTTCAGTATTCCTGATTAAATCTAATGGCTTTTTAAGCTAATGAAGAGCTAGTACTTCACTTGAAGCAGAGACAGTTCTTATCACCACTTCAAACCAGGTTACATTTACTGACTGGCTATAGGTTGGTTTTGCAAGGCTGATGGCTGAAAACTGTCGACAGCTCCTGTGCCCAGGGTTTGGGAAGTCACACTTTGCGTCTCACTGGGTATCACAGCCACTCTATCATGGGGCCCTAGCTTTCAGTTGTGTCCCCCCACCCCTTGTTTTTTTATAGTCTCCTATTTTAATAGTTCCTTTAAAATTTGTAGAAGAAAAGTAGTAAGATTTATCCTTTGCAAACTAAGACACATCTGTAGAAGTGGCATATTTCTAAAGATACTGGTAAATTATCTTTGTTTTCTGTAAGTGCAGAAGACTTTAATGGGGAGTGACAAACGACTTGATGAACCAACACTACTTATAGGGTATTCCATGTGAAAGTAATCCGAGAAATGTCCGTAAGCAGGGAACAGTTGAACGTTGAAGCTGGACCTTTTGGAGTTGCTGCTAGTGATCCAAAGTGCTCTATGGTGTTTGTTCCCTTTGCAGATGGCTGGCCTGCAAGCAGGAAGAAAGATATATTCCATCAATGAGGATTTAGTATTCCTACGCCCGTTTGCTGAAGTGGAAACCATCTTATCCCAGTCCTTCTGCTCACGAAGGCCACTTAGGCTTCTGGTAGCCACCAAAGCAAAGGAGTAAGTGCCAAGATGGGCAGAGAGAAAAAATTATTGAGAAATGTCAGTTACTAAGTAGTATTTCTACAGTTGTGGTGAAACCTGTGTAAACGCTTTGCTGTGCAGAAGCCACTCAATAGGAAAGCATGACAGAAATGAGAGGTACAAGAGACATGGCTTGTTTTCAGTGATGACCCTTGGGCTGCTAGGAGAGGTTGGCATGTGTTCTCTTTATATTACAGATAACTTTTGGTTTCCTTGTCTACAAACAAAATTTAATTGCAAGGATTGTCATTCTTTCACAAGTGTGAAGCTTCTCATACTCTATTATGTGCATGGGAACAATATTTCCACTCATTGAAGCTTGGTTTATTTTTGGATGAGACTGATAATATCAGCCCTTACAGTTTTTCAGTCTACTATTGTTTCTTATAATGAGACTTGGCCCTATTAGTGTCTTGTGTATTGTTAGATTCTGTAATCCATAGAACTGAAAGTCTCAGTGAAGGTTTGTTGCTGAATTCTAGTCCAGAATGTCTTGTCCAGTCTGTTTTGGTTTTTTAAATATTTTTAGTGGGAAAAAATGCTCTGCTGGTATAGATCAGCACAGCTGCACTGAAGTTTGCACAGAAATGGAAATGAATATAAATGCCTTAGAAAGTTTCTGTCAAATGTTTTTTCACTTAAAGATGTAATAAATTAAAAAGTACCAAATTTTAATTAACAAATAAAAGCTCCCATCTGCCTTGGAGATTGAAGATTGAGTATATTTCTTCGGGTCTGTTTATTTGTTATTTATTTGTAAACACTGTCGATGCTTGCTTTCATCCAAACCCAGTTGTGAATGCTAAGGAAGGATGCTGTTAAGAACTGCTCAGAACTCTGGCAGCCTAAGTGAAAACCATGCTTTTTCTTCTCCATTACTTATCTTCAGGATTATTAAAATCCCAGATTGTCCTGAAGCGCTTTGCTTTCAGATCCGGGGAGCAGCACCACCATATGTTCATGCAGTAGGAAGAGGTAAGTAGAAGCTCTGTGGTACACTTAATTTGGAAGTACAGCTGAAGAGATAGACGTGTATACAAAGTGTGTGGATGTGTATGTGTGTATATATATATATTTCAACTAAGACAGATCCCGGTTTCATTGTCTAGCTTGTTCTGTACAAATTCTGATACATTTAGTGACTTAGTGACAAGAACCTCTGACAGACAAGAATCACACTTACATAACCATAGAACAGATTTCCTGCTTCAAGTTGCTTGTCACCTAAATAGATTCTAAGACAAATGGTATTATTCTTGTGAACTGAGTGTTGCGTCTCTAATCCCATCAAGACAATACAAGGAATAATTTAATTCCACAGTGGAAGAAACTTGAATGCTGCAATGCACAGTACTGTGGACTCTTTAGAAGGCATTATCACTTTAGCTCTTGCAAGCTAGAAATGGACTTGCTTAGTGACCCTTCTCTTGTTTCTTCTGAGACTACTAAGGTAAAGCTTAAAACCCACAGGGAAAAAAAAAAAAGTAAAACTGAGATGGTTGAGAAAAAGTTGAGAGGTCATGCTGTCTGTGGCTTCCTCGGTATTTTTACCTGTAGTCATCCACAACTTGGGTCTGGGTTCTGAAGGTGCTGTAGGATCAGCAGGTTGGTAGACAAGTCATAACACAATCTGGACATCACAAAGTATGACATAAGACTTGGAGACTGCTTCTCCCTTTACACAGGCATATATTGCTACAAATTGCCAGTATAAGACAGAGGCAAAAGGCTCAGCTTGATCTTTTTAAAAGGGGAAAACACAGTTTGGCAGAGATACTTACTGCTTCTGTGCCTGACATATTTACCTGAGCTACAAGCAAAGCACAACTTTAACCTTCATGTTAAGCAGATGCAGGAAATACAACCTTTTAGGCAGTTCCTTCCTTCAGAACAAATGTGTGTCTCCAGCTGAGTGCAGTTACCTTAGGCAGCGCCCACAAATGGTGTTCCCAGGGACACACATTTATTACACCAATGTATAGCAGCACCTACAACAACTTTTTCACTGTTTGGAGTGCAAGCTGGAAGTTGCAGCTAGGAAGATTGTCCTTTTTCAGGATTTTGCCTGGAAAAGACAAGTTACATTTGACATCGTAGTCTTTTTGTGTAGCAAATTGTGTAATATGCAAGTGTTCCATCTTCCAGGTGCAAGAGGCTGGAACAAATACAACAGTTTGTACTTAAGCAAGACTGCAGCTATGTAACCATAAGGCTAAAAGAGAACCATATAAGAATCCCAAACAATTTCCCACAGAAATATCAATTTCTAGCACGAATACATTTAGACCTAGGAGATTGCTGGTTTTGCCAGCACTGCTGAAAACATGCAGGCATGACAGGACTGTCCCAGCTCTTCTTACTTTTTCTAACCAGAAAACTTTTGCAAACTTTCCAGTATTCTCATCCATAGGCAGGTGGCATTTCTGTTTACCTTCTCTCCTGTTATTTTTCAGGTTCTGAGGCTGCAGCCGTAGGCCTTCATCCAGGGCAGTGTATTTTGAAAGTTAATGGGAATAATGCAACACATGGAAATTACAAGGAAGTTCTGGAGCACTTCACAGCCTATAGGACCAGGCAGCAGGAAGCACTGGTATGAACACACAACCTCAAAGGAAGTACATTAATTCCCGCCTTTCATCTGCCCTCCTCTATTCCTGGGTTTTTATGCTCACTAAATATTCAGAAAAAGAACATCTACACATTTGTTTTGACTCATTTGCTTTTATGCCAGGGTCCTGCTGTCACTGATGGGACCCGATTCCATTTTCCCGTATTTGTAAAACACTTACAAATAATATGAAAGCCATTTTGTGCATACAGTACTGAAAATTATTAACTGTTACTAACCATGGAAGTTTACCCAGCTATTGATCTAAATTTTATGTTCTCTGAAGTTCAGAGAAAAACTGGGGTAATATTGATATTTCAGCTTACTTAGAAGACATAGAATTGATGGCTAGATTCACCTCTGTAGTCCAAATATTTGGAGATTGGGTACATTGAGGTCCTAGCTGAAGGCTATATCTCTTGAAAGGGGTTGTACCAGTGGGTGTACAGAACACATGAAGATGCTGAAGAGAACAGAGTTCAGCAAGCAGCATCCCCTGCATGTTTAAATGGCAGTCACCTGGGTTCCATCAGAGTCAACTCTGCGCTAGAAGGACATGCAGAATTGGAACCCCTTCAAAGCAGCCAACAGGAATCAGGTAAAGATTCTCATGGGAGAAGAAAACCTAGGGACAATTCAGGGGCTTTCAGAAGTAAAACCACAGTAGAAATATAAAGTATAATTATTATTGTAGAATATCTCTTGTCTTAGCAAAGCTTTGTAATTGAATGAGGTCTGCCAGAGGACATATTTCTTTGCTGCAGTTTATTCAGAGGAAGAAAAAATTGAGATGCACATAAAAATTGTGCCCCTTTGACTCTTCCTTCTCTACAAGACAGCCAGTTATGGGAATGAAGATACTCAGCATTTTTATAATCTTTTGGTAGCCCCTGCAAACCATGCATTTATGAGCAGTAGCTGATGGAGAGTCTGCAACTAACTCCACCTAGAATAATCTGTATTTTCTGTTATTTTTGATTTGAGATTAGGATATTAAATTACTTTGATCTGGAGCAAGTCTTCAAGGCATGTTGCCATTGTTTCAGGAGAAGGTATGGGTGAATTTCCTCCAACTTTTGAAAGCATAGCTCAAGAAACAGGTCTACTTTCATGCTGAGGGTTTATTCAGAAAAGTAGATGTTAAGGGAGACTACTAAACAAAATTTAATCCAAAGGACTGAGCCTGGACTCTTTGAATGCCATTGGCAACTTCTCCAGGAACAGATGCACGTCTGTGTGGATCCCATGCAAGGTCTGGTGATGCTGGTAATTTCACTGTCACAGAGTGTTCCAGCAGTGGAACAGCTGGAGCAGCGCCCTGGTAGAAGTGTGTGAGCAACTCCCTGGTAAATCTCAATTTGACTGGAACTTGAATCTGGTCTCTAGTGACAATAGAACTGCTTTGTGTAAAAAGTGTTTTCTCCTCACCACATCCCTACATCACATCTCAGTCTTCCAGAGAGTTACTGCAGACAACAGGACTCAGATTAACATACTTCCCTTCCCTTATAAGCTTCTGCTGGGATCCGCAAACAGAAGTAGAAGTAGTGTCCTGAGTGTGGATATGTGTACACATACATGGAAGAACATCAGAATGGGGATTGGAGCATGTGTATTATCTAAAACTCTGTCTCCATTAATGCCCAACAGCGAATGTCTTCCTAAGAATATTCTCTCAGTCTCCAGCATCACATAGTTCAAGACATTCTTTGAGCCAAAGGTTGTGTCTCTGCATTCAGTATTCTTCTCAGCAGGTTTCTCTTGCCTGGGCAGGCCTGTGTTCACATGTGCTGCCAGACGCCTCTAATGACTTACTTTGGTTCCAGCCCAGACATCACAGACTGTAATTTCTCCAGTGGTCATTGCTGAAGAAACCCCTCTCATCAGCCTGACTGTGGACAACACCCACCTGGAGCACGGGGTGGTATATGAATATGTTAGCAGTGCAGGAATCAAATCCTTTGTCCTGGAGAAAATTGTGGAACCAAAAGGTTGCTTCATTCTCACTGCGAAGGTATGGAAAACCATACATGGTCAGCTTTTGCCTAAACAGAATGGGAAACCAATAATATAGCTTATTATTGGCTTCTGTGGGCTTGGCTCTTCAGTTGAGGTTGACATTGGTCTTCTCAGCCCTGCTTAGAGTTTTATTCATTAGAATGAGTTACAATAGCTTGTTTGGTATGATTAATCAGCAAGTGCTTCCAGGACTTCAGCTGTTGAGGCAGATGGAGGGGAGCTGTGGAATTCTTGCGTTTATCTGCCTGGTAACATACACTCTGCTGATATTTAAGATGAATCTTTTCAGGCAGGAATTTGCTTTACCTTGCAAGAAAATAAAGTAACTTTTTCCCACCTGAGAAGCTGGATGGGTTGCTACAGGAATTGAGTAGAACTGCTGCTACTGGAAAGCAGCAGAGAGTGCTGAGTCATCTCTGGCAAAAACGAGCTAATAGTGAATGTTTGTCACATCCCAGTAAAGTTACTGTTATGTCTCATGGAAGCATGCTAGAGCAGGTAACTTGGACAGTGGATATTTTGATCCACTTCCATGATTCTAAACATTTTGAAGGAATGGTAGATGATGCTGACTATTAGACACATTAGTGGTTCTCAGGCAGTAATAAAGGCAGCTTGTTCTGGAAGCAGCTTTATTCAACCATGGGGCTTTGCCTCTCACTGAGTGGAAGAAAACTGTGTTTTCCCTCCCTGCCAGGACTCATACCATTGACATACTGTCTTTTTGTTTAGATTTTAGAGGCCTTTGCTGCAGAGGACAGTAATTTCGTAAGGAACTGCGAAAGACTCATATCCCTAAGCGGTGCTGTGGCCACCATGCCCCAGTATGAATTCCGGCAAATCTGTGACACTAAGCTGGAAAGCATTAGCAGGAGGCTCACGAGCTACCAAGAGGTACAACACTACTAGTTATTGGTGAAGTCTTGAAACAATACTTCATTGTGCTAAGTGGGTCTTAGTATTCTTTATTAGTGAATCTAAACTGTTTCTGAGGTGGGTATCCTGGAGGCATGAGAACAGCTCTGCAAGTTACTGAAATTGCAAGTTTTGAGTGAAAATACCTTGTCTGTAAATCACTCCTTTCTGCTTGTTAGAGCTGTGGGTTAAGACATATTATTGCAGGTTAGTTTCCGCTGTATTAATGAATAAATATGAGAACAGATTGATGCATGTCTTATTTAACATGAATGCAACTACAGTGTATCATGCTGTAAACAAACAAAGTGTATGTGCTTTTGTTGTGCAGGTACCTGAGCTGCTTGAAAAGGGAGTGCTAGGAGGTATAGCTAATTGTTTTCCTATGTTGTTTTATGAGCTTTTTTTTTTTTTAATGTGTTATTCCAGCTGCAGCAGAAATCTGAATTGCTGGATTTCTGGAATAGGCGGCAGGAAGAGGAAAAGAATTGTCTATATTGCTTCAAATTTTTTTGAAGGTGCAGTAGCACACACCTACTCTATTTCTCTCAGTTTGCAGATGAATTGAAAACAAAGGTGAGCCCAGCCTTCAAACAAGCCGTTATGGAACCTCATTCCCTCAACAGCATGGATTTCTGCCCCACCAACTGCCATATTAACCTCATGGAGGTATCATACCCCAAAAGCACTACCTCAGCAGGGAGATCGTTCAGCATTCGCATTGGACGGAAACCTTCTATTATTGGTCTTGATCCAGAGCAAGGTGATAATTAACTTCCAAATCATACTGATTTGATCTGTGTAAAATAAAAGACTGTGTTTTTCCACTGCTCAGCAGGGTCAAATATAAGTTCCAAGGAAACATAGTCTTGCCAGTACCCTTTCTTGCTCCTTAAAATTTTACAGTTAAATGGCAGCCTTCTTGTGTTGTGAAAAAGTAATGGCTTCAAGCATAAAGGGGCTTCAGGTGCCATGTTTTTGCTAGATGAACTGTTTGGGAATGATCTCATGGTAGTTACGTGGCCAGTGTGCTGTTACCCTTAGTAGAGGTGACTTGCTGACTAAAAGTGAGCAGGGGCTGATGGCAATGCTAGTGCTTCATTCAGGGAGAAAACTGAAGTCCATCACATTGTAGTGCTGCTTTCTACTCTCATTACTAAGTAAATTCCATGCAGTGGAATTGAAAGTCTCTACTATGTCAGGGGATCTATTTTCTGATAAATGGCTGCTATGCAGCATTTCTCTACAATCTGGTTATTTGAGTTCCAACATTTTTTTTATCATGATCTGACGTAACATGCTTCTGATTCATTGCCTTGTGAAGGTCAGAGTGCAGGAATGTTTGGAAGAGGGAACTATAGACTAACCAACTTCCTGAACAATGCCATTGATTATTCAAATTGAGGTTTGTAAAGGACCCCTGCTTGCTTGGGCAGTAGAATTTTTAATATGAGCTAAGGTAGGTAGCAAAGTACTGCACCAAAACCATCAGCAATTCTATATGAAATATAATTAATTTATCTTCTGTAAGGACAGAATCCTTCTCCTTTATATGAATGTGTGTGTGTAAGTGTAAATGTCTATAGAGCTCAAATAATAGCATAGACTGATTACTGAGAACCCAATTTCATTAACTTTTCAACAAATGCTTTTAGAGAGCTTTGTTTTAGAGAGCTTCTCTAAGTTTTCTGTATGAGTATACATGTGGACATAGGTCTTTACTTCTGTAATCTAGCCAGTTTCTGAACTGCAGTAAATTCAAAATATCTAATTAGCATGACAGGAAAAAAGCCCAACTTCTTTGGGTATTTTTCCAGAGTGATTTTGTCATATAATGTAATTACATAAAACAGTTTTGTAAAATTTTAGTTTTTCCTGTCAGAACTCCCCTCACCCTAAATGATCATCACTAGGATGGAGTGGAGAAAATCATGAGAGCTATACTAACTAGATCCTTTAATGTTTAGTAGGTACCTTAAATCCAGTCTCATATACTCAGCATTGCATCGCCACTATGGCTGCACCATCTTGGAGATGTCCAGTCCCAGAAGATGGAGATCCTGATGGTAGCTTTGGCCAGCAGAATGGAGGAACAATTTGGGAAGAAAGGGGACTCAGTTTTCTGCTGAAACAGGAAGATTGGGAGATGCAGGACTCCTACTTGCATCTTTTTAACAAACTAGACATTGCAGTGAAGGAAATGAAGCAGTATGTCATTCAGATAAATAAGTGAGTACAAAATCCTATGCACTGGGGGAAGAAATCCTTATAATATTGAGGTAGTAACCTCCAAAAGCACATTGTGCTGTTGGCCCCAGCTGTCTTCACACCTGCCCTTGAATGACAAGTCCTCACTGGTTGTGTCAAATCTACTCCTGGGCAGATCCACTAGTGTTTGTATTATTGTCTTTTGCTTCTAAAAGTCTATCTGAATTTGACAGCCGCTGTTTTACCCACTGTATATTCCAGAATAAGAATCTAGGTGTTGTCAAGAGCCTGTGAGATTTTGTCTGTCATAAGGCAGATATGAGGGTTGAAATTAAGACAATTCAACAGCTGAAGTAAAAGCTGCATGCAAACAAAGGAAAACCAGGGATTCATTTACTGCTTCCTGTGGGCAGGCAGGTGTTCAGCTGCCTTCAGGAGAGTAGGGTCCCATCCTGTGCAGTGGTGACTTGGAAAGACAGACACCATTACTCCAAATATCCCCTCTTTCCTCCTTTTCCACACACTTCATGTGCTGAGCATGGTGTCACACGATCTGAAATATCCCTTGGGTCAGCTGGGGTCACCTGTCCTGGCTGTGTCTTCTCCCAGTCTCCCACACACCCCAGCCCCCTCCCCAGTGTGGCTCTACGAGGGGCCGAAAAGGCCTTGGTTCTGTGTTAGCTCAGCAGTTACAAGACCATCTCTGTATTATCAGCTTTGTGTTCTGCACAAAGTCCCATACCAGCCAATGGAAAAAAAATTTGGTCATGTGCTGCCAAAAGCAACACATGACCAAAACTTCATGTGGAAAGCATATAGACCCTTGTTTTAAACATGTATACAGAAGGGTGGTGGCCACTGGGTATAGCCAGTGAGCTGAGGAGGAGAAATCCAGTGCCTTGGAGGAAGAAAGTGAGGACTTTCAGGCCACCATGGTTACAGTGATTAAGTTACACTGTATAGAGGTAGAGTACCTGTGGAAACAGGACCTTCTGGGAACTGGGATTCATGGGGATCTCCTGAGGTTTAACAAGACCAAGTGCGAGGTGCTGCACCTAGTCGGGACAGGCTGGAGAATAAAGGGACTGAAAGCAGATGTGCCAAGAAGGACTTGGGAGTGCTGGTGGCTGAGAGGCTGGACATAAGTCATCAGAGTGCACCGACAGCATCATTCAGTCCTGGGCCATCTGTGTCCTGGGCTCAGCCCCACAGTGTGGGCAGCAGGTGAAGCCAGGGGGAATCTGCCCCTCTGCCCTGCTCAGGTGAGACCCTACCTGCAGAGCTACTTCCAGCTCTGGAGTGCCCAGCTCAGGAAGGATGTAGGAGACAATCCAGAGGAGTCCGTGGAGATGATCAGAGGGACAGAGCAGCTCTGCTGTGGGAAAAGGCTGAGAGAACTGGGATTCTTAGGCTGGAGAAGAGGCTTCGGGGTGACGTTCTTGCCGTCTCCCAGTACCTGATGGGAGCCTGGAAGAAAGATGAAGAGAGACTCTTTACAAGGGCCTGGAGTGACAGAACAAGGGGGAATGGCCTCCAAGTGAGAGCATGTTCAGATCAGATGTTGAGTAGTAGCCTTTGTAAAGTGCTCACAAAGGTAGCTCTGGTTTCACATAGCTGCATTTAGCCTTAGTTGTTGCGGTTCATTTGTGGGACTGAGAGCTCTGTGTTGTGCTTCTGCAGACTTTTGTCCACCATAACAGAACCTACAGAAGCTGGTGCCTGTGAGCCACCATCTACTGAGGACACATCCTCACCTTCCCTGGGAACAGAAGAAAGTGATCCTGACAAAGCTGAGCATGGTGGGATCAAGAAGGTCTGTTTCAAAGTTTCTGAGGAGGACCAGGAAGACTCTGGACATGACACAATGAGTTTCAGAGACTCCTACAGGTCAGTCTGAAGATTGTGTCACTTGTCCCTTACTAGTACTGTGTTTCAAAGTTCTCATTCCAGTATGGATTCAACAAACAGGTTGTTTTCCAGTCAGTCAGTTATGTAGTATTCACTTCACTGATGTATTCATTACATTTATTGCCCTGGAGACATACACAGCAAAAATACTTCCCTGAAAATAATGCCAAAATACTAAGGTATCTAGAAAAGTGAATAAAATTAAATAATTCGGTCTAGTGTGACTTTGTGTCCTGCAGCCAGAAACTACAGAAGTCCAGCAGAATTCTCAGACTGCTTGGTCTTATAATAGCTGGTATTAACACTTGGTTCTACAGCCAATTTTCCTGAAAGTCTAAGACACGGAGAAGCAGAAATGGACATTGAGTTTTTTATTTTTAATGGCCCTTTGAAACCACAAACAGAAATGTTTATTCAGGTGTCTCAAAATCTTTTTGGGACATGATTGACTGCTAGTTCTCCAGGAATATTTGCTACCAAAGGCAATCTCACTCCCAATTCTCTCTATTATGGGGGGAAACATTTGGAGTCAGCTTCAGAATCTGGGATAACAAATTGTGGCCATGTCTGATCACTCCAATTTAACATCCTTAATAGGCCATTTTTACATTTCTAGTAAGACCATAGAGCTGGGAGGACTCCAGCTCTGAATGAATGACCTGTCTCTGGAATGTTCCCGCTGCAGTCCTGATGCTTCACTTGCTATTTTTGGGCACTTGTACCAGTAGCAATAGGTGCCACCGATGCAGGACTCCAGAATGGCAGAAGGGGAACAATTTGTGTTGGAAGGGGTCTCTGGAGTCTGCACAGTCCAGTCCCTTGCTCAGGACAGGGCCAGTAAGATTGGTTGCTTGGGGTCTTTTCTGGTTGAATATTGATCGCCTCAGAAGACAGCAAATACGAAGTCAATAAAGAAGTAGAATGAGTACTTGCAGTGCTGAGATTTGGGGAATCTCTATTGTGTGAGATTTCAATCAGGACATGTGCTTTGGAGCTTTCTGAGTGAAATGTGCTTTATTTCTTCCACTGTTAATAGGGCATCCCTATAGCTTAAACTTCTCTAATTGAGGCTAATTTATTCTGGGTAACAAGGTGACAGCACAAACAGTCTCCCTGGGCTTGTCACTTGTTCCAGAATTCTACACATTTGTTTGAGAAATGTTTGAGAAACATTATTCTGTCTTATCTGTATTAGACAGAGGCAGAGAATTAGGCGTATATTACAGATAGTAGTTACTTGAGGGGGAACGTGCTTTTATGGATTTTGAGTTAAAATAGCATTGATTAGCTACAAACTCAAGCAAACTCTTATTGTAGATAAGAAAATATCTTGTTTGCAGTAGCCAACAAGGCTTTTTTCTGTGATCATTTTGGGAGTGTAATTCATAAGGATTTGTATTGCAGAGTAGTTGCCATAAGTATTAATCTTCCTGAGAAAAAACAGGTTTCTTTGATACTAGATTTAAAAAAGGACAGCAAGAATCCAAATTAGGGTTCTTTCAGGTGCTCTTAGATTTTTCTGTCATCTCAGTTAAAATTTACTTCAGAGGCAGAGACAGTGGAGAATTTTTTAAGCTTTGTTTGGGCTTGTACCATTAAAACCACTGTCATTGTCACTTCATTGGAAGGGGACAGCCTGAGATCCATAGTCTTTTTGGTTGCTTTCAGTAAGAATAGTTAAAGTGAACTTTAAAGAGAGGAGATTCACTGTAGAATTTTCCAGATGTGCATGAGCCAAGATTGGTGTGGAGCCATCTTGACTCCTCCACTTCATTGTAGGATCTGCAGTCCCTGATTCTCCAGTGGCTTAGATTCCGTAAATTTTCTCTCCCACCTCTGCTATCTGTGCTACTGCAGCCTCCCTATGTGCTGGATTTGGATGCTGTAATACTCTGAGAATTGGTAGCAAACATTTAGTGGAGATGTCTGTTTCCATTATTTGCAGAAGCAGGCTGATGTATTAAGCCTTCAGTGTTAACTGAAATAGAAGAAGGCATCCTGTGACAGCCCAGCTCCAGAGTCCTTGCTTAATGGCTGTTGTGCATGCCATTAGTTAGAGTCATTTCAGTTTCACCGAGCTGGGCTTGGGGAAACAGTGCTGATAAAGCCGAGTAGCAGTGTGGGTGCCTGGGTGTGGGGACAGCCTTTGCTCAGTGCCCTCTGTGCTCCCTTTGCAGTGAGTGTAACAGTAACCGGGACTCCGTGTTGTCCTACACCAGCGTGAGGAGCAACAGCTCTTACCTGGGCAGTGATGAGATGGGATCAGGTGAGTATGTGCACAGGTCACAGGCATCCTTCTTGTGCCTGGGCCTTCAGCAGTGCTGAGAAGCCTTTGCTGGTTATAAGCACTTGCATATTTAATTTGTATGTGATGGTTTCTTCAAAACTAATCACAAGAACATAAAGATACAGATTTGCCTTTTTCTAATAAACCACAGTAAACTGGAACATGGGAGAGGTATTAGGCAGGGGTAAGTTTCTTTAGTTATTGGACACTTGCATAATATGAAAATAATGAGTATTTTGGCCTAAGAATTGGAGATAAAGCAGCAATCATTATTTATGTCACACCAGTGGGAAGGTGTGCCCATGCCTCATCACAGATCTTGTTAGTAAGTTCAAAGCTTTTCATTTCTCGTGTATTAGGAGATGAGCTTCCCAATGATATGAGAATACCTCTAGACAAGCAAGACAAACTTCATGGCTGTCTGGAACACCTTTTTAACCAGGTATGTAAAGCTTTAGTCTTACAGAGAATTGCTTTCTCTTTATCAATGTCAATCAAGAAATTTTAAGTACCGAATTGTGTTATGAAATAATATTTTGAGGAAGGCATACTGTCGAGATTTTGGGGTACACTGTAAGCAAGTATATTATAGGACAGTTTGATAACACTTTTATCTGTGTTATGAAATTTCCCTTGTGATTTAAGCAAGACTGACTTGCCCTACCTAAGGCTTAAGACTAAGGGAAAAAAGGCTTTCATGAAAAAAAGGACAAACCTCTAGTACTCTGATGAAAATGGATCACATTTGCAGATTTCAGAAGGTTCTCACAAGTTTAGCGTGCAGATGTGTTTATAATGTGTAACCACAGAGAGCTGGTTGCTATTCTCTTACCTCATCAGCATGTAGATCATCATTGTGAAAAATGCTGTTATTAAATGTTGATATTATATTGTAGGTTGATGCAATCAATGCACTTCTGAAAGGACCAGGAATAAATAAGGCCTTTGAGGAAACCAAGCACTTTCCCATGGACCATAGTTTGCAAGGTAAAGAAATAGATTGACTGTATTTAATAATGTGATTTCCAAGACTTCAGAGCTTAACGTGAAAGCACATGTGCTATGGCCACACAGAGTTCCTTAACTCTGCAGCCTACCCAGTCGTGCATTAGGCATGTACCATGTCTGACCACTGAAATTTTTGTATCTCAAAGAGGTAATTTTCATGGGAATTCCTCCTGAAACACACAGAAGCCTCTTTTGTTACATGCTGCTCAATTCTCACAGCTCTTTCGCAAGTTTCCAAATTCCTGCTTTGCTGTGAGCATATTTGAAAGGGTACAAAGTAGGGATAGTCAGATTCAAGGCAAAGGAGTGCTCTGATAAGCTGATGACAGGTTGACCATTGAACATCCAAGGCACCAAAGGTTCTACCTCAGTTTGCTTAATGATTTACTCTGCTTTTCTTCAGATGGATGATTGCCAGAGTAAATTCATCCTCATATAACACTTATCTTGAAAACTGATTCCCATAGAGAGCAAACAGATGATACCATGTTTTCTTTTTCTTCAGGGAGGGTGCTGACTCTTTGGTCTTGATGGTCTTTTAGGGCTCGGGATGTTTCTTTTCTGCCTGAAATACACAGGATTTTATTATTTAAATATTTGCTGCATTTCCTTTCCCACTTGAAAGCTGAAATATTCCCTACTACTCCTGCTATACCTCAGGTGCTGTAGGAGGTGAGAGCTCCAGCCTCTCACAGGCTCTAGTTTTTAGTTACTGTCGTAAACTCTAGAACTAGATATATCTTCCTGGTTTTTTTTTTTCCCTTGACTCCAGAAATAACTCCTGTGAAGTTCTGTTATATGTACTCATCTCTATGAACATGTTCACATTTGTGTACTTGAGGAGCATCTGTTAGCCTTTCCATGCACTGTTGGAATTAAGTGAAGAAATAAAGAGACGTTTCTTTTATTTTGCTTAAACAGAATCTCATTTTTTAAAAGTAGATTAATTACCCTGAGAGAGTCTTTTAGTTAACTGATGGCACTGAGGAACAGACAAGCCCTGCCTACACTCAGCTGGAATCCTGGACCACAGTGTCTGTTTAATAGCTACCATAGACACCTTTTTGTGATGGATGGACATTGGAATGCACTTCTGGTCCTGTCCAGGACCAGTTATTTGGCATAATTTTTTTAAAGGATCTATTGAATTTCCGGTTACTGCTATTGGTACTGCATATCTGCTTTTATCTATATTCACATTATAAATCCTAAGCCACTCTTAGTTATGTGGCATGTCCTAAATGGCTAACACACTCCATGTTTTCTAGAATTTAAACAGAAGGAAGAAACCACAGTTAGGTGCCGGAATAATATTCAAGCCAGCATTCAGGAAGATCCATGGAACCTTCCACTGCGCATCAAGAACCTTGTTGACATCATACAGAAACATGTGGAAGGTCTGTAAATAAGGAAACATTTGTCACTAGCTTCAGGGAGAAGAGTTCTTAATCAAATCTAGCAGTTGATTTCATAATTTTAACTCATTTTGTAATAAGGCTGTCCCGGGCTCTAGAGAGGATCAGGTAGAGCAGGTTATGGTTTGCAGAGTTCTGGTACTTTATGGTAAAATGGCATCTGTGCAGAAATTCCAAAGAACTTTTCCCCCCTTACTTTATTTCATCAGCCCATTCAGATTGATGTCAGAGTGATCTATCTTCCTGTGCTTTTTAAACCCTTTTAGAAAATGAAGAGAGAGATGTTTGGTATATTCCAAACTGTGAAGTGAATTCTAATCAGATATTACAGCATCCTAAACCACTGCAGTCTGGTTGAACTGAAACAGAAGATGAAACTGATGTTTACAGATCATTGTGAAGCACTGGGTAGCAATCACCTCCTTAGGGATTCATCTGCAAATGCAATTTGTTTCCAGTAATTCATGGTAGTTAACAGATCATGTAGCTAGTAAAATTCTTTGCTTTACACTTGGTTTTTTTCTGTCATGAACATGTCTGTGCAGGTGAGGGCTATCAGAGTAAGTAGACATGGCCATGCAGGTGCCAGGGATTTGGGGGGAGTTAGGAAACTGTTAACCAGCTGCAATCACATCTACCTTGGTATTATGCTGACTACAGCATTTCTTTTCTTCACTGTTTTAGATGGGAAGAATCAGCTTCTTTTGGCCTTGTTAAAATGCACAGGTAACGGGTTTTCATTTTTTTGCAAAATAACATACCCAGGAAGTCCCTAAGATTGTGGTTTTTAACCAAAAAAAACCATACCAAAGAATTCCCTAAGACGGGGTTTTTCTGTCTTCATTTTTTCCTTCGTACAATCCTCATTCTCAGATGGAAGAGAGCCCTCCTTCCCTTTACTCCTTCCTGCTGTGGTGAGAACATGCAGCAAAAATTAGATCTATTGCAGAACTTCTATGAGCCCATGGACTCTGTCATCATTCCAAACAGAGCAGGCATACTGAAATTACAGCCAAGAACAGATGAAGACCTTACATGTGCAAGGAGAACCCAAATAGGCTGGGGACATCAGGAACCTGTTACCACACACCAAACATTGTGCGTGTAGAGCAAGGGACAGGTCTTTACAAGGAGCCTGGGCACAGTCTTTTTGTAATTGTAGCACTTACTTGGAGTCCTTTTGTTTAGAAATAATGTAATACATAACTGGAAACTGGTGCCACACTTGTTTCTCAAATCTTCATAGAATGAAGATCAGAGATTTGTATGTCTCTAACTTAACCTCTCAGCTTCTGCCAGGGCTGGTCTGTGGGTCTGTCCAAAGTGAGCTGTGTGCCAGTCTACTGACCACACAGGCTGGGTTTTGATAGCAGATAAAATGTCTCCCAAAGAGTCTCTCTATGGATGCCCCATCTCCTGCAGCATTTCCATGAACATCTGCTGGAAAGGATGGCTGCCCTTAAGCTGAGAATATGGCCCAGGGCCTGGAGTGTGTTAGTCAGTCTATTGTGTTCAGTGCTTATAAAAATAATCCAGACCTTCGAAGCCTCTGAGTGATGACTTCAGCTTCTTTCCCTTGGGAGCAGTGCCTTGCCAATGAGAGGCTGCTGCAGCACTGCAGAGCCTGCTGGAGGGCCTGGGGGTGCCTGGGAAGTAACTCTTTATTTATTCATGTGCCTCTCTGGCCTGCAATTCCCTGAAGCATGACAAGATTGATTTGACCAGCATGTGGCTGCCTGGCAGGCACACTGGAAGCAAAATTAACATAGGGGAAATTCTCCCAAGAAACAAACCAATTGGTACTGTATGGATGGGCCCAGTTAATGCATTAGGCATATGGGAAGCCCGAAAAATACAGATAGATGGGGAAAGATTAATTCTAATCGCCCAGGAGAGAAGTAATGGCAGAGACCTTCTTTCAATAATTCTCTTGCTCCTGTAAGTGTAAAAAGAAGGGAATCAATCCAGATATGGCTGTAACTAAGGAGTTAGTTACTTTCCAATAGTTAGTTTCTTTCCAGTCAGGAGCATGCAGATGGCAGAGGGAGTAATGAACAGTCAGTTGGACTAGAAAATTTCACAACATGTGCATGTGCCAGCTGTGCTGTCTTTATTTATCCACCCAGCTCACGCAGCAAGGAGAGGTTATCTGTGAAGTCATTGCAAAGCTACAGCGGGAGCCAGACATTATGTGCGCGTGCACACACACACACACACAAAACCTACTTTGTTGGCAATGAGAAGGAAGATGAGTGTATTCATGACTTCTTTATGCTTCTCTCCCCTTCTCTGACAGATACTGAGCTACAACTGAGACGTGATTCCATCTTCTGTCAGTCTCTTGTGGCTGCTGTTTGCACCTTTTCAGAGCAGTTACTGGCTGCCCTCAACTATCGTTACAACAACAATGGGGAGTATGAAGAGAGCAGCAGAGATGCCAGCAGAAAATGGCTGGAACAGATAGCAGCCACTGGAGTCTTACTGAACTACCAGTCTCTTCTCTCCCCCACCGTGGTAAGAATAAGAATTGTGGTATCCTTGGGTCTGCTTACATTTGCCTGTGTGATTCTGTGTCACTCAGCACAGCCAGAGCTGTTGAAACTCTTACCTGCATTCCAGCAGCATATTCAGACTCTCACTACTGCAAACTCTGGAGATTTCCACAGCTGACAACCAAGTGCCATATTCCTTCTCTAGTCATATTCGCCTCTTCACAAATGCTGGACCCATTGTCACACTAGAACACTGTAGAAAACAAGTCAGCCTTCATATTTGGAGTAATGCTGCTGCATTTAGTGAGCTTTTTTAGTGCCCAGCTGTTGGTAGCATGAGTGTCCTCTGCCATCCTCTGGTGAGGACACGTATCTCCCAAACGGGTGAGGAAGTTCTGAGTATTGCGGGAGTTCAGACGAACAGATAGAGTTCAGTCTCTCTCTGTGGTGAGAAGTCTGTGGTGCTGGGGCTTGAGGCACCTTGTCTAAGGAGAAGAGCCATGCTTGCATAGTTAATTTGCAGCTAATGAACAGATGAGCCACAGCTACAGGAGATCAGCTGCTGAAACTCTAAAAATGCTAAGAAAAGAGATGCATCAAACAAACAAGTAGCTCTAATATTATAGAGAATGGAGGTTTTTTTCCCCTGCTTTGTAGACATTGTAGATTGAGTGTGGAGATTTTTTATAAAATACAGTCCAAACTATCTATGTGTGTAACTGCTATTTGTTTGCATTGCATAGAAGGTATCAGTATTTATTTTGCAGTAACTGATCAGCTGTTCTTCACATTTGTGAAGTTTGGAGAAAGAGATCCCTTCAAACTTACTCTGTTTTTAACCCCCTCTACTCCATGACTCACATCAAATGACATCTTAGCAAAGGGTGGTTGTAGTGGTATCACAGAGTTAAAAAGCTGTTAGTGATTTCCTGGCTGGGATGGAACTAATGGAAGGCTCTGCACTCTGCTTTAAGTGTCCTGAACCAAAACATGCCCATAACAACAGTACCTTCCTGTCGCTCATCTTCTGGCAGATAATAACCTATTTGTATCTGTTTCCTCGCCCTACAGAAGGAGGAGCGCACCATGCTGGAAGACATCCAGGTTACTCTGGCTGAACTAGACAAAGTTGCTTTTTTTTTCAAGCAGCTGGATGAAAGTCTTGTAGCAAGTGAGTATTCCCAGTTTCTTTTAGGCACTTTTATTTTTTGTATGTTCTGTGAACTAATATCCTCTATGATTGTAAATTTAAGAGACCATGTCACACCTAAAGAGCACTGGGTCTCTGAGGCACTGCTGTATTCCCTCAGCTTCCCCTGCAAGCACACAGCCTCCAAAGCAGGACTGACATGATGCAATGGTGGTGCTTGTTCTGTGCTGTATAGCTGTGCCTCATTTATGTGATTCTGTGCAGGGGGAGGAGATATGACAGGGAATTAGCACCACGCTCCCTGTGGTGAATTCCCAGCTTTTCTATGTCCAGTTTCTTACCCTGCCAGATCTCTCTCTTCATGTCTACTGGATATGAAATGCCATGAAAAAAAAATTGGGATTCTAATTATTAACCATATTTATTGTATTTGGATAAAACATCATACTAGGTCACACTGTGGTCTTTCAAGATTTTAGAGCCTGCATTCTCTCCATAAAGGCTCTCCCTTATTCACCTTATGGTCATGTGATATGTCGTTAGATAACCTAACAAACTCAAATAGCAGTGGTTTCACAGTTCTTCTGCTGTGCTAAAGCAGCAAGTGTTTCATCTTTATTTCCCTAGATACTCATGTCGTCTACCACATCGAAGGAAGTCGTCAGGCCTTGAAGGTTATCTTTTATCTTGACAGCTACTACTTCTCCAAACTGCCTGCACGGTTTCAGAATGGGGGAACCTTGAAATTGCACACAGTGCTCTTTACAAAAGGT
Source organism: Serinus canaria (assembly GCF_022539315.1). Lineage (NCBI taxonomy): Eukaryota > Metazoa > Chordata > Aves > Passeriformes > Fringillidae > Serinus > Serinus canaria. The sequence goes on from NC_066333.1 coordinate 14,566,109, forward strand.
ATCTATAAAAAGCTTTCTTGAGAAAAATAAGCTAACTACTGATTTTGAAAGATTAAAAATAAAAAATGACCATGAAGCTCTTAAAAAAGCAGCTGAGACCTCCAGACTCACTTAGGAAGCAGATATTTCTATTTTAGGAAGCCCTGGGGGAGTGCTAGACTTTAGAATTAGACACAGTGATGAGAACAAAATGTGCTTGTTTGGGGCTTTTTTATGCCTCAGCCACAGAGACATTATACTGGACTACATGGATAGTTTGATCTCATGTAGGATCAAGAGATGTGCCTAGGCTACAGAGAAGTGTTTTAAAAAGTGAACACTGTGACAGAATTGTCTGAGCTGGAAATCACCTTAATAAGCAAATATTCACACTAAAACCCAACACAGGAAATTTCTTTCAAGGGACCACCAATGGGGAGTTATTGCTGTCAGACAGAACTGCTTTCTGAGAAGCTCATCTCTGTGATACTACCACTGTACTCCCATACTGGGGAAAGCATTAAATTTATAGACTGACAGAATCAGCCTTGACATGATCCAACAGTCATCTGCTGAGCAATGAGGTGATACAGAGATAAATAAATGAATTTAAAAAAAACATTAAAAACATAGCTTTAGTAAAGTGTTTTCTTCTTCAGCTCTGGAGAATACAGAGGGGCAATCACAACCAGCTGGTTCATCTCTAGAAGAACTCCCACAGCAAATTAATGGTGTTTCACTCGAAAAAGTACAGCAATACTACCGTAAACTCAGGTATTTTGTACTTCTGCTTTGCCTCAAAAGACATTGAAAATTTCAGAGCACTCCTAATTAAGGGCCTTAAAATTTAATGAAAAAGATGTTTTATTCCAGATAAGGTTTTTGTACAAATAGGATTTTTGGAGGTCCTCATTGTGTGGGAAACTTAGTAATTTTTTTCCCAATAGTTTAGCCCATTGAGAAGGAATTCAGATTTGGCCTTAGAATTTTGTGCAGAGCTAGAATGATATTGTTCTTAATGGGGATTTGGAATATGTTAGTACAGACTCTCTAAATTACTGCAATCTCAATGGTTCAATAAGGAAGCAGATCTTAAAGTGCAAGATTTTTAGCATAGCCTTCTCAGCTGTTTTATACAAGATAGTATACATATATGTGCTTGAAGTGGGACAAACCCAACTAATGTAGTACCTGCTGGCCTTTTTGCAGGACATTTTACCTAGAAAGATCAAACTTGCCCACTGATTCCAATACTACTGCAGTGAAGATTGACCAGGTATTGTTTCTGCACTTATTTCTGCAATAAATTATCTCATGGAAGTATTATTTAATTATAAATAATTATTTCATTATTTTTATCTCTAAAATTCCATTTGTGGGATACCTGTGTGGCAGATCTATACAAACACGAACAGACATTTTAAAATATTCCTGACCTTAAAGGGGGGATCTGAATTTCTCTGAAGCTTGGCTATGGTTCTTTTGTTGAGAAGAAAATATTCAGAATCTGGGTAGACACAAATCCCCTTCACTGCAGCTCTAAGGAGACTCTGTGTGACCCTGCCTGCCCTTGCCAAACATGGTGTCTGATGCCAGACAGAATGGGCTCATTTTCCTCTCCCGCAGATGCATGAAAACAAAAAATGTTCAATTTGCAATTTGTTACACTTTGTTCACTATGTACACTTTGTTGCAGAGAAAGCAAGAAAATAGTGCTGCCCAGCATCTCACATGTAGGACTGGGCGGGTGATGTGGATATGTGCATGTAAAGCATTAAAATGCTACTGCAGGGAACATCTTTGCAATTGTAATACACATTGAAAACAATCTGTGAGATTTGTGATGAAAAATTGTCCCAAGCAAAAGTAATTTTATTTTGCCACTTCCAAAGTTCATAAATACTGTAAATAGTTGTTACTGTGTGGCAGTTACACTCGTGTAGAATATTGTGCTTAGACAATAGTATAAAGACTTGTAAATAGCTTTAGACTTTATATATAGACTTATTAATAGCTTGTAGACTTTATAGCTTGGTGTTAATATGCTACAGATTGTTTTTGTATTGCTTTGTTTAGCTTATTCGCCCTATCAATGCAATGGATGAGCTTTGCAGGCTGCTGAAGTCTTTCATTAGTACAAAGCCAGTGCAGTCAGGATGTTCCAGCAGTGCCTCATCAGGAGCTGGCCTGCTGCCCATATCCTCAGAGCTCTGCTACCGGCTGGGAGCCTGCCAGATCACTATGTGCGCCACCGGGATGCAGAGGTGAGTGAGGGCTAAACCTGTCTGCTATCTGCTCCTTCTGTGATGGCAGCTTCTGTCCTTTCTAGAGATGCGATCCTATTCAAAGCAAAATAAGGGAAATCTTAAGAGAATGTAATAAGGATCTAAATCTGCCATCTTTACTTCAGGGTAGGTTGGAACTTCTAATACTTTTTTTTAATAAGTAGTGCTGACGCAAAAGATTTTGTGTTTCAGTGCCTCATCCAATGCAACTGACCAAGTGATCTGGTTGCATTGAAGTCAGCATTGTCTTCAGATGTATGCTGAAAATGTAGGAAGTTGCTGAAAAATAGCTTTAGAATCTTGGTGTGTGCACACGTTGATTTTGAAACACACCACTATTCTGCCAATGTCTCAAAAGTAAAGATTAATTTGTGAATCCCATTAAAATAAATCAGTGCGGAAGAGCAGTGACACAGCCTTGTAGTAATGATGCTGGAGACTCAAATAATTGCAGCATCCAGGTGCAGCAAGACTGAGGTAATTTAATAGTTTTGTATGTAAGAAAATCTAAAAAAGTAAATAAAAGTAAATAGCTAACGGAAGCAGTACTTAACAGGTAAGTGTTCTGCACATTTATACTCTCTAAGCCTATTTATACTTTCTGAGCGATGATCTGTGATTTCCTAACTCGTGTCCCCTCGTTCAGGAGTACGCTGAGTGTGTCCCTGGAGCAAGCAGCCATACTGGCCCGCAGCCATGGGCTCCTGCCCAAGTGTATCATGCAAGCTACAGACATCATGCGAAAGCAGGTGAGTGTTTGCATGTGTCTGCTGCATGCCACTGTTGTCCACTGACATCATGGTACAAACACCAGTTTATTGTGCTGTGGCACGGTACTTTGTGCACTGCAAACCTACCAGTCCCAACTCCTACTAATGGCTGAATAACTGCACCTGTATGTGAGAGAAACAAGTCAACTTTTGTATGTACAGCCTCTACAGCAATTCAAACCTATGCCTCAGTGTATATTGTGTGGGCCTTGACAGTTAGAAAAGAGAGAATGTGCAGAATATTTAAGACAGTTTCTGTACAGCAAAAACCCAAGTCTCAATCGTAGCGTTAAAATAGCAGAAATTACCTAGTGCTAGACAGCAGTGCTTGTAAAGTAGTTTGGGACTAATTTATCTTTTAGGTAAACATAGATGATAATTGTATCCACCCAATGGATTCCAGGTATTTTAGAAGTAGTTAATGGATTCTCAAATAGGAACCACACTCCCATTATAATATTTTTTCCTAAAGATCATTTATTTGCTTTATCAATACTGTCAGTACCATAAATTCTCTGTTTCCACAGGGACCAAGGGTTGAAATCTCTGCCAAGAATCTGAAAGTGATGGACCAAATGCCACAGCATGCACCTCGGTAGGTTATTATGTATTATACATTTTCTTTGAGTGCTAATTTTGCTTCTGTAACAATTATGGAGTTCCTGCTATAACCAAAGATGATCTTAGTACCAATACTGGAAAAAAAAAAATTCTTTTTTTCTCCCTGTACTAAACTAAGTACACACTATAGATTAATCACCTTTGATGCTTACAATTTGCAGATCATCAGATTCAAGGGTTTCTGTATTTTCTGAATCAAACATGGCTGATCTTTTTTGGACTGTTTCTAGGAGTTGGCAAAACTAGTGGTGGTCAGTCATCTCTGGAATGTTTAGAAAGAAAAATTCCTGAACAGCAAATTTGACTGCAGATATGCAGAGATAATACAGTAGTGTGCTTGGAAGAGTCTGATGGTTTAGTTCTGGTGGAGCAGGTTTAAGAGCAAGCGCTACCAGTCAGAGATTCCACACAGTAATGCAGCCCTAAGGAACCTCAGTTGCCCAGGGTTATATATGGGTTTGTCTAGAAGGCAGCTTTGAAAAGTACTGTACATTTGTGAATCCTACTGCATCCAATGGGAGACAGAGATGTTCATATCTCTCTACAAGAGAATAATACATTTACTTTTAAGTATCTTTGGTCAAAGATACTTTTTAAGAATCTTTGGTCAATTTCTTCCAATTTCACCTCTCAGAGAGAAAAGAATGTTCTTTAATAAACTGTAACACAGCATTTTCCCATAATGGCAGTAACAATTTGTCATGATTTAGATGATGATATATACAGAATCTATCTGTACAAATACCAGAGAAACTTCTGATTCTGCTGTTGTTAATGCATTGTTTACGTGAAGGTAAAACAGTTCTGGCCCACAAAAATCAGCATCAGAAAAGGTCCAGCAAAGTCTGTGTCATGTCTTCAGACAGAACAAATGTGTTTGCTAGTGCCTGAGTCCTCCAAAGAGCATGTTGATTCAGTGTTAAGAAAACATCCTTAAACACTGATATCTTATTCACCCATTAAGACTTCTGAGTTAGTCTAAATTAGCCTTTCTTTAAATTTTTCTTTTTTTCTCTCCTATCCACTCCTCAAAATGTCTATAGAAAATTATTTTGAACTTTAGAGACACTGGTGATGCTCCCTCAGTCTTGGTTCATTTTCTCAGAGACATTAAAAAGAGTAGAATTTTGCATTTAGAACCTTATCCTTCTGTTAGATTTTAATTGCTATTTTAAAAACAAATAAAACAATGGTGTTGGCTCCTGTACCATGGCCCAGGTGCCATCCATCAGTGTTTTGGCAATGTAGTTATTTTACCATATTAATGGCCACACATTACTTTGGCTTCATTTATATGGCCATAACCGTGTTGCCTTCAAAAAGAAGCAGTTTTAAAAACAAATCACAAGATCAGGCATTTTTTTTTCTTTTGAGTACACTCTAAATCACAGTGATAAATTCCAGAACTGTTTTCTTGAATTATTTCAGGGCAATAAAGCTTGGATATCTGTGTTCCTACTGGGTTCCATCATAATGCAAAACAAAACTGAGCAAAGTTAAAAGGGGATCTGGTGAATTAACTCCCAGGATTATATTTCTTAGCACAAATCTGTAATAGCTGTCTTGAAAGAGAAGTTATAAAAGACTTGAGTTTATTCTGATGTAAAGAAGAAAAGCCAAGTAAAAGCTCACAAAAACATACATGAATGACGAGTCAATGTGTATGTAGTGATTCAACATGTGTTTAACCACTATTCTCAATTTGTTAATCTTGTGAGTCAAAAAATTTCTCTGAGAAGATGATTATTAATTTTAAGATTTGTTCAAGTATGTCAACAAGCAGATATGTTCTTTTATGTGTTTGGTATCCCAGCCTGTATGACAGGGAGAACTTTTTTGTTCAGGAAAAATGCTGAACTGGGTTTAAAATCAAAAGAAATAGAAAAAGACAGAAGGGACTGTTGAAAAAACAAATTGAACCAAAATTAAGCAGAAGTAATGGAGAGTCTCAAATAATACTGTAAACAATGATTGTAAATACTTTAGTTAACAAATGGTTAGTGGCACTTCTAAACTTGAAATTACTAAGATTAACAATAGGAGTATTCTTGATGCATCTAAAACTTGCAGAATAACAAAGAAGCTGCTGACCCTGGTACGTGAATCCAGTAACTTTGTCATTATCCCTGTGATCTTTAATTCCCTACTCTTCCTCTGCACTAAAGACTCTATAGGTTGTGCCAGCCGCCTGCAGAGGGGGATTTGTAGGAGTAAGAGGCACCTCTGGGCAGCCCCCCGAGAGCGCTGGGCTCCGAGGAGCCCTGGCTGAAGACCCTGCGAACTGACCCCGATGGTGCTGCTGTGCTCTGGACGAGAGGGACCTGCTGGCCCAGGCGTCAGGAATCTGCCTCTGAACTCCTGGAGCCCATGCAGGATCCATGGATTTCTTTGACTTCAAATTCTTGAAACAAACACCACAGGCAAGAATGGATGCTGCTGCCATTCAGATGCCTGGAAAATGACCATTATGCTTCAAGAAAGCACAGTTCTCCTGGTGACTTGCTTGTGCAACCACCAGAAAGTTGTGGACTTCAAGATACGGCTTGGTTTAAAAAATCCTGCTGGACACCCCTCTCTCTCCCAGTACTGCCTGCCCCTGGCACCCATTTAACTGCCAGGAGGTTTTGGTCAATGTCCTTTAGTGGTAGTTTCATAAACCCAACGTTTTCATCATCTGACCTGCACTTTTGAGCAAGGAATAGCACAATCTGTGGTTTATTCAAATATGAACATAAAGAATTTCTTCTGGAGTAATTTTCCACTTCAGCCCAGTGAGAAAATCTCTCTATGCTGCAGAGTATACATTCCGTAATACTTCTTATCATTACTTCATTTTACTTACTGTAGCTTTCAGGTTTTTGATTAACTCTTTTTACTAATGCCCTGTGATTATTTACTCTGGAATACAGTGCTAAGGAAGAGGAGTGTAGGATTTTTACAAAAACTTTACAAAGAGAAAATACAGTCTGATAATCTGATTATTTCAACAGATGTAGTTTTTAAAACAGGTCAGAAGAACTATACTTATTTATGTGGAGCAGAATAATATGTGTTTTCAACCATGTTATTATATGTTCAAGAAGAAAATAAAAATTATATTGTTTAAAATGGGACCAATATACTGGCAGTTACACAGCTACTCCCAGTTTACTGAAAAAATCTACATTATTTAAAATCTTCAATATTTAAGTAGTCTTTAATACAGTTATTAAGATGTATTAGGGGTGCTTTTAAGTTAAAAGAAAAAAGGAATCATGTATATAATGTTCTTTATTTTTACTTGTTTGAAAAATTGTTCTCAATTCTGTCAGTATTACCCTAAGCACTGTAGTTTTTTCCAAGTTACTGGATGAAACTAATCAAAGCATGTCAGCAGTCTCAGGACAGACATAATGTTCTTTTGGAGTGAGTGCCTTAACATGACCAGCCCTCCCTAACATGGCAGGTGTACAAGAAACTCCCCATTCCTGTTCCTCCACAGCCTCCTTTAAACCAGCTCCCAGTCAAGAAACCCAGGAGTGCTTTGCAGTAATGTATATTTTAGAAAATAAAGGTTTGGGGGTTTTATTTGTGTTGTTGTTTGTTTTTTAGTGGGCTTAATTTTATTTTGTTAACATTCAAAGCAACTCAGAAACTAATGGATGTTTTCATTTGGACATAAAGGCCTCTCTAATTTTTCTAATCTCTTGAACACAAAACTTTATGGCAAATTAGGAGATGCAGTTTGTTCTGAATCTTGTTTCCTAATTTTTAAAATATTTGTTTTCTTCTCTCACAGTCTGAAATAATTTTGGGGAAGGAGCTTATTTTTGATTTTCTCTTTTTTTGATTTCTTACTTTTAACTGTTTCCTCTGATCTGCAGCAACGTGTTGCAGGGAACTAGGACAGCCTGTGGATTGCCAGCTTTGGGATACAGATTTGGTACTGGGTGTCCATTCTGGACTGCAACCAGATGAGCAGATCTCTATTTCAATGCACTTACTGTTAATTTTGAAAAAGTTACTCTTACCGTTTGCTATTTGAAGAAAAAAAAATGGATGTTTCTTCACTGAATCCGGAATTTCAAATGTACTTGGTACTATAAGAACCATAGGAACACCCCAAAGTAATAAAGAACCTGTGGGGTGAGCCCTGCCTGTGTCCCCATCAGTTGTCCTCTGCAGAATGGCCTGGGCAGGATCCTGGCCCATGCCTGCAGCCTCTGGCAACATGACAGATGCAGAGAAGGATGTCCAAGGGCATTTACACTGTGCACTGTTTTACACTGAAATGTATGTGTTATTCTCACTTAAAACTTGAGAGACGTTTTTATTATTAAAAGTTGGTTTATATTATAAGGAAAGAAGGTTGATCTCCTTTTCTGTTATACCCTTTAGTTCCTTTGCCCTGCATTCTGTTGAGCAGTTTTAAGTTCTGATATGCTTGTATGGCATGGGGAGCAGTCAGAAGTTTTAAGTGGTAAGGGGGTTTGATTTCAGCTCAAACTGACAGTGTAGAGCTGAAGTCTTCCTGTTTGTGCAGTCCCCTAAAGCTGTGGGGGAGACCACAGACTCCTGTTAAGGTAGAAAAGAAAAACTGGTTTGATGATGTGAAATTGTGGGGTTTGAACCGGTGCTGGGAACTGAGAGGTTCAAGTGGAAAAAGAAGAGGGCAATGTACAAACCAACTTGCAAGCAAAGAGAGATTAGGTCTGCAGAATTTCCAGGGCTAAAAGTGAATAATCAGGCCTGGCACAACAGAACAAGTGCAGATTTTGTAGATTTGGAATATCTTATAGAGTGGAAGTGTGGAAAACAGTCAAGATGAACATGGGAACTATAGCAACTTGATGATGAGGTGTGTATGGTTGGGTGGCAGCTGTGAGTAGAATTCCTTGTGTATGTGTCTCGTAGCTGAGTTTTCTGAACGTTATCATTAGCCCCTGAACCACATATATTGGCAGGCTGGGGTGATGCTGATTTGGGAGACACTAATCTTGCAAAGGATCTTGGTACACATACAAAAAAAAACTTGTAGGACTTTGAACAGGCTGAAATTAGTGGGATTAGATTTTTCCACACAAATATTAGTTCATGCTGCTGAAGATTGAACAAAATATTTTGCTGTATTTCTTGTTAATTGATAATAAAAGGACCATGTCATAGAGTTTGTCACAAGATGACACAGAGGCAATTTGATAGAATCATGAAAGCTCAAGCCTGGACTAGGAAACAGGTGGTCAGTTATGATGGAGAAGTACTCAGGCCTCTCTGCTTTGTTCAGATAATTAAGTGAAAATGCAGTAGCTAGGCGTTGAAGAAAACGGATAACTTCATAAGAAAATAATAATGAGATAGGTAAAGGCAGTTCAAACGGAACACAAATACAGCCTGAAGGAGAAAAAGGACTAAATATTGGCTGAAAGTTTTCCTTCCATCAGGCTTTGACAAAAAAAGAAATAATTTGTGCGAAGCATGTCGTAAAGGCTGAAGCAGTGCCGAGTGCAGCAGAAGAGCAAGCAAGCTGTCTTCAGTTCTAAGATGGGTTCTCCAAGGAGCTGAAGGGTGAGAGAGGTGAAATTGGTGAGTGTAACACATGTAGGCTGACTGTATGTACTCAATATGCAGTACACTCCCTTAGGTGGAATCCTGGTCACCCTTGAGCTTACAAAGCATATGATTTGAGTGAGCAAAATTGAGTGATTGAATTAGCTGCAGAAAAAAGTGGTAAAACCCATGAGTGACATTTGTCACTTATTGCACATGGTTGTTATAATAATCTCATCGGGGCTTAAGATCTACTATCAGGAAAATTACTGATATATTAATGCAGTTTTTCTTAGCATATCCTATAGAACCAGTCAGCCATTGGGTTTAATTCTTACAAGTTACATTTCAAAAAGGTAGTTCTTTACCAAAGGAATTTACATCCGAAAATCTGTCCTGGTTTTGGAGGGTGTTGTAACTCTCCCAGTTCCTTACAAGGGAGGTTAGCAGGTACAGAGGGTCGAGACAGAAAACTTCCAAAAAAACCCAGCCCTACTTTTGTAAGGCTCTGTGTCCTTGGTGAAATCCTGAACACATTGCTCAAACTCTCTCCATTTCAAACTGGATTAGAAAAAACGCAATAAACCTCCCGATTCTTACCCTTCTAAACTGATCTAAAGTGTTCTCTGTCCTGTTCCAGCATGTCTCAATAAAGCTGTTTCTTTGCTTTAGGACACACTTTCTTCAGCTCTCTCACCCACTGGCAGCAGTGAAAGCAGAGAGCAGTGCCCTGGCTGGTGTGAAGAGCAGAGTTACCACAACTTTTCCAGTCATCCTGGAGAAGCCAAACTGCTGCTAAATAGAGTTGCTTTCACTGAGCTGCCAAAGCTCCCTTGGAGCTCTTAAACAACCCCTTCTGGTTGTCATGATTCACTGTTTGAAAAATACTTCTCCATGCCAAAGTAATGACTCATTTTGTAAAATGTCAATTAATGCCTTGCAGAGTCTGCAAAAAAATAGGTCTGTTTTCTAAATGAATTATGATTAAAATTAGTAGTTAATGTTTGAATCAGTGATTATTTTCTTGATCCTGCTTAAAATTAAATTTAGTTATAAGCACTTTGAAGGCAATGCAGAAAGATGCATTACTATTTAATCAGCTTTAAATTACTTACATAATTACTTACATGAGTGACAGTCTCATCTTGAGATAATTAAAAATAATTAGTATGGCTTTATCACAGTTTTAATGTGCAAAAATGAAATTCATATTATTAGAGGTGCTTGAATACTGGGGTTTTTGATTGAATTTATCTGCAAATTATTGCATGAAAGTTAATGTGGCCATCAGTTCTTTTTTATTTTTCACGGAGTTCATTATAGTTCTTGGAAATAATAAGCAATTTTAGAGGTGGTACAACACATGGTGTGTCTTGCTGCAAGAAATGACAAACCTTGAGCCTTATTTCTTCTGCCTGCTTGGGTGAAGTTTCAATAAATGCAGTGGAATCAGTGTTATGGAGCTGATTGCAAACCAGCAACAACCAACAGGTTTGAGCATAAAATGCAAACACAACAGAAGTTTTCACCTTTTTAAGCAGTAGTTTAAAACTATGAAGTAGGGAGGTATTTCACCTCTGTATGGATGGGAAATGAGAACAAGATGTAATTCTAACTGAAATGACTGCATTAAAATTGCATTGAAATTCTTGAGTGACCGGAAACAAAGTAGTTTTCACTCTGGATGGGTGTGATCAGCACCACACTGCTCACATCTCTCTTGGGATCTGCCAGGACTTGCTCAGCAATGATCGGATAAATGGGATAAATGATGTGGTGAGGGAAAAAAAATTATAAAATGTCATTCAGGATAACAAAATCCAAAGGCAATTGAAAAAAGCTGCAAAATAATGTTGCAGTAATGAGTGTATGAAATTATTTAATGGCAACAAAATGAACTCTCAGCAACTGCAGAGTATGGGTCACACAAAATAAATCATTAGGCACTGGAGGTACAAAATCTGTCTTTTCCCTCTTTTGTTGTACTTCCTTGTCAATTTAGTTTTGCTTGCTCTCTCTTTTCAATTACTCTTTCCTCATCAGTGACCCAAAATGCAACAAAGGTCCTATCACACCTGTGATGACTTAGGCAGGTAAAAGGCAGCACAGGAGGTTTGGCCATTGGGGTTGATCACTTCCACTGGGCAGCTGTTCTGTGAGAGATGATGGACACCTCAGCTGCTTGGTGACCAAGGTGGTCAGTCAGCAAGAGCCTGTGTCCTACATGGTCAGAAATTTGGTTGTACTCTTTCCTGTCAGGCCTCAGGGGCAGCAAATCATGCAGGCTGCCACTCAATTGTTACGCCAAGGAAATTGTCCTGCAGAGCACATGCTGCACAAGTCTTTCCCAGACCTTCTCACACAGTAACTAGGTGACATATCAATATTTCCTAGGTTTTCACACAGCCTCATCTGTGGCGTTCATAATGTTTTTGCATTTCAGCTCCCCTTCTGCCAGAATCATATGTGACATGTTATGTTTGATTTTAAAATATGTACATCTTAACTTTACTTGAGAATTTTAAATAGGATCTTTGCACAGCTACAGAACATATGTTTGCTTCTACTAATTGATATAAACTGTTTTTCTTTTTATAGAGCTCTGTTCAAAATAATTGGATCTAAAGCAGAAAATAAACTGTTTCAAAGTGGAATGGATGACAACAATGTGCTGATTGATCAGCTCATTACCGAGGTGGGATCCCAAGGGAATCTAATGATATCAGTTCTGCTCTGCCAAAATGTGACTCTAAAAGCATGATGCTTAGTTCCCCTGCCTGCACAAATGGCAATATGTATCTACCTATTCTGAAGGCTTGTCCTCAGATTATAGCATTTTTGTATAGGTGATGAAAATTATGAGCCCACATTCAAAGGGTTAAAAAGCTTAAAGAGAGTAAGATTATGCTATGAAGAAATGTTAACACTTAGAAAAATATGGATAAAAATTGAATTACATAGGCAAATATGCTTTACAGACAGTTAAATAATACTGCATGGCACGGCTGGAAAGCACAGGCCACCAAATGCAGCAGCAATACTGAATGAATATACAGCTAGAAGAAGGAAACAAAAGCTTGGTAAATTGTGAAAATCGCCACTTGAAACAGACTACATGTTCTTTTCTGCAATGAGTCCTTGTAAACCAAGTACTTACTAAATTATTCCTCCATGGGAATAATTACCCCGCAGCCTTACCCCATCTTCTAAAGCAGGAGCAGCACTGGCATGGACAGTGGAATCAGACATGGAGGGCTGTGCCACATACCCTTGTGCCTCAGTTCCCAGGCAAGCACCTGAATAACCAAAAGGGCCACATGGCCTTGCCATAACAAAACAAAACTTCAGGAGAATGGAAGGATATATGTCATTGACAATTTCCAACCAAGCCCCTAAAAGGAAATGAAAACTATTTCTCCATAACAGATTCGTCCTTAAAAATGGGGTAATCTTTCCTGCGGTAAAACATACTCTAACAAGGGTCCCTGTAGTACTTCTGTGGTGCCACCCAAATCTTGACAAGAGGCCACTGTGCTGTATAGCAGTTGCAGTCATTAAGGCTGACAGAGACCCTGTCTCACAGCAGGAGTTATAAGAGACTTTAGAGATGTATTAACAAACGGTTTTTCAGCTTGGGTTCCAGAAGAAATGGTTACAGCACAAGCAGTAATGCAACATGGTAAAGAAACGGACTCACAGAAACAAACATTTTACACATCTGTTGGTTTGATACAACCAAAATACCATTATAATCAGAGCGTAGATTTTAAAAAGGAAAACGCCTGAAAAAATATTCCTGAAAGGTGACACAGATTCCTGGGGTATAAAGTACTTTGTTGTGCTGTGTAGTGACAAGTCAGTTTCAGCTCCCCTGTAAATCAGTAGGATTTACGTTGACTAGAAGAGGAACAGGATCGTAACCCTAAGATAAGAAATACATACTAGTAACTAGTACCCACCCACTCCCCAGATTTCAGAGAGCTCAAAATTTAAAAGAAATTTCAATTAAAGCCCAAAACAAAACAGAAAAGAGATGGCAAAACCAAATCAGTGTACCTGATTTGTTTTCTCCAATGCTCTCATTTCTTTCCCTCCTTACTCAGATGGTACAAATAACAGGATTTGAGAATTTGTTTTACATTCAATATGTACAGCCATTCCAAAGACAAGGACTAAGCCAGGAGTAGGAAGTATCTGTGCAGAATCTCTCATTACCGTAAGAATCAGTCAGTCCAATCTTTTTCAGTACAAGAAAACACTGTCAGGCTGAGCAACAGTACAGTACAGAAGATCAGGGACATGTAATGAGCTGAGAAAATTCTGAAAGCAAAGTAAAAGCCAAAGGTATTCCCAAGAATACCTCAGGGAAGTTAATAGACCCAAACATCAAGTTCTGCAACAAGTTTCTGTACAACAGAGAGGTGCCTTCTGTTGGTTTCCTGTTTTCATTTGATCCTTTGTAAGAGCCATTCAGGGCCTGTTATTTAATGTAAAAAGCAATTCTAAGCACAAAACTTTGACTAAATGAGCAGATGGTGACCTTATCCCCGATTGTTAGTTCACCAGGCCTTATGCATCTGGCTTTCACATTAAAATTTAATCAAGATGACCATACAGATGTAGAACAAAGTGGTTTCCAACTACCACAAAGCAAACAAGGAATGTGTCTAAACTGGGCAGCTTTGAATGGCTTAAAACAAAATAGCTTGTGACTTGTTCTTAATAGGCTTGTTCAAATGTCAGAACTAAATAAAAATTCCCTCTAGCAGTTTATTATACATAAAAGTACTAGTATCACATTCTCTGTTTATAGGAACATACATTTCTTCTTATTCCCTCTGGTATTCTTCAAATAATAGTATTAAGATTTGTATTGATACATCCTGAAAATCCTGAAGACAATAAAATTTTCAGTCCTTAGCTATTAAGAATTAATCTTTTGACAAAACAATCAAATTTAAAAGAGAAAAATGGCTACCTGACCATAAGGCCCACTAGCTCAAGCAGATACAAGGTGAGCTGGCAAGAGCACTACACACCTTACAAGATCAGATCAGTCTGATACAGAGAAGTGCAGTCAGCCTACAACAGAGTTCACAAAAATGGACAACTCTTGGCTGGTCCAGTGCTATATTACACAGGCGGCACCTCTGCAAAATCTTCAACTTCCATGAGAAACAAATTAATATCCTCCATCCTATTTATCAGAACACACACACATGCATACACATTTCCCGTGTGGGACTCCCAAGACAGGAGCAGGTGGAACCCAGATCTGCTTCCTTGCCAAACACCAGAGACAGACAGGTATATCCAGCAAAAGCATTTCATGGTGTACAATTAACCATCAGCAAGTACCTTCATATTCTGATCACAGACAGGATAGCAATGCAAAAAAAATCTTGGAAAAGTGGAGAAATAATTAAGAAGAGCAATGGAAATTAAATGGATGATAGCTATGTATGACACGTAGGCCAAATTAATTGTACAAAAGAGCCCCATAAATCAGCCAACGTACTTTAAAATGTCACACTTTTGCAAAAAAGTGCAACCATACTTCTGGTTTCCCTAAAGGCTAATACTACCTGCAACACAGGCAAAATAATTATTCTGGGCTCTTTAGCGCTGCTAAGACCTCAGCTGGAATGTAATATCAACTCCATCCAAAAAAATATCAAGAAACACAAAAGGAACATGGAGAGAATGGAGAGGAGAACAAGAATGACCAGAACAAGGATCTACTACAAAAGAGACTGAAATTAATTTTCTTCAGTCTTAGGAAACCAAAGGGAAACATGGTAACAGCTCTTAAATCTGTGTGGGGAGTGGATGGGCCTATTCTAAAAGCAATCAAAATGAAACAAGGAGATAGGTTACTAAGTGGACATTGTGATGGTAGTTAAGTACAGGCCAAACATATTGCAAAGGACAGTTAATCCTGGTTTGGAACTCAGAGAATGTTCTGATAGTCTCTCAGTGTACCTTTTGGTCCTATTTGTCTTGGAAACCACATACTAGAGAGTCACTAGGTCAGTTTATATTCAATTAATATTTCATGAACCCACCTCAAGGTTACTTAAAGAGTTTGGGTTTTATTCCTCCCCTGCCTCTAGGGTATTTTTTATGCTTGGTTAACCTAGTTTTTGAACCAGTGTTAAGTACTTGGCTTAAAGAGCTGGGCTTTTAATTTACCTTTCTTTAATTAAAATGTCATTCTTGCACAATCCCTAATATGGACACCAATAAACTATATTTGAATCTTTTTACCAGTATGACAAACACTCTCTCCACTGGAGAGAGTACTATTGAAATGTCAAGTAACGTGATACCCATACTGCTGCATCAACACCATGTGCTGATTTGATGTAATCATCTGTGTGTGTAAACAACCTGGTCTTTGGAAAGCATGAGAGTCCCAAGATGGTACATGTGACCTTTGAACAGGAGAAGGCTTTTATGGTTTCATCCAGAGCCACATAACATTGTCCTGGGAATTCCAAACCATCTGTTCTTAATCAATGAACCAAATTTTTTCACAGCTGCACCACACATAGTTTGCACACATTCTTTTTTTTTTTTTTTTTTTGTATTTTGAAATACCACCTGTACAGAGACTAAATGTGAGAATTGCATACAGAAAAAAAAAAAAATCCAATAGCCACAAACTACTCTCTAGATTTCTGGATGTAAACTGAATAAGTCCACAGACAACACATACATGTGGTAACCCCAGCTGAAGATCTGATCCACAATACTTGAGCTAGGTTCAAATAGGTTTATATTCATGTTTTCTGATTTAAAAAGATCTTAATATGTGAAAAGTTTTCATGCCTGCTCTGATAGGCAGCTGAAATTTTTCATAAACAAATATATTTCATTTATTTATTACAAGTGCAGTAGGTCAAATACAGAGATTCAATACCCTTAGACTAGGGAAATACTCGTGAGTCTAGGAATTTTAAGTAAGATAGTTTTTTTTGAACTGTCCTTCTATTAAATGCTGCCTCAGGGAAGTCTAAGAAGGCACAGTCATTAATCCAAAATTAAATTGACTGTGGTATGATTTGCATCCTATAATATAATGTGATAGAAGTGAAACGCTGAAAAGACACAAATATTTAAATGTTAAGAATTTCCAATTAAAAGGTAGTCTGTAAACCTGCAAAGTCCAGTAAACAAAAAGGATTAAGATTGGCAGTGCTCTCAGTGACTTAATTTACATGTGAAAGAACTCAAATTTTGCTTAATTACATTGCAAACAAAACCCTGAATATCTGGGGTATGGATATTCATTTCTCAGAGAAATCTCTGCCTTCTTTCTCTATTTGCTTAAAAGATACTTCATCTCACTGGTATTCACAGATCTGCAGAAAACATCCAGCTAAAATATACCAATAAAAGTGTAACAAATACTGATACAAAAATTGTTTTGGTATGAGTATTTTATTAATTTCAAGATCATTAAGCGAAATATTCTGCTTATCTCTTCCTCTGCTGGATGGTCCTGTGAATCCCCTAAGCTTTCTACCTTTAATTCATAATTTACAAAGAAATAAATAGAAATTCATGAAATCTATGCACATTTTGGAAAAAGAAATCTTCAGTCATGCATTCCTTCCTTTAAACTTTTTTGATCTCCTTCTTCCGTATCTGTTATCACTTAGGTTACAAACAAAAGAATCAAGCTGTAACTGAGATCACATTCCCACACTCCACATCAGTAAGACTCCCTCCTGTCACAGCCTCCAGAAGGATTGTGATTTTCAGTGAGGTGTCTGGCACCATTCACTAGACAAGGAGGTTCAAAACTACCTTCTTTCCTCTCCTACAGATCATATTACACTTAACACATGTACACAACCCTTAATGTGCTTTCTAAAAGCATATTGGAATATTAAATTTTACAGCTCTAGATTTGTAGGAGTTTGTGTGTATTTAGAGTAAGAATCTGGCAAAAGAAGGATAGCTGTTGCTCCTCTTCCTTTGGTTATTCATTTCCCCCATGGCATTTTTTCCTATTTTGTTCCAGACTGGTTTGCTTTCTGGATTTCACTTCCAAGGGGTGTTCAAGTAGACTCCAGGTATAAAGGACACCATGAATTAAAGTGAACAAAATCTACTTGTTAGCAACCTAAAAAAAATCTGCTCCTTTATTAATTCAAGGCAAATCCACAACAAACATCAGCTGAATTTAATAGCTCAGTAAAAAATAATGCAACTCAAATAATATTCACTACTATATGTTTCCTAAAATTATATATGCACATTCAATTTGTTCTTCTGGACTTTTACTGTGAGACAGAACTGAATGATTAAAGTTCCCCTATAAATCCATCTATTGACAAGGCAATTCACTTCAGCAACAACTACTCAGAGATTCACACCCAGTCTTCCAGCCTTTTCAAACACACTCACATCAACTGAGATTACTAAACAGACACCCAGGATTCTCATGGGCATGTGGAGTGTTCCCCAGTTTCGGCAGGGTTTTATAAGTACTTTGAACATTTAATATACAACTTCACATAGGGACTTAGGATCCTCTGTTGGAAATTATATAACTTTCCCAGATAATTTTTAATTAGTTGCATGCAGTACCAGCTCTTGGCCAGCATCAGTCAAGTTTCTTCTCAGACATTTTTATTTGGATCATTAAATCATCCCAACCTAAAGTTTGTTAAAACTAACCCTGACAAGCTTCAATAAACAAAACCAAAGGGATTTGAAGATTGGGCATCTGGGATTTTAAATGTAGGGTCCTTCAAGGACATTGGCATGAAGATACACCAGAAGGTACAAAGGAGATTAAGGCCTGGAAAGCTGGAGTCTCATCATCTGAGCAAGAGATTAAGACTAAAGAATGTGGACCAGATTAGCATGAAGAGTGAGAAATCAATAACAAATAGGGAACGGAACACTAACTAATAAAGAGAGTTATGCAACTTAGAACCAGTGAACATTAATTTCTTTGTTTGCTAAAACTGTATAGAGAAGTGAAAAAGTCTTGTATTGGGGTCTGTGTGGAGGCCAGAACTTTGTCAGCTACATACACACACTTCTTAGCCAAGAATAAAGTACTGTCTTACTCCCTAACACTAAAAAGGCAAAGAGTCTTATTTATCCCAAATATTTCAAGGATTTCAGTAACACCTCCATATATTAAAACATCCAAATTTGCGCCTATTCTCCCAACTTAACAGCTTTCCCTAGGTCAAAATTACTGCAAATCATTCAAATTTATTAATACAAAGCATTGAATTTGATGTTTTACATATTTCTGTTCTAGTACCTGGTGCAGGATGACAGGACATATGAATACATGTTTACCCTCAACTACATATGCACCCTCAACCCGCATATGAACAGGAAGAACTTCTGGTACTGCAAATTATTTGAAATGCTTTTTAACCTTTCTTGGTATTGACATAATTTCCTTTGGGAGTGGAACAGACCCTGTCATAAGTTGTATTTTCTATTCAGCACAGTAGATCTCATCTAGTCTGTCAAAGGTTCTTCTCTGGAAATTAATTTCATGTTTTATTCATCCCAGAATTCTTTAAAGCTCCAAATCAAAATGGCACTTTGTGCATTGCAAACCACATTATGAACAGCCAGTATCACAAATAAAAGTGCTTTTTGCATAGCAATCAGACTGCCTCTTTTCAGAGAAAATTAATCTAGCTCTGTATTTATCTCACTAATTGCACTCATAGCATTACAAATTATCCCCCGCCTCTCATTTACAATTATTCAAAACACAGTCTCTCTATGTTACTAAACCAAAAGCAAGCCATACGTCTCCCCTGAGACCCAGAAAACACATCATTTGAACTGCTGATTTATATGAACTAGATTTATCAGGCAAAACCTTTAGATAACATAATGGATAAGAGAATAATCACCTGAGAGCATGTGTGTGCTATAAATGCATTGCTTAGAAGAAAAGTGGACAGCTGACCCAGCACATTGCTGAATTTATGCCTCTCTGAAAATTATAAATGTGAAGAGCCAGTGTCTTGTCTGAGTTCAGTTAAATTCAAGAGATAATGTAACATCCGAATGGAAAGCACTGAGCACTTTCACAGCTTCCCCCCAGATGCCCTCAAAGCTCTAATAGGTTTATGGGTAAGGTTAGTCAGTTTTCATTGTTCTCCTGCACAAATGAAAACCAAAAATCTTCCATAGAGAGTTACATAAATGTGTGCCCCAACTAGCAGGAAAAATGCATTGCACAAAGAGTTACAATTCAGGGGCCAGAATCTGCTGTTCTTATTTAGGCCCAGCTCCCAGTGATGTCAATGGGTTCTTTTGCTTGAAGCTGTACTGAGTAAACACCGAGAGACTGAACCGCCAGTTGAAATGCTGGAGCTTAGAAAGTTGTGGGGATCAAGGTGGCAACTGACTCTATAATAACCAACAGGCAAGCTGCAGTGGAAAAGAAGATAAATTTTCTCTAGGGCAGAAGCTGCTGTGCGAGACTAATTTAAAGGTAAATACTCTCACTGCAGTTTGATTCTTCTTGTATGAACTAATGAATTTTTGTGATCATTAATCTACCAAATTCCATGTTTTCCTTCTCAAAAATTTTTTAGAAAATTCTCGTAAATAATGAACGATATACTGTACTAGGTAAATATTATCCAGTCTAGCTTTGAGAAAATGATCTAAACTAATCACCATCTGACAGATATTCCTCTTCTTTCCTTAACAATGATCATGTATATTTCATAGATATAACATATATACGAGGTTAAGACTGTATTCAAAAAGCACAAAATGGCAACAAAAAAGGTTTGTCCCTTCACATTTCCTTCTATTGCCCTACCTAATTTTATTTATTGTATTTATTTGACACCCTGATAGTCAAATGCCTTTATTTGTTAGTTATGCTCCTCATTTATCCTGAGTAAATAAATTTTTTTTCTGGTAAAGTGAGGAGGAGATATGTACTCCATGGGCCTTAAAAACACCTCCATGTTGTATCATCTCCACCTCTTGGCTTGAATTTTGTTGGTGGTGAGCGTGATCAGAACTACACTGGAAGTCTGCAGCCAAGCAGTTTTGGTATTGCACTGTAGCTACAAGAAAAACAGCCAGGCTGAAGGCTTGAATTATGATCTTGGCCCTTCCCCTCCTGCCTTCCACGGCCAACTTTTTCTGAATGTCCTTTTGAAAACCTGGCATCATAACAGAGGCAAAAGAGTGGAAAGAATGATGTTCAGAATCTCTTGGATGCACTACTTTGGTTGATCACATTCACAGTGAGCAAGCAGCCAAAAAGTTTATCCTTGAGGTTCTCAAGAAGATAAATACCCTCATATCTCCTTATTCTTTTTTCTTCCCTTTTCCTTTCTTCCTTTCTTTCTTCCTTCCTTTCTTCCTCTCTCTCTTCCTGAAACACAAGTTCCCATTCTTCAGAAAGATTTAACTTCTTCCCTGCCAAGCCTTGTATTGAATTTATCTCCCCCTTCATAGATGCAACACTAGCCTCAGTTTAAGATGGTGAACTCGGCTGCTTAATTATTTTGATACAAACTCCCTCCCTGGCCATCAGATTTTCTCATTCACTTAACCTGCTCTAAGATATAATCAAATTATTCAAATAATTTGAAAAGCAATTATCATTAAATAAATTTTTTCCATTCATTATTCCAAACCGATCTGTTTAGACATAAACATAGACATGAACCACACTGTCTTTACATGAAGGAAGTGTTGCTTGGCTCTTTGTGAAATTTCTTCCTCATAATATTTGCTCTCAAACGGGCTAATTGTTTTCCTCTACCCACACTGAGTCTGTCAGGAAGGTAAGTGCACAGCTAACCTTAATCACACTCTCCCACGGAAGAGAGTAATTTATCATCATAGGAACTATAGTATAGCCTGGAGATATTAATAGTTTTACAGCCAAGTGACCTACATGTGACAAGGTAAAACTATAATCAGCACAAGAAATCTTATATACACACAAGAAGCATGACTTCATCTGGTTCAATGCATCCAGCTCCCTGTTTTGAGTGTAATGAGCAAATCAGGCATTTTAAAATATTTTAAAACCTGATTTTAATGTTTTTAATGTTAATGGAGACAAATGAAGTGTGAATTCAAAACTGTTAATTTTGTTAAACAGTTGGCTAAAGCTTGAAAAGAACCATAGACCCCTGTGCAACAGAAGAAATAGATGGGTTAAAGTGAACAGTAGGTGGCAAAAGAAGATAAGGACAGCAAGCCAAGTTTGATCATAAGTCAGTTTGCATCTATATACTAATTTTTAAAAGAGCTCCTCTACTTATATTAGCAGAAATAACTTATATGGCTTGTTTTCTCATGTTTAACCTCAAGACCTGGTCCCACTGTTTACTTGGAACTGAGATGCCATAGACGGCTAGAAGTGATAGAGCATGATCTGTTTTTCCCTTGTCTCTTTGTAGTTACAAGAGTAAGACAAGCTGATAGCGGCTGCAGAAGTAAAGGCCCCTCTAGGTCAGTGTGAAGAATATTTATGTATCATTTGCTTCCTGGGAAGGGTGAACACCCCACATGAAAATAAAACAAACCGGCTAGTGAATTTCAAATGCCACTGTTTAGGTGACTAAACTGATTACAAGAACAGTTTCCTTTTTGTGTTTAAATTTCAACTGATTCTGTTCCTTCTCCCCTATTTTCTGATAGTTTGTTCTGTATTAAATAACAAAAAACTTGGTAGCCTGGTGAGTGCTGCACCTCAGCAATGCCCTAGGCCCCCTCAAAAATTATCTTTGGACAGCAGATAGTGACACAGTCATTAATTAGGTCAGAAAAAAAAAAAAAAAAGAGCAGCTAATACACTAAGCAGTCACTAACAGCAGTAATGTCCATTCGTGTGGCTGCAGCAGGAATCACAAAATAAATCATATTGGAATAAACCATATTCAGTAGATTTATAATCCCAGTGATCTACTAGACTGCTAAGTACTGCTAGGTGAGTGGAATATGAAACAGCAAAAAGTTTCATTTGACATCACATATGTAATGTACTGACCTATTTTCCTCTGGTGAGGAAAAGGTAAATTTAAAGGTAAGATCTCTTCTTCTTTTATTACATGAGTTCCAGCTAACTTAAAAAGCCATGTCTCTTTGAAAGGATATATTCATCCTTGTATCACTTGTAAATAAATCATGGTCTTTAGATAAAAAGCAGAAAGGGGAAAGATTTCTCCCTTTCCCAGTCACTCTGAGCCTCAAACAGTTTTCAGACATGTCACATGGACAAACCGCAGTTGCTTGGAGGAACAGTGGTTTGTAAAGGTCCACGAAAATAGAGATGTGCAAAGGGATGGAAATATGGTAGGAAAATATTTTGTAGTTAATGTCTATGCAAACTTAGTCCATGGCCCTCCAAACAAGGAGCAGAAGGAACATCATATGGTTTATAACCATCACATGGTTAAATAATGCCTGCTCACACAAAAAATTGAAGTGATTCTAATGTTAGAGACAAGGAATGAAGTAGCTGTAGAGAATTACCGGTTTATCATTATTATAACATTAATATAAGTACTTATTCATGCAAGTATTCTTACACTACTTTGAACTCTTACCAAAATCCTAGTGGTACTACAAGCAGCCATCATGGCATTCCGGAATCTTCACTGAAGGATCAAAGAATCCTCTGCTGAAAAGGCAAGGAAGAAGAATGGTCTGTAGTCAGTTCTGTCTCATTTGCTTCAAATATTCTGTCTGCAATTCCCCTTCTCTGGAAGACAAAGTAGGAGGAATCTTCTCCCTGATCCTAGTGTGAATTTAGCTTGTGTGTTTGTGTCTCCATGGAGACAATGTAAACACATCTGTTTTCTTTTTACGCTTCTAATGGAAGCATTCTACACAGAATCCATCATTGTACTGAACAAAAACATTATCTCAAGGCAGAAATGGAGATCATTCCTTACACAATGGAAAAGGGAACCTGTTTTAGTTCATTTCCATCAATGATCAATGTCATCAGAAGAACAGAGGAGTTTACAGCCATATCTTGAAGCTCAGGGTTTGTGTATCTTGATACTTTGATAATAAAACAGTGTTAATAAAACAGTTGATGTTAAGTTCATGTTACAAGGGGAGAAAAAGAAATATAAATGCAGGATACTCATTGTCATATGGAGAAATTCAATATTCTACAATTCTGAAATGTCAACATTATAATGCTGCCACATCTATTATACATTGTTGCCTTTCATGTAAAAATTAAAAAGTAAATTAACAAGTAATTCCCAAGACCTGAAAACAAAACTACATTATCTGTAACTTAACATTTCCCCTAACATCTATGCACTGCCAGTTAATGAAAGAGGAAAAGACATTGCATTGCAGTGGTGTCAGTTTTGTTCCTTTTGTTAAAGATGTTCCAAGAACTGGCAAAGGAAAACAAAAGTTTAAGCACAGTTCATTGTTTCAATAGCTGAATGTCTATTCAGCGCCTAGGGCATGTTAAACTCGGTTTTTACCAGTCATAACATTAGGGGAACAGGCATAGTGAAGTATCATGTTTGCAGTGTCCTATACATTTGTCCTACTGCTGTTTGCTAGTAGTTAATATCCTCCTGGCTCTGAGTTCTGGCAGCTTCTTAATTCAGCAACAGCATGGTGTGAATGTAGACAACTCAACCCCATGCTATGCCTGAGCTGAAATATCTTCATGGGGTCTGGAACCTGTGGAAACACAGCAATTCATCACAGAGCTTAGCCCCAAAGGCTTAGACGTGGTTCCATGGCATGGGGTATATTTACATTGCACCCCAACATGTTCTGTAGAAGCCAAACTATCCAAATTTTTCCATACCTGGGGGATGGATCCTGTTCTTCAGCAGGTAAGATGTTAACTCTGTACAAATCTAAGTGCCGAACCCAATTATATTTTGTTACAGACAGATCCAAAATCTCCCGAAGCTATTGATCTCTTATGTTGCATTACTAATACTCAGTATTTGTTCAACTCCCATTGAATGGACTGGTGGACAAAAGGTGGATAACACAAAATTACCTCCAACATAATGGGGTGAAATGAACTGCAGCATACTGATTATGGGTTTGATGGCTCAGCCCCTACTGCTCCATAACGATGTGGTAAGAGCAAATTACCAGATGTACCACAGTGACAAACGTGCTCATTAGCAGAGGTTGTTGTTTTGTCGGGGATGACAGCCCCTTCAAAAGTAGGATTCTTCATGCTGGAAGACAGTCACAGCAGCATTTTGCTTTTTCGGATTTCCAAATTAGTATACGTATTTGTCATATCAGGCTTCTGCATCTGTTTAAATGTTGCAAATATTTATGACTATTAATTATTATTTGTTCTAGAATAGCTCTAAATCAGTTACTTCGCAACCTGCCATCATATTTATAATGTCTAAAAAAAATCCAAACCACAACAGAACATGAAAATAAGCTAAAATTTAGCTGCAATCACTAGTTATAAATACATAAATTGGTGCACATATAAATTCCACATAATATGAGGTAATTTTTTTTCCTACTGGTTATATTTTGACCTAAAAAATAAAAAAGAGCTGAAAGATATACTGTGATCACATTCCATTAACAGTTAGGCAAAGCACAGATTAGATGGGCCAGGGTTGGACTCTCAGCTCAAAGGAGCCGCCAGCTTTAGGAGTTGCTGAATTCAGCATGCTGAGAATTACAAAGAATGACCCCCTAAAATCAGCAATAAAAATAAATTACCCCTAACTAAATTACATATTGACAAATAATAAAGGCTCATTTGACAAATATTTAACATTGGAGCTTTCCTTTCTATACACTTTCTTCCAGTATTATTAAGATAATAAATTCAGTGTTTTATTAATGCAAATAGTCTTTTTTCCATACTCAGTTAATTTTATCTCTAAACAATCATGATGTCTCTTCATTGATTCACATTACATAATCTGGATCACTCATTTACTCCAGCCACCAATACTTACAATTTACATTCTTCCTTCACAGTTTGAGGAGAATAGAGCACATTTAAATTGGCAGCACAAGTGTAGCAAGAGGTCCTTCAAAATCTTGTCTGACTCTGCCCCCCCTGTAGATATGATGCATTAAAAAGATGTGCTGCCAAAAGGCTCAGCTGTAGCCAGCTGTTGCCTTCATTACCATTGTAAGATCCTAAAGTTTTGTCAGTGAACACAAGTCCTCCTGGGTGTTAACCTTTCTCACTGAAGAAAGCCCATTGTGTAGTCTGTTAGTCAATGGGTGCAAAAAAAATTAATGCCTTTAGTAAGGGGCAGTTTTAAAAAGTTAACACTAAGTAATGTTATTTTAGTGCACTGAAGGAAATTACTTGAAATTGTCTAACACCTAAATGCAAATTCCTCAAATATGGAGAGTGGTGAGGGAGACAAAGTCAGCCCCCAAATAGAAATTAATTTCCTTACACAATGTAGGTGGCTTTTTGAATTTAAATTACTTTTGGTGTATACTTGCTCACTCATTTTCTATAAAACTTTTAATTAAAGCTTGTATGCATTAAATTTTAACATAATCAGAGAAGCCTAAAAACACTTCCAAAGCTTCTATGCATAACAATCAAATGCCTCAGATTTTAAACATTGCTTCATAAGAAGTATCTTCCTAGAGATTTTACATCATTTTTTCCATTTTCAAGCAAATGGAATAATGTGGGCCATGTAAGTTAAAATAAGGGTTCATTTCCTCTCTCACATATATTATCCTTTAATGATTATTTTGACTTATGTGCAACCAAAACCAATGTATAGAATATGAATGAAGCCCAGTTGAAGTTAATGACTGCCTTCTCTTACGTGGCGCCAAGGTTCCAGCTCAGTGGTCATCAATCCCCAGAAAATGCCTGGTTCCTGCAGTCATTATAGTGCAATTGAAAGGATAGCAACCAACACAGCAGAAAACATATAACCTTCTACTGAGAATGTGTCAAATACAGGTTCACACTGAAGAACTCTTTTCTTCCACACCCTCAGATCAGGAGTTGAGAACAACCTGGGAGGGGAAATAAATCTGAGGATAAAAAGAGGTTCAATAGCAAACCAGCAGGTCATAAATAAAGTCCCCCCACAAATGCCAACTGGTTTTTTTCTCTCTCTCTTTCTTTCCTTTTTTTCCCTCTTTTCCTCTTTTTTTTTTTCTCTTTCTTTCTTTTTATCATTATTCACCCTGATGTGAATCCTAATTAAAATTTTACACAGTGTGTGTTTTAATTAGCCGTGGCTGGAATGGTGAAAGCTATCAATATTTAGCAGGATAATTGTACAAAATTACTTTTCAAAAATGAACAGCAGGCATGAATCTACTCAGCAGCAGGGGGTTATTCAGCCACACACTGTGCAAGATGGGGTGCCTCAGATAATGTGTGAGAGATAATAATGCACACAGGGACGGACACATGCTGCTATATTTTGTGCTTCATTGGTTTTCTGCAAAAAATATTTGGCTCTTGTTGCACTCAGAACACCAGGGTTCACACAACCTTTAAGCTGGCTATTTTTTATCTTTATGTTGTTGATTTATTTTAACTTAAATATGAGTTTAACAACAATACTCACAAACAAGCCACTGAGACACAGCTCCACATAAGACCTTGTTTGTATACTCTATACTTTGTAGATGCTAACAATGAACAAGGTCAAGAACAGAGGTCTTCTTCCTTACTTCCTTTTTTTTTTAATCAAATGAGAAGAAAAAAACCTTTACCAATCCTAGCAGAATACAAAACAATTAATTTCTGGTTTGCAAATCTATGGTGTAAATGTACTCACCTGTATTTTAAAACAAATTTGTAACAGTTCACTTCTCACATAATCTTTCTCTCCTTTCTTTTGCAAAAGGACCAGGAAAGGGAATTTGCAGCATTTTATGCTTGCCATTTACTTTTTGCACATTAAAAAAAAAAAAACCCAAACCAGGAAACACCTGCAAATATTTCCTACATGCACCAAGGAAATATTCAGTAACACTACACAGAATGGGGTTCCCAGGCAGTTACTCAAGACCAAGCAGTCTGTGGAACAAAGGCCAGGGTTAGTGTTTGTGCTTTTGGGGGGCACAGCACTGCAGTTAGGTGTGAGCAACTCCCTCAGATTTACAGATGGGCATGGCTTCAAGGGTGCTATCAAGTCCCCAGGTTCCCATCTATTGTGCTATTGGATTAATTAAGACACAGAGGAGAAGTTAAAACAAAATCAAAGTCAACAAAAAACTCTTAAGTGACTTCTTGATGACCTCAGGGCTGTACAAGTCATCAGTCCTCATTCCTTTCCTAGCAGTAAATTATTCCTCACGGAGTAAAATGCTAACATTATGATATTGTGTTCCTGGCAGGGGTGATATCCTTTATGTAACCTCCTTGGATTGCCTATATGTATCAAAAGTGCTGTGTGCATCACTGAAGTCCTTAAAGAACAAGAATCCAAGGTCAAGACCTAAATGTCATATTGCCCTTCAGCCTGCAGGAAAGTGAGAGCAAGCTTTCTCAGTACAAGTTTTACAGTAAGTCATTTAACACTTACCCTTCACATCAAAATCAATATTGATTTAAGGCTGGGACACAAAGATGAAAACAAATCAAAACATGTTTCAAGCATCTCAAGAGAGGAAGAACCTTCTTGGAATGTGTTTACTTCCTTAAATAACAGTTATCAAAATATAAAGTCACAGAGGAAAAACATTAAACTCTTGTATGAAGTGAGTTAAAAAAAAATTGTGAAAGTGCAGTATTTCACCAGGTGAAAATATTGTTTAACACTTAATAGCAGCTTCTTCAGTTTCTAAAGATCTCAAAGAAAAAACTTTATGAAAAAATGCACCTAAAACTGAGCAAGATGTGACAGCATTAATTTGTAACGTATTTTTATTACCTCCTGAAAAATTTATGTTGGTATATTGGTCCAGAATTTCCATGCCAAATATTTGAAGGAATGAACTTCCACACTTTCACAGACATGTTTAGACTGTGAATCTTCAGGAGGGATAAGTAAAATGCAGAATGCTTTCTTTACAATTTCTTTGATTATAATGATCATAGCTAGTCTCTTGTGAAGGAGCTTCAAAATAAATAAGTATGTGCATTTGTAAATTTAGGATTTAAGAGTAACTTTTTTGCTTTCAAATTAATTTTGAGCTTTCTTCATTAACTTTCTTCTCTGAAAGCTTTGCTACGATCTATCCAAGAACAAGAACAGAACTACAGTGCCTGCTCCAAGTATTAACGTTAGGCTATCTGTGTAGTACACTAAGTTAGGAAAACTACATAAAATCTTGTTATTTCAGCCATAGCAGGTGAAACTCACTCTAAAGTACTTGAATGATACCAGCCCTCTAGGCAGAGTTGAGTTTTACCCACATAGATATATCCTGTGATTTGCAGCTCTGTAGGCTTCTTTTTTATTTCAAAGTGATTTTAGCACTTGAAACCCCCTAGATGATTGATTAAAGCTACTACCTTCACAAAGCAAAACACTGTGGAAAGGTAGCTGAGGAACTTTAAAGTCCACTCAACAAAGACCAGATTATGTGCATCAATTCCAACACAGTGGACATTCAGTTCTTAACTGAAACAAGTGTTGAAAGAGATAAAGATGATGACAGCAGGAAGGAACCCTGTAAGTATTCTGCTCCTCCTTCTTCATAAACATCCTAAAATCTGTTTGCATAAAGATTATAGACGGGCCAATGAAATTTTCCTCTCCCTGTATTTACCAGATAAGACACAGAACACACATTAGATTTGTCCAAAACAGCAGAGAGCACACCTGTCACACATGATCCACCATGTCCTATTGGCAAATGGTGTCCCTTTTAACATCACAGTATCATTACTTTTAAAATAACTGCAGTGTCAGGATACAAGTATTGGTCCCAGATGAAAAAAATCTAGAACCAAGAACCTGCAGATTTGTTTCCAGATACTTTCTTGATTGGACATTGCTTTTTACCTCAGAGTAAATGTTCACTTAAACAAGAAACATGGCAGGTGTAAAGGCATCAAGAGAAGACAGTAAGTAGGAACTGGCTGTTTCAGAATTCTGAAAGAGGCTGATCACAGGCAATAGGGGATCTGAATTAAATCACTCTGCTTTTACCATTTCAGCATAAATACATATGAGCTGCCATTCTACCAACAGAATTTATCTCCTAAAATAGCCTCTCAGACAAAACCATTTAAAATTCACATTGAATTCACAGCTGAGTCAAGGTAATTTAAGGTAATTTAACTAATCAGCTGTTCACATCAAGTCTAGCACAACAGCACCATAGCATTCTGCAGTACCACATACTATTGCTCTACTCTTTGTGTTAAGAGTTACAATTAGCGATAATCAATTAGCAATAATTGAGGCAATGTCAGGAAATTATATAAGGTAGGTTTAGTTTGAATGTCAGAAAAAGATTCTTCCCCTAGAGGGTGCTGGGGCACTGCCCAGGCTCCCCAGGGAACGGGCTGCCAGAGTTCCAGGAGTGTTTGGACACCACTCTCAGGCACAGGGTGAGACTGCTGGGGTGTCTGTGCAGGGTCAGGGGTTGGACTTTGATGATCCTTGTGTGTCTCTTACAAGTCAGAATATTCTGTGACTCTGTGCTTTTATGCACTGTGACTACTGTACCCTCCAGTCACTTTGATGCCCTGAAAGTACCCTTTTAATTTCCTTTCAATTTTCAAAATCATATATATTGCAAGATAACAAACAATCACATTCTTTATGTCACAACAGGAAGCGATTGTGAGGGATAAATTACATAGTATTATGTAATTAGTTGTTGCAATAGATAGTTGTTGCAATCCCATACGCATTATCTGTTGTAATGATGACTCCCTTTACACGTATCATAGTAAACTCATGAATTCCAACACACTTTCTCCTCCTCATATAAGACATTAATGATACAAGTGAAAGCTTTGGTATGTATATTTTCCAAGCAAAGTTTGCTGCCTTTTGTTTGGTCAGTTTTATGTGCTTCTGGATCCTATACCCTAAACTAAAGATGTTAATATTATGATTTTCTCTTTGTGGGCTTAGATGTCATGCTTTGAATTCAAAATAATGGGTTTTGAATTTGTCATGAAATCCCTATTTTAATAAAAACCTCTAACTGGACCTACTTACCCTTCATTGTGTCTCAATCAACATTTTGTAACAGGCTACAGATGTTATGCATTAAATATTAAGATGGATAGGTTTCGGACCTGGAATCAGTATAAGTTTCCCAAAGGAAATGTACCCAGTTTCTTCATAATAATAATAGTAATAGTAATAGTCAAATATCTACATAAAGGGAGAAATAACTCTTTACAAAAATGAAATGACGGAAAGATACATACTCGATAGAAATTTCACCTATTAAATGGTGCAAAATCACAAATTTTCTGCAGAAAGTGTCCTTTTATATAGACAGCATATAAATACCTGCTTAGGACTTACACACAGGAAGATGATAAGCTATGAATATACATACATGATTAAAAAAACACATAGTTCAAGTCTCTGTGTTTCTATCGGAAATTCAGTTTTGAAGGAGAATATTACAAATCTCTTATAACCATTTGGAACAGATGGAAGCCAAGGCAGCTGTAAGCCAGCTCTACCTCAGCCAGGGATTCCCCCTTGCAGAAGCAATCTCAGCTGCCAACTCTGGAAAGCTTTATAGATTCTTTTAGTGGAAAGGAGCCAGCACACAGTCCAGGACATGGACTAATGTATTTTTCCCCACTAAAGTAAATTTTTTGGCACTAAGGCACCTACTGAAAAAAAAACCACCAAAACTCCAAAAAACAAGGAAAACCAACCCCAAACACCAAACCAAAACAAAAAAATCCCCAATAAACCAAAAAAACCCCCAAAACCCCAACAAAACAAGCCAAACAAAAAACCCAAAACCAAACAAACAAACAAAAAAAAAAAAAAAGCCCACAAAAAACCAAACTGGTAAAAGATCGAGTCCCACATTAAGTAATTTACCTGGAGCTTAATTTTCCACCTTTGATACAATGTCAGAAGAAATGTTATCATTTAGCTCTTCATTCAAAGCTTGCAGTGACCTTGCATAAATCTAGTTAATAGTGGGAAAAGAATAAGTAAATTCAAGGATTCTATTTCTTTTAGCAGACTTTCTCCTTTTTGTCCCCTTATTCATCTTTTTCCTTTTTTTTGTCCTCCCATGCCATTCTTTTCATACAGGTTTTTGAATTCTATGCTTTTCACTGTCTCTCAAATTATTAGGTGCATATTAACGTTAGAATGAATGAAATGGAACATGCAATGTCTAAATAAACCCATTGCAAATCACATCACCCATATTTCAGAAGAAAATGTGCCTGAACTCTTTTAAAGTATCTAGAAGTATTGCCTCCGGCGAACACCTAAAGGAGTCTGATGATTCTTGTAGGTAACAAATAAAACACATGTGCATTTCTCTGATTATAAGGCTAGTTTATGTGCTTATTGCTTATATAGTAGCATAAATTTCTAAGCAATAAAAGGATCCTGTTGTATATGGGGGAAAAACAAAAACTTGAGGAGATGGGAGAAAGAAATGAAAATTTTACACAAAATGTTACTGTTTTAACATAGAAGAACATGCACAAGTTCTCCAATAGAAGTTCCCAGTTGTATTTAGTACAACTGGGGTGTTTTCTTTAATGATATCTGAGAATGATAGTAAATAATACATTTTTTATAAGGAATAAACAGTATGCACATTAAACAAATAGAGCTTGCCTTGGACTGAGCAAGTCTTACATGACATGACTATATTGAGGAAAAGCCCCTAGGAGATTTCTGGGCACTTAGTTACACTGAGCCTTTTGTTATTCTCAAAAGAATGTATGGAGATATATACATAACTCATGCAGTTGCAAATAACAGAGTAACTGGAATACCAGACATAGGAACTCTAGCATGAAGTGGTCTTAAAACCAACAGTCAGTACAGCTATCTGTGCTGCTCTTTCCCAGAAAGCAGGAAACATCATCTGCAAAAACTTTAAATTATGCTTAACATGCATTACTCCGTATTACCCAACATTAAAAAGGCATACCATGTGCTACACAGAAAAGAAAGTCTGATTTTAGATTAATTCTTCAAACAACAAAAGAAGGTAAAATAAAAATGCAACCAGTTATAATCTATATTTTCCAGGTTTACTATTAAGTTATATGACCACACTTGAAAATTTCCACTACAGCCTTATTTTAACAGCTGCTGATAAAAACTGAGAGCTGACTTTTGAGTTTTACAATCGAACAGAACAAAAGATAGAATCAGTGATTTATTTCTATGTCCCTACTCATTTTTGTCCACACTAGTATTTGTGTGTCATAATCACAAAGCAACATACACAACAGCTACAAAAACAAAGAATGTAACATCATTCATAAGAAATTCTCCAACTGAATGTGTGGATGTCAAAGCTCTTGTCTTGTGTGGTTTCTGTTCCAAAACATTTTCAGGTTGCAAACAACACATGACAATTTTATATATTCAGCAGTTATTCTTTGTTATACCATCACAGTATAGAAATAAACATTATTGTAAATACTTATAAATATTTAAGTTTACATTCTGCCTGTAAAGATCATGATTCTTATGGCTGCTGTTCCAAGCATATTAAACTAACTTTTGCTATATAACTTTTGGGGGATAATTTGTATGACACCATATACTGAAAAAGGACAATATCTGGTAAAATCTGCTTAATAAAAAAAGACTCCTGGTTCAATGGATTTTTCCAGACAAAATTTCAATCCTTTTGCAAAAACCAGAACCCATTTTTTCACTCTGGGAAATGTCAACCTACTTCAGCAGGATTGCATCTTAGTGATGAATGGGTTAAAAATCGAACAATGGTCTGGGTATTTATTCCACAATGTAGTTTCTCTCATAAGAACCATACAATGAAAATCTCTGTGTGGGATCCTCATTAGCTGCTCCTGCTTCATAGAAGCCGCATAGCTCAGTCCCTTCCCCCTTTATGCGCACATTCAGATTTCTCCACTCTGTCAATACAAAACTCAAAGGCCAACTTGAAGTATTCATACAATTAGGAGTTGCAGCATGTAATGTCACTGTCATGGGAGCATATACTTCTTAAATCAGAATTTCCTTCTGTAACAAAGAAAACAGTTGAAATTGTTTATTATTTCTATGCTTTGTACCAACATGCCAAGCAGCAAGAAGAGCACAGCATGGGACTGTACACTTGCTTTCTACATAAAGAAAGGTTATGTGCAAAGAAGGATGTCTTACTGTGATGTCTCATTTGTGACTAATACCTGTTGTATGCTTCACAATCTAATTTTTATCTAAAGCTCTTTGACTTCAAGCCCACCACTAGCCCATCCTTCAATAAAAGACCTGTTTATACACATCCATATTGTTTAGGAAAACTCTTTACAACATAAAGAAAGTACATATAAGAATATATGCAGTGCCTATATTTGAGAAGAATAAAATTCAAAAGAAATTTTGCTTTTGCATATATATTCTCTGTTGCCTAGCATAAGCAAGCACTTTCAATTCTGCTGTCTTTGAGACCCTGGAGATTCAAAATCTGTCTTCATATATACTGACATGTATCTTACTGGTGCAGGTCTGATTCAAGTCCAAATACTAAGCCAACAAAGAAAATGGCAATGCTGTTAGAGACTTCTAAGTAGTAAAGGCTAGCAGCTAAATCCAACTGTGACTGTGGTTCAAACCGCTTGTCCTAAAGGGAGGGTTTGATTTTAAGGCTCAATATGTACAGAACACATGGCATATGCAAGTTAAATACTGCCTAACAATATCTGTGGTATTGAACAGTTACCATAGTAGAGACAGTGGTAATCAGTGAGGCTGGAAAGATTTGCCACATAACCAGAAAAGCAAGATGCCAGATCATGACAAAGCCCAACTGTTTAGAGGACAGATTGTGTGCTTCTCCAGAACTGAACACAAAACCAATTAACTAATCAGTGGTTGTATAGCCCTTTGAAACAGAAAAGTGCTCTAAAAGCTACAGATTTTTATTGCTGAACACTTCCCTGTTAGCACAGGAGTTCCTTTAATATGTTCTGAGGAAGGGGATAGGAAACATGAGATTGCAGTTACCAGTTACCACATTTATCAAAGAACATGCAAAAACTCACCGTTTTGGTAGCTGTGTTTACACAGATTTATCTTGGAACCTGATGGACAACTATCTTACCTGCTGAAGTTTAGACAGCTATTTCCTTAAGTACTTCTAGTACCTCTTGTTGGTATTGTTACTTTTCTGTTTTTCCCCTTCCTCTTACAGATACAGTTTGACAGCAGAAGACATGGCCCTGTGGGGTGGGAGCTTAACATTCCACTTACCATCTGCTGGCATCAGCAGTTAGCACTGTCCCTCCATGGTTTTGCTTGCTCACTAGTGTCAGCAGCTAAATGACATTTCAACTGGTTTCAGTTCTGCAGCTTCCGAGACTAATTTGTTTGTTTAGGTAAGTATGCTACAGTGTCTAAATCTAGGCTAGGTCTTGCCACATTTGAAATAGCACATTCACTTTCATAACAGTACCTGAGTCATCACTGGCACATAACCAAAAAAAAAAAAAAAAAAAAAATTCCTACCTTTTGGTAATGTTGCCACTTTTTATAAAGTGTCAAAGACCTGGTTTGCCTTTATAACAAAGCAACTTCCTTATGACTAAGGCTTCAAGGTATGTTTCTGAGTAGTTTCCTCAGTCCTGGGTTGGTTAACATACTGGGAACTTAACATACAGGAAAAAAAAAGGAAGAGGAGGAGGTGGGTTAAAATTCAATCTTTGTTTTTGCACTCACATGCTGAGTTCCCCTTGTACGGTTTTAGCTGGTTCACTTCAGAGAACAGCCTGCTTTAAGATCTGGAACTAAATCCATGGTTCAAGTTTGCACTATTTGGATCTTAGGGTTTGCTTTTATCTTCACAGAAGTGTTTAATTACTGACGATATTAATGTAAATTGATATATCTTTATCTGGAAAAGGGAAGTTGGCAAAAACAATCAGATTTGTTAGATTGATTTAAGGTTAATGGATCTTCCAAGACATTAGGAATTAAAAAAAAAAATTGTACCAGCTAGTGTATATCAATATTTTAAACTCTGCTGAAAGCATCACCCTAATAGATTACATTTCACTCAGCTTTGCATAAAGAAAAGATGGGGAAAGAAAATTACAGCGTAACTATGTGCAACATGGACACATCCATAAAAACAAAATTCTTAGGGCAAACCTGTAATGTGGGAATGGCAAGAGATGGCGTTTCCTGAGCTTATTGCATTAATGAACACCTACTGATCATGGAAAACATATCAAAATAGTTTTTGAATAGTTTTCTTGGCAGTACCAGATCCTCATGCTATTGAACTCCCATAATTAAGCACCACAATAATGTTTCATGAAGAAAACCATGTTTTTCATGGATACAGTGTTTTTCATCATGCATGCTGCGGAAACCTGTTCATTCTCCATCTTTGGTCTCCTGAACCATAATTGCTTGCAGCTTTACCTCTTCATGTAATATTAATGCACTGCTCAACCAATGAAAGAAAGGCTTATTCTCTAAACGACTTTCACAAAGGACCTTTGATGATTTTAAGATGTTTACTATATTTGACAAAAACACTGCCTAGGTTTGAAACTTTATTTTACACTCTATAGACTGCCAAATATCTGCTGCTTAGAATGAAACAGGAGAAAATGCTGTTATCCTAGACTGATAGAATGGTTTGTGTTGTAAGGGACTTCACAGATAATTTAATTCCAGCCCCTCTGGCATGGGTGAGGACATCATCCAGGTTGCTTAAAATCCTCAGGCCAGGGCTTGAACACTTCCAGGGATGGGATATCCACAGCTTCTCTGGGTAACCTGCGCCAGTGCCTCAACTCCCTCAGAGGGAAGAATTTCTTCCTAATATGGATCTAACCCTGCCCTCTGTTAGTGGAAAGACATTACCCCTTGTACTGTTACTCCCCAGCCTGCTGTACAAAGTCACTCTCCAGCCCTCTTGGAGCCCTTTAAGCAGTGGAAAGGTCACTAAAATCTCCCTGGAGCCTTCCCTTCTCCAGGCTGAAAACCTGCAGGTCTCCCAGTCTGTCTCCAGAGGGGCTTCAGCAAGTACACCCCCTCCTTGTGTTGGGAGCCTCAGAGCTGGATGCAATACTCCAGGTGGAATCCCATAGGAGCAGTGGAGGAGGAGAATCACATCCCTTGACCTGCTGGTCACCCAGATTTTGGTGCAGCCCAGGATACAGCTGGCTTTCTGGGCTGCAGCACATATTGCCTGCCACATGTTATCATGCACAATGACTGGATGCCTATATTCAAAGATCTTATTTACTAGTTGATTTTTTATAGATAAATAAATTCACAAAATACTGTTACTAATAAAGTGCCCTTCTTCAAGTATGACTATCACAGATCTTACAGATGAAAGAACGACTCACAGGCAAGTTCAGCAAACTACCCAAGGTCCCATTCCAAGGTACAGGCAAGTAAAAATACAGAAGAAAAACCCTTAATTAATCTTGCCCTATTAACATCCATGACACACATCAATGGTATACGCATGCAGACCTTAACATATTGTTAATCTATACAAAAAGTAATAAAAGGGTAATTAGTAAGCAGAAAGAACACATATTTTAAAAAAGTAAGCAACTGCCTTTGCTCTAGTCATTTTGTAAATTAAATCACTTAGAAAAGAAATATTACTTTGAGACTTAAGACATAGAGTTTTATGTTTACTAGCATTGTTTATTGTAGCAATGGATTGAGACAGACTTACCTGCCTATGCTTTTAGATTTTGCCCAGATTTCTTGTACACTTGAACAAGTAATTTGTATTTTCACTGTTTTAGAGGTCAGATGTGTGCTTATGTGTAGTTTTATTTCCAGCCATCCTTTGTCTTTCATATATGACAGCATGCTCTTCACTTGAGTGAAGAGCAATTTTTCATTTATGTACTTGATACCTAGGTCAATTTGTTTAAGCTTTTAGAAGGAATTTCTATATATTAATAAAATCAATAATAACATACTTGAAGTAGTAAGACTAAACCTTGCATTAATGTTAGATATAATATATCACAAAATTATTATGATCAGTCTTGATTAGAATAAATTTGGGAATAACTTAGGCTTGAGAACAGCTTTGTAAGATTAATGGAAGATTCACTAGCAAATTTATCATTCTATTAATTATAACTATATAGAAATCATTCCTTAAAAATATCTTATAATGACAAATTGTCCCTTCAGATTTAGAGGCATTACACATGCATATTGAGGACAAAATTTCATCCATTTGGAGTCTCACAAGAAAGATTGCAATCACTTCATTTTGTGTACTTTTTAGAGGTTTTTTGTCATAAGAAGATAAAGTTCAGCTATGTTGAGCCCCTTTAATGCACAGATATAACTTAGTGGGCAAGAATTAGATCCCTTCTTTAAAAGTGTCTAATTGAAGTAACATATTGAACCAAACCACTTACAAGCATGTCACAACAGCATTAGTATAAAACAGAACTGGTTGGCTTCCAGAAATTCTTTTTTAATATAATAAAAGGGCCTATGATTAATTTAATTGCAAGATTAGCCATCTTGACCCTTTGACATCATAAAATTGACTATACGTCAAATCCTCAAGTCCTGCAAATTGTGTCTGGCCCATACTCCGGTTTTAAATCTGTAATTTGACACTGTTCTGGTGAGATATAAGAATGTGACAGTTTCAAAAAATGAAAAAAATAAAAAGACAAATTAGAACTTGTGTTAACCCATTAAAGAAATGCAACTTTTTTCCTTTTCACAGCATGAATCTCAAAATCATTTTCTTAACTTTAAGTTATTGAAAGTTGAGAGAAATTTGCATCCTTTTCTTGACATGACTTCCTAAAAATGTTACTCTAGAACATGTTCGAATAAAGCTAGTGTCTTAGTCCCTGGATTTTCTCTGCAGAATCGACAGGAAACATAGGCACCTGGTTAAAAAGCATAATCAGAGAGGTCTGCAACAAGGAAACTATTAATAGAAAAAGAGAAGTAAAACAGGAACTATCGCCCTGTTTTCCTGAAATTTTACACCTATGCTGTAAGTATCTCAACTACTGTTTCCCGGGGTGAACACCCAAAATAGAGGACTGTGCAGATAGACTGTCCTCGTGTTTCTGGAAAAACCCTCCGACTGGGAACGTGAAAGGCTAAAACTCAAACCCGTTAAATAGTAAAAGAGACTTGACTCTTTTGGGAGACCTTGCTCACAAGAGACGTCGAAGTCTAAACACAGACATATTTTAGCCCTGTTTCTCACACTGAAGCAGGATGAGACACATTTCTCCGTGCAACATTCCAGGTGGAGAATTCCTGTTATTAGTTGGGAAGTGCAAAAATTTTATCAGGTCGGGACTTTATCGCCTACACACCTAAGGAGGATCAGTCCCTTATGCAGCTCTTGCTCCCTGGCATCCCCGATCCTCCCGCTGCCCCACCTGGCACTCCTGAGGCGCCTGTCCGGGCGGGCACGGAGCGCGCTGTGAGGGGAGGCGAACGCTGAGGGAGAAGCGGCAGCCGTGGGACGGGGCGATTCCCGGGGGGGACAAGGAGGCGGAGCTCGGCCCCAGCCCCTGAGCTGCACGGGGCGAAGAGTGCCTTGCAGGGGCCGCGGGCTCCCTGCTGACTTCCCCCTCCTTGGCTGTGCTTGGGCGGGAGCCCCCGGCAAGGGGCTGGGGGAGGCGCCTCGCAACAGATGGTTCAAGCCGGCTCCTGGCGCGGTCCGCATTGGCCAGCGACGCGGGAAAGGGCGGGCGGGTGCGCCGCAGTGGCCGCTCCACGGCGGGGGCGCAGCGCCCACAGCCCAGCTCGCTCGCCTCCCGCCGGGGTGCTGAGGCCACCTCCATTGCGGAACACTGGTCGCCTCTCACGGCTCCAGCACCTGTGAGGGTCCACCCGGTGAGGCTGCGAGCGGTGCCGCATCCGCGCACAGCCGGCCAGGGCCCCCGGGGCTGCTCCGGTGGCGGGGCGGGAGGCCCTGAGGGCGCGAGGCCCGGAGGGCGCGGCTGCCGCCCGCGCTCGGGGCCAGGAGCCAGAGCTGCCGCCTTCTCCGGTCTGACCGGTGCGCTGAGGAAACGGGGAAAGGCTGGAGGGATTCTCCCCCGAGTGGGAGACGGAATCCATGCCGGGGGAGTTTTTATCACCTGTAGGTGAGGGGAATCGCTGCTCCCTCTTCCCGCTTCCCCTTTCCCTGCATTCCAGCTTCACCGATGCAGAGCCGCTTGTAGTGAGTAATTACCGGGTTTCGGTCCTCGGCGCTCAGTGGGAAGTGGAGACTCACTGTCAGGTGGGGAGCTGAGATGCAGGGGAAGTGACTTGCCCAAGGTCAGCCTGTGAGACAGTGGCAAATAACGTCATGTGCTAAAAACTTCTGATTTCTAGCCATGAGCTGGGGCTGTTCAACAGCCCTGCAAGGCACCAGGCATAAATCTGGCTGTAGGACTTATCTTTTTTTCTCTTTTTTTTTTTTTGTTTGTTTGGTTTTGGGGGTTCTTTGGTTTTGTTTGTTTATTTATTTTTGGTGTGGGGGATTTTGTTTGTTTGGTTGGTTTTTTGTTGTTGTTGTTGGCTTATTTTAAAATCATGTATGACTGTTAAAGCATGCAGAGGTGCGGCATCTGTGTCATCTCCTTTGTTTTCTCCAACCTTCAGACATGTGAATAGATGGATAAGTGATTATGCTTTTCTGTAACTAATGTTAAATTTAGTAGGAAATTAGTGGTAAAAATACCATGTTTTTTTCTAAAACTTTTACCATGGCAATAAATTGGTTTTTTGGGTTTTTTCCTATTAATAGTGAATATCTTCTTATATCATCAGAAAGTTGTTGTGAAAAGCCCTTGAATTGGTTAAGTGGCAGCTGCATTCCAAAATTAATCTGCAGGGCAATAGCTTTTATTCTCAGTGCATGTAAGATATAAGGCACGGCAGGTCATGCTTTTAGAACTTACGCACTAGAGTATAATGTAGTTGAGTTCTCTGAAGGATTCAACTGGAGTGTTTGTTTTTGTGCTAGCTATGTACATAGCAATTCTCTTTCCTTCTCGCTCTCCTATCCAAGAATAATTTCAATGAATTTGCACGAAGATATTCTGTAGCTTATCCCTGCTAATGTTTAGTGTTTCTTTTGAATTTCTCATTATGTGAAAGTAAAACTGACACCTATAAGCATATATTCTAGATTTAAAGTATTATTAGAGTAGTCAGAGTCAATCCTTTTTATAGACTTTACCTAATCCTTGCATTTCATAAAATTTTCTACAGCAGTGAAACTGAAAAGTTAAAATGTGCTATTCAAAAGCTAAACTGTCCTTGCTACCATCTCAGTTTACCTTAGCTGCTCCTCTTGTTTTTTTTGGAGGTGGGGTGGGAGGGTAGGGAAATGGAACATGAGAGAAGTTAAATGCTGAAAATGTTAGTGTAAGTAGGACAGCTTTATTTTTAATTTCTGTTAGGAAGTTAGGTGAACTCTGTACACTCTTCAACACAAATCATGGAATTGAAGGCCAGGTTTCTGGTATAACAGGGTTTCCCCAGTGTGGATATTTTGTCATTTGAATTTACAGGGGTTTGGAAGTGTTGTTTTAGTTTCATTCAGAAAATAGAGTGTTAGTCTCAAATCCTTTATGGGATTTTTTTTTTCCCCCTGGACGTGGATATTTGAAAAAAAAAAAAAAGAAGACATTTTTAATTGTGCTTGTGTTTTGGCTATATATTATTTGATTGGCTTTTTTTGTTTTCTTTTTTATTTTTTTTTCCTTCAATAGATTCCTTGCAAGAAGTCCTACTTTGGGTAATTTCTAGCTGAAAGCATGTGAGAAAATTTAATGGCAACTATGTAGTAAGAAAGTTTTATATCAGAAGCATGGAAGCTATTAACACTTACTTTGAGCTCTTGATTTACATGTTAGTGCATGCTAAGCAGCTTCATCCTCATCACCTAGAGTGTAGTTAGATGCTATTCTGCATTACTAAATAAATACACTTTAGGCAGCCTCTTAGAGCAAGATGGTTGGCACGGAGCACCTAACATCCATGGGAAACTACTGTTGCAAAGTGGTTTTGATTTAAAACAATCTTACATCAAGGTCAGAATTTTCCAGTATGCTGATTATCCCTGTAGACATGTGGGCATAGCATGCCGAAAGGGAATCGGGGACAAAAGAAATATCTTATTGGCACTGGTGTGTAGCACACATGTTACTAATCCTAATGAATACAGTGTAGTTATGTGGTGTAGTTTTAAACAATTTTTTCAGTTGTGTTTTTGAATTAAAAAAAATCCCCAAATCAAACCTGAAATGAAATTTGAAAGCATCATAGAATAAGGACAATTAAATGTCTTTCAAACTTCTGGTCTCTGTTTTTAAAAACCTGCTCTGGATTTATCTCAGTGACTTGGTTAATTTGACTCTTGATCACACTCTTAATTTTTATTTTCTGGTGAGAAAAGTCTCACAATTAGCAGATAAGGATTTTAAAACACTGAACCACAACATGCTAGTTTTTATACTCTTGATTTCTGCTATTTCCTGTCTCTTTCTTATATGCTGTGAAAAATGTGAACTGTCTAGTTTTGATTTATTTTGCACAACACAAACTAAGCTTATTAATCTCAACTCAATTAAAATGACATGTTTGAGTGTATGTCAGCTTCCGAGAAAATTGTATTTTGTAATCCTGCACTTCACTATTCTGACAAGAATCCTGCGCTTCACTATTCTGAAGAAATGTTTCCAGCAGAGGAATCAATCAGAAGAAATGAATCATCATCTGTGGGGAGTTGAGGGGGTGGGGGGGGGAAGGCAAAAATAATGTTGTCTATAAATTAATTTACCTTTGAGCAAACTCCTGCTACATCTAGAAAGGTTATAACCTAGAATAGACCCTGATACTACAAAACAGTGTTCAAATTGTTTGTTGTATTCACCTTCTGTACTTTGCTGTCAGAGAAGGGAAGATCATCAGCTGCAGAAGTAGCATCCTTCAAACCTTTGATCCCAGATTCTGTTCCTGTTTTACAGTAGCCTTAGGAAGAGTGTCTGATTCCTCTTGGTTAAATGTGTTTCTAGTGTTGCACTGTGTTCTGAAGGAAATAGTCCCAAGTTTTCTTTTTTTATTATATTGTCACCAAGGAAAAACCGTTATAATTGTTCTGTGTTATCTTCTTTCCTTTGTTAGCATGTATTCTGTAGAAACCAGTAATAGAGAAGTTATTGTACTTCAAGTGGAAACCTCTGCAGAAGATGTCACCTGTTCTTTGTGGTAGGAGCCTTAAATGGAGTTCCAAGGTGAAATTATTTACTGCAGATAGGAACTTGCTTTAATTTTAAAGTAGGATTTAATAATGATATTACAGTAATCCTTTTCATGGTGCGTAAGTTGCAGAAAATGCAAGGCTAAGCTAAAAATCACTTCAAGTACAATGCAGTTCACTGCAAGTTCATCTGATCTGTCAGACTGCTACATGAGTACCTTGAGTTTTCTTTCCTTCTTTAGAAAAACTTGTGTGACAATTTCGAAGTGGTTAGTCTCTTTAAATAACAGAAAAGGTGAGAGGGAGCGTGCCACATTAGCCACTTTCCTAGCTATGTTCATGTTTACATAGTTGAAGCGCACATTATTATCCATTTTTACCTTACTAAATGGGCCAAAGGTGTTGCAAAATAAGGTTTCAAGCCCTTATTTTGCGGGGGGTTTATAAGCAATATTATCATGCATGTACTGAAGGTGGCGAAAACATATTGTGAGCAATGGAGTACCTCAGTTTGCATCAGCAGAAATTGGAAAATAACTTGGTGTGTATTTTATTGGTCTAATTAAAAAATACCTGTTTAAGAATCTCAAAAGTAGAGATAGTACTGGGCCACTGCAGATAAGTAACTCCCTGGCCTAATCCAGTATTCTTATTCTCACGCTAAGGCACTTACAGAGACCTATCAAGGTCATTGTTTTATCTTTTGTTGCAGCTGATAATAGACATTTTAGCATGTAACAAGAATACAGATGTAAAGATGTATGATACTGAGTAGTCCCCATGGCTCAGCAAGTTCTGCAAGTTGTACTGGGTTTACATGTCACTTTTAGTAACCCTTGATGGAATTTCTTTGCCTATAAATGTTTGTTTTCATTAAATTGAACCTGTATTACTCTTTTGACAATTTATGTTTGGATTGCACTTTTCGCAAAGATTCTTGAAGCTGTCTTCTGCATGGTAGTTTGCATTTTTGAGCTCTTCGTTGAGTGTGGATCAGTAAGGTGATATGAAGAGAAGGGAACTAACTTGAAGATATGTGTATAACTATGATTAGAATAAGATTGTTTGGGAAAAAAAGCTGAAAAGAAGAGGAAATTCTTAGAAAAATGGCAGGTTGAAAGATAACATTTCCAATGAAAGAAAATGCTAAATGATTCTCTGTGAATTAGTTTTAAAAAGCCACTAAGACTCGTTAATTTAAAACTATTTTTTAAGTCCCATGTAAACTTTGTATTCAGAAGCAGCAGCATTTAAAATTGCTTATCTGATGATCTCTGAATGTATTTGGTATATTGTGAAGGTTATTGTGTTAAGTTGGAATATGGTAAGGATTTCTTTGACTCTTAGTAGGCATAGAGCTGAGGCACTTATTAACTAATTTCCCAGGAAGCCTTTTAT
Source organism: Serinus canaria (assembly GCF_022539315.1). Taxonomy (NCBI): domain Eukaryota; kingdom Metazoa; phylum Chordata; class Aves; order Passeriformes; family Fringillidae; genus Serinus; species Serinus canaria. Next base: position 14,610,006 of record NC_066333.1, read on the forward strand.
GGGTTGATTTACTACTGTATTGCAAAAAGATGTCTCAGGAGTGTGATAACATTTAGCTGATTATAAATTTTAGATGTTACTGAACATTCCACATCATCTGTTGGAGGATGGGGGGAGAACAAATTCCAAATAATAACACTAAAGCATATGGTGTGGAAACCATATTGTATTGGGGGATTGTAGCAGTGAAGGGGTTTAGATGGTAGAAGCTGGTACCTATTTCCCAAGAAGCATCTCCTGTGGAAAAGCTGCCTAGGTAGGCATTCAGGCAAAGCAGTCTAGTCCACACACCACACTCAGCACAGATAGCTCAGCAAAGAGAGGCAGAAGGGCCTTTTGTATGATAAGTTCCAGCAAAGGTTTATTCCAGCATGCCGAAAGGGAATCGGGGACAAAAGGCCGGGTTGTGTGTTGTGCACAAGGTTAAGGAGGGGTCAGCAGCCAATGATCTGAGGGCATGGGGGCGGCGCATAGGGCAGGGCAAAGGGCATTGGCCTACGGGAAGACAAGGCCGGCCACCAGGGCTATCACCGCCAATGAGAGAACAGGGAAAGGAGAACATACAGGGAATGTGAACTGGGGTGGATCGCAGTGTTGCAAGGTTCCATGGGGAAGTCTTTTCTTTCAGCCTAGGTGGTGACTTTATGGTATATTCTTCCATTCCCTTAGGGGGGCAAAGGATTCCACAGGGGATGATTTGCTTGGTGGTTCTTCTGATATCTAAATGGTGTAATGTTTTACATCATCTGCTCTAGAAACCCTGTGCTGCAGAAATTGTACATTCATGTGATTATGAATCTAGACTGAATAGTACTATGGAATGGAGTTTTGTTAAACGCTGATTTTTTTTTTCCCCCCCCAATTCTGATCTTGATGCAAGTTTTGGCAAGAGAACTCACGAGCCACATTTCTGTACCTCTGCATGAAGTTAGGTTTATAAGTTACTAATGCAGGTGCTAGATGTCTCTGAATTCTAGGAGAGCTACACACTTATAATAAAAATTTTACTGTGGAGAATTCAAGGTCTTAAAGTGCTTGCTTAAATCCATTTACTGTTTTATTCTGTCTAATTCTGTTTGAAGGCCTTAAGATCAATCTGCTTTAAAAAAGTAAATCGACCCCGCTGGTTTGAAATACATTATACAGGATTCTTGATAATTCATGCAGTCTTTCAAAATCCTCTTCTTTAGGGCAGACTGATGCACATCTGTGGAGTTCAAACAGGTTCTAAATTTTTATTTAGTATTATCAATTCTTTCAGCATTTGGGCTTCTCATGTTAGAGCTGCTGAGGTATGTTGTTCATAAGGGACTGTATAGTGAAAAAATACTTATATATGTTATTTAGGTGGTGATCAAACTCATTAAAACCTAATGTTTTGGGTTTTTTCTCAACCCACATGACTTTTTTTTTTTTGTTTAGGCTTGTGTCTTGACTACTTTCTTGCCAACCCTGTTTTGGAGGGAAATCTTCGATGTTTAATATTCAGTATTTGTGCATGTATGTGAATACTTAAATTCAGAACCATTTAAGTTGTATGCATGTTTGTGTAGACGCTGTATTTTGATTCATCAAAATAATGTGACATCAGTTAAAAGTGATATGAGTCATGACAGGCATGGTGCCCTGGTATCTAAGATACATCAGCATGCTGATAAGTTACGTGCTTTCCTGCTGTGAGAACTGGTTGCTGTATTTGATTCTTTAGCCGAATACAAACTAAATTAAATCTGCAGTGACCTATATTGTGCTATAGCTAATGACCCAGTTAACCTCTGGTTAATTTTCTGTCTCTTGGTGTCCTGGGAACAGGGACATGTTTATTTCAGTAACCACAAACCTTTAGAAATGTGCCACTGGCATTTATCATTCCAGAGCTCTGTGTTTTAACAGAAATTAACTAATGGGCCATGGGGGTCTGCAGAAGTTGTAGAATGCCAATGAGGAGCTTTCTTTTACTTTTCTTCCCCCCTGATTTACATGACTAAGCTTTTAGCTTTTCTTGATTTTGTTTTTGTTTCTTGAGTATTGATCTGTCTCCTGTGGAGGAAACAAACTATTTGCTTAAAGTGCAGGACATTACTGCTGGCAGCTTCCCAGGAACTCCCCTCTTTTTCATGCTTTAAATTAAGCTAGAACCAGTACAGATGCTGTTAGGGAAGTTTGCAACTGATGCAATTCTATTATTGAATGGATGTGTTATGCAAATAAATTTGAATATAACCATAAAATAATAATGAAGATCTGTCTAAGGGCAGATCAGAGTACAACTTTTCTGATGTAAATGGCATTCTCTGGCACCTGGGTGGGCTCATCCATGAAATATATATGTTTTTTTTAAGGAAGTGAAGTTATACAATAATCAGCTAAAAAATGTAGAATGGTTATTCACACCCATTCATAGTAGCAGTTCATCCTGTCTATGTCACAGATCTGTTAAGTAATGTATAATCCAAAACAACCTGAGCATTTTCTGACAATTAGAGCACCGAGCACTTACAGGGTGAAGCCTTGAGAAAGAGCTGTTCTAGAGCCAATCCTTTCTGCGCTGTCTGTTCCTAGAAGTTTTTAGCACAAATTTCCTTTGGAGATAAAATCCTTACTTATTTTTTGTTTTGCCTGTGGCAGCAACAAGAACAGCTAGAAACAACTTTTCGAATGCTCTGCAAAAAGCAGACAAACACTTCTACAGCAATCCTGAGTCCTTTGTTGTCCATGTAGAGAGATGGGTTTGGCAGGGGAACGTGGAATTTTGGGCTGTTACAGGACACTTGTGCAGACACTTGTCTTGTTTTGGGACTTTTTATGACATAAGAATCACTTCTTGATGATCATATGTTAAAAATATGCAATATCTAGAGGGACGGGAGACATTTCCATTAACAGATTTTTGGGAGCTTGCTCTGTTCAGTCAGGTGGCTTAGAGCACTGCACCAAATAAGCAGTGTCTTTGCTCAGTGGATGCCATGGGTATGTTCTGCAATTTTGCTCGAAATCATCTACCTGCACCAACTGGGAAGAACTGGCATACCCTTTTATCTGTCCACATTTCCTTGTTACCTGTAAATCCCATTGAACATAATAAAAACATTCCTGAGACAGGACTGTACAAGCAGTGTTGCTTGCTGTGAAACCACTGCCATTCAGATGGGACTTTGCATATATTCTACCTTGTGGTTAAACTAATTTTTTCCTCTATTTTAAGGGCATGTATGTAAGAGATCCACCACATTGAATACTACTGGGCACTGCAGCCCTTCTCCTTTCATAAAGGTGAAAAAAGGAGTGAATCTGTAGAAATAATACCAAGTTGTGGTTTGTTATGTTGTTACAATGTGGCTTTGTGCCTAAACTTAAATTATGAAAATGTGTCCTGTATTTTCCTGGGATTTTTGTTTCGGTTTTCTTTTAATGGCAGCAGATGATGTAGAATATCAGCCTCTGTCTTGTTTTGATTGTCTTGAAAATTAAGTTGAAACAAAAGGAATTTTAAGTTGTAAGATATTAAATCCTTCTTTCTTAACTGAGTGGAGCATCTTGAAAATGAGAACTTTTTCTGTCAGTCATCTGAGAGTACAGGGAGTTCTATGTATAAAGGCAGTTAAAGTGCTCTACAGCTTAGTCCCTGGTCTTTCTTTTTATGAGCTTATTCTGTCAGGGTCTGTTAGTTTTGGTATTGTTAGCTGTTTAACAGGATTTCAGACTTGGCGGTGGTCTCCATGGGTCCTTTCCCTATTTCAACTCCAAGTATTCCTACTGCTAGAGGAAAAAAACAACTGTGACTGAGAAGATTGGAATTACACACAGTGTAATTCCCTTATTCATAAATTTATAAGGGAATTGCTTCTCTTGGTTAGTGGTTGAAAAGAACCAGATTGCAAACTTTTTAAAGAGCTTGGGAGTATGCTTTTCATATATTTCAAATCCTAACCTCAGTTATATCCTTTGTGATTAAAAAGAAATCAATGAGAGAAGCTATTAATGTATAGATATATCTGATGTTTCTGTTAATTTCTGCAAATGTGCAGTTGCTGCTATTAAGCCAAGAACAACTTTTTCAGATCAAAGGCTGAACCTTAATTCCTTTAAGACGGGGTAAGAAAAATATACCGTGTTCTGGTTAATGTTCTCATGTGGTATGTGTTCAGGTTAAGTTTTGTGAGTAAAAGTAATTTTGCCCTCTTGTGGATGGGGCAATCTGATGTCATGCATTCATTTATCACAAGTAATTTCTGAGTGCCTCACAATATAATGAACTCTGATTAACTTTTTAAGGTAGAAGTAGGGAAGCATGAGAACGACAAAAAAAGGAAAATGTTAAAACATTTCTGAAACGGTATTTCAGAAAGAAACTTTGGAAATTCTCTTCACTGAATAGGACTCTCATTGCATGTAAATTTGCAAAAAGGGAAAAGAGTTTTTAAAATGTTTTGAATTATCATCAAAGATTTCATATACTACTTGATGAATATAATAATAAATAATATCTCTGTTTATAGAAAAGAAATTATCTCTGTAATGGTCCTAATTTCAATTACTTAACTGAACTTGTCAGAGATTCGGCTCTTGTTTGATTTCTTTCTTCAGTGCACTTTGACACTTGCAGGAAGGTTAATTGCCACTGCCTGCATTGTGGGCACTTTAGGACACTTCAGATACTACCGCTGTTTGTCTCAAAGGACTGAAAACACTTTGCATAAATATTCTATTGTATAAGAATGATATGAAGAAGCTCATCTCCTATATTTGTGCTTGAAAATAGTTCTGTTTGAAGTGTAAACACTAATGGAAAAAACTGTTATTTTGAGACTAGATTTGTATTTAAAAGGCAAATATGTAAAAAAAAAAAAACCTAAGTTTTGATCTTTTAAACATGACTGCAAGTTGTCTGTTAATGACATTAATGAATCAAGTTGTTTAGCCTAATGGATATAATTTCAAAAACCTTCCTCTCAAAAGTTAAAATGTAAATTGCCATACAGCTTTAGAGGTAAGGACTACAGGAAATTAGTGCTGGCTCTTTATGGGTACTGATTCCATTACTATACCCAAGATTTGAGTACATATTTAATGTATTCAAATCCATCCTGTTATGGTTTTCTTTTTAAATAATATACTTAAAAACTCTGAAACAAAGTACCAAGCTTTTAATTATCTGCCTCTTTTTCTCTTTGCTTCTCTTTGTGCTCCATAATTGTTGTAAGAAGGACAACAATTCATCTGCCAAGCAGTTTTCAACACAGAGTGCAGAATTCAAGTAACTTCTGTCAATCCACTTTTCTTCCTGGAAGAATTTAACAAGACATTGTGATCTCCTCAGGTACTGAAAATGCTTAAGGCTGAAAAAAGAAACTTATACCAGAGTGTTTTCCTAAACCAAATGCAATGCTAATGTCTTTTTGAGAATGTTTATAGAAAGAATAAAGCATGGCTGTGTTGAATTTATTGAATTAGGTTTTGTTGTTTCAGTCCTTGAATATATGTCAAATAATTTGGATTTTTTTTTTCACCATCCAGTTGTCTTGATGCCTGCAAATTTCACTCTTCTATAACACCCAACTGGCCAAGTAAAACTCTGGAGCTGGAAAGCTTTCTGTATGGAAAGATATTCTTGATTTGGAAGATAAGAAGAAAGGTAGCTGTTAAACCCATGAGTTTAATACCAAATTCAATCTACTTATGCTAAGACAAGAATAGAATATGGCATTAATTTGGAGTCAAGTGACTTCAGTACAGTTTCACTGGGATAATTCAATAGGAAAAGAAAAGGCATTTACTCTTGCCTCTTTAGACTATTTCTCTTTGAAGATGTCTTGTTTCTGTTAGCAGTTTGCAGAGACTAGCTCTGTGAAGAAAAGATCCCAGTTTGTCAGCTTGGGGGAAGGGGAATTTTTTATGTGGAAAGAAAAAGGCGTTAGTTCATTTTGTGGGTCTGACATGTTGGCTATCCCCAGATACAGTTCTGAAAGAAAAGTGTCTATTGGCCATGCATTTGTTATTAGAGATTGAAAAGTGGAGAAGGAGGTGAGTGTGTGGGATTAAAAGAAGGTAGCAGAGAATGGAATAGGATATTTCTTCTGAAAGACATGAGAGAAGGTACATCTCTGCACATTTTATGCCTTAGAGGGAAAACTAGAAGGAGTCATCAGACCTATGAGCAGATATGAATATGAAGCTGAGCTTTTCCCCAACTTGAGAATAAGATACAGTACATGACATTAAAAAGAAATACTGCAGTGCTAAATAAGATATGAGTATAAGGTATATACCTCTTAACTGACTCATCTACTATGACAGTTCTCAACAGTAGGAAGTTTGTCAGATGTATGGCACAAAAAAAAAAAATTCAAAATGAGTTTGATGGTAATGAAGTCATTAGATCCAAACTTTGTCTGCAGGTGTAAATTGATAATTTCTAGAAATGAAGAAGAATGATGGATGTCACCTGTGTAGGTTGGCATGCTTTGGCTTGACATGTATTACCGGGGTGATAAAGGATTTTACCTTTTTCTGTTTACTTGTGCCTGTACATTTATGGAGTGTTTTAGATGAGTTCTGAGGATAACATGCAACAATAGAGCTCACTATAAACTAATTAAAAATGTGTACTGTTTCAGAAATTCTTCAGTGGGTGCTTGGAAATTGAATAATGATATAAGTATTGCTAGCCACAGCAAGTTTTGCTTGTCAGTTTATCTTTCATTTAGTCATCTCACCTGTTAAAAACAGCAGTGTGTCTAAAGAGAAAGGATCAGTTAAAGATGACTGGGACAATTTGCACCGGCTGTGACACTTGTAGAGGTGAATTTGATTATTTAACCAGGTGCACATTTGTTATGCAAGAATTACAGTTATTACTGTGCTTGAGGGCAGTCATTTGAATGAAATATAGTACTTATATCAATAGTAGAAATAGCGAATTATGTCCAGGATCTTTAGTCTCATTCAGTACAACACTCAACCCTTGGAGGGGTGACTAGTCTTAAAGTAATCTGCAATAGTGTTCTGGTGAACTCCAGGTAGGAGTAAGTTAAATCCAGTGTATATATTTGTCTACTGAGGTGGCAAGCAAGTTAGCCACTCACATCTCTTTTCATGAATTTCTGACATTTTTGAAGTTGAACCATTCATCTGGCCTGTCATCCTCCATGAAAGGGGAAATATGATTTGGTCCAAAGCTGACATTTTTAATACATCTTTAATGGGTTTGGATGCACTTGAGAAAGTATTCTAGTACAGTGTGAGGTTCTGCTGGGTAAATTGAATGGGTAGTACCATGCATAGTTAAAAGCACACACAGGTTGTAGGCTCTCTTAATGTTTCTATGTCCATTGGACAGAGGTGAATGGGGCCAATGTGCTTCAGAAAAATAATTAACGAGACTAGGGTGTGATGCTTTAGGCCAGAAAGATGCTTGGCTTTGGAAGGGAAGTGGAAATCACTGGCACAAGGAGCTTGATGGTTTTGATGAAGTGGATTGAAAGTATGAGGAGATAACAGTAAAAACAGAGGGATTGAACTTCACAGGGCTATGGATCAATGTAAGCTGTACTAAGCAAACCACTGGAATATGATTTACGGAGCAGCCCTAATACTGGCAAGGGGATGAACTGAATAATAATCTAATATGGGACACAGTTCATGATTATACCCTTCATTTTGAGCTGTCTGTAGAGCTGAATAGAGATTAGTGATAAACACTTTTTCTTTTTGCTTTATTTTTGTGCCCATGAGCTTTGCTAGCATGTTTTAATAAAAAGCTGAAGTTGGTCTTGTGCACTGTCTCAGGCTTTAAGCCTGAGTGTTTATGCTGCCTTCTAATACTACCTCAGAGGTAGCATTCGTGTGTTTCTGAGAATATCTATGTGACGGTATAGGCCTCACTGAAGAAGTATGTGACCTCTATATTTGCTAATTTTCGGTGGATTTTTCCCGTTCAAGGCATCTGAGTATCTTCATAAAGCACTATGAAGCTACAATTAATTGTCAAAGCCTTACTGGGGAAGTCCACACTGCTCCAGAACATAAAAGTGATCTGTTTATTACCTGTAATATCATTATTTGTTTCCTTGAACAGTAATTGATGTCAATTATAGATGTCTATAAACTTGAAATTCTGTTGTTTATCTGCTAAGGACCTTGAGAGTGTGATCTTCTAACTCACTACAGTAGTATAGATTCCATCTGTAGTGCAAGAATTGTCTAGGGACATAAATTACAGCAATTAAAATTACCTAGAGGAGAGAGAATGATGCATTATTAATTGGCATAGTCATTAAAGGGCTGAAAAGAACCTAAAAGAGATACAATGTCAATACTCAAGCACTAAAAGTGACAGGCAGTGTTCAAAGACCCCGGATTGTATTCAAAGCCTAAGGCCATTAAGACTCAGGCAATTATGTGGAATTTTATGACTGTGGATTAAGATCATTCCAAAATACTAACCATATGTTAAAATGGAAATTTTTTAAGAGTGGTGCTGTTCAGATGCCTACTCTGGGGACTGGAATAGTAGTGCAATTAATTTCAACCAAAAGAATGTGTTGCACTTTATTTTAAAAGAAATTGGAAACAACAAAGAGTTGTAAGGAAATCCCATCTGTAATTTGGTGAATTTAGGCAGAAAATTAACATTTTTCAGCATTAAATATAATAATTTGAGTTTATATAAAGAAGAATAAATCCTGGTACACTGAAGAATGAAGATTTAATCAGGAGTCTCTTTATACCTCAGAAACAAAGTTTTGCCTGTGTCATGCTGAGAAATACAGCAGTGTTTGAGTAAGAGGCTCATGATAATGTTGCTCTATGTCAGCTACTTAATTTTTCATAAAACTTACTGTCAATGAGTTTGTGATTTACCTACCTCAGCTAATTTGCTTCATTGGAATAATGCTTGTTTTGTAAAATAGTCCACTTGTAGTGCTATAAATGAAGAAAAAAATGGGGAAAGGATCTGTTTTTCTTGAGAGAACAGTTTTAATAATTGATTTGCAAAGCAAAGTAGGCTTCAAGTACTGGAGGTGTTAGGACAGTAGTTTACTTGTTTTGACAACTAACGGGACAGTGTATGTCTCCTGAGTGGAAGGTTAAAACTCCAAAGCAAACATCTCAAATTTTCTTCATGTAAGGGAACCTTGGGAATTTTTGGCTTTTAAAAACTTGCCAATAGTTTCCTCTTCTACTTGCTAAGAATTCAGATTTCTAATTCATCTCACTGTCTACTCTAAAGTTTAAACATTGAATGTGATTAGCTTTGCTGAACAGATGTCAAATTGAATGGCCTCTGTTGATTCAGAGAATCTGAGTAGTGTCAGAGTTCAGTTACTATGCTTTCAGGAAGGCCTCCTGTTGCCAAAATGAGCTTTCTTTTTTCTATTTCCAGTTTCTATGCCAGAGTCTTCATCAGCATGCAACCAGACTTAAGAAAAGCATGTATGTATAGCCACTGAAAGAGGAATACAAGTGTACAGCTACAACTTCTCTAAGCCACCCATGCACTACTTGCCCTGCTAGCAAGTTAAAGGGGGCTCCCTGTTTGTCTGTATTAGACCGGTACCTTTTTGCCTGAGTGAATATTTTTGACCAGTTGGTATCCTTCTGGTTACCAAGAAGCAGATATGTGATGACTCTTGTCTGCTTAGCCATTGAGCAATTGTTAAAATCTATCATGTAACCTCAGAGACAGCAAGAGCAAGGCCGACTTTACCTCGGTGTTCAGTGTAGTAAGAGTTTGCTTGTTCCAAGTTTAATGATTCATAACTGTCACTCTGAAATGGCTTTATTATATCCAGCACTTTATTATTTTAGCTTTAGATACTTTGCTGTTACATCCTCAAAACTGCATTGGTTTGAATTAATTGTTTGGTAGTCAGAGTGGGTATCTTATGATGCAGTGTGGTTTATTATTGGTTTTGTTCTCCTGGGATGTTTCTGTGATTCAGTACACGATGCCAACCAGAAATTGTGGAATTCAAGATCTCTGAGGTCTAAGTAACTAACAAACTCTCATTATTCCATTCCTGTCTTCCATTAATTTTGCTGCTGCTGTTAGGCTGTGTGACCAACTCATTGCCTGGAGCTGTAATCATGTCAATCGTTAGAATTGAATCAGATTGGTGAATATTCTTTTCAAGTCTTATAGGCAAATAAGTTTGGCTTGTATTTTCAAACACTCTTTGATGTCAAAAACCAGACATATGTGCCCACAAACTCAGCTGTGTTCTACCCTGCTCCTTTGGCTCAGATTTTCTGCAATGCAATGTAAAATAAAATCAACTGCATGAAACCCAAACAACCAAATTCTTCATTACTTAAACACTAACATTTTATGCAAAATAGCAGTCCAAATTAAACTGGTTTTACTGGAATTTACTGCTGCTGATTGGTGTAAGCACTGAACATTTTGCTTTAATTTACTCAAATTATGAAATATAACAGGGGAATAATTGTATTGTTTTTACAGTGTAGTTATATTCCACAGCATCTGACTTTGGCGCTACTTTGCCATATAGGATCAGAAAAGTAGTTGTTACCCCCTTCTGGGGCTGTTTTTTTTGTTAGTAGGGAACTGAAAATTGTGCATAACATGGATTGGTAGGGTTATTTGGAGGAAGACACTTGTATTTTAAAAAGTAAATATATAACATGTGCTGTAGTGATTAGTGAGAAACATTTGTATTATTGATACTCTTTTTTAACTGGAGTGGGGGCAGAATAAGGAAAAGTTATAGATAAATTTGTCTTCAGTCAGTATTTGGTGAGCAGTAAACTTTTCATCAGGTTGCTTATAGCTGGGGAGCCAGTTACTTCCCTGCCATTTCATAAAAACTCCCGCATTAGAGTTGGTCGCAGCAACTACGAGCTAGTCTAAGTGTCCAGACAAAGTAAAAGAGCACATGAAATGGCTGGATTGAAGTAAGGTTGAAAGGTGATGTTAAGCTTTCCTGATGCCTGTCAGAAGGGTTGAGTATTGCAGATATGAAGCACACCGTATTTCCAGCTGAGTAAATAGGAGGCCCTACTGCTCAGAATTGCTGTAAATAATGATAAGACTAAGGAAGAAAGAGATATCAGCTAAGATCTTCATACTATAAAGGTAGGTTTCATTTCATGTTGTTTGAAACCACAATTCAGTGATAACAATTATAGAGTACCATCTTACACTTCTCTTGACAATAGACCACAGGACATAGAGCACACATTCATATTACAGAAGAAACAGGAATTACCTCCTGTAATTGCATTCCTTGCTGCCCTTATTTTGTAAGAACTTTGGAATGTGTTAATGTCTCTTTGAGCTTTTTCTGATAGTTTGACATTGTTGAATTTTGAGAAAAGACTGTACAGTTGTTTCCTAGGAAAAGGAAAAAAAGCCTTTAGGAAGAAAAAATTCATTTTCTTTTGTGTGTGTTAAGAACTGCTCTCACGTGGAGCAGGGACTCAGCTTGGCTGAGGATGTTGTGGGACTGGTCTTTCTGATTTAACAATCTTAGGCACAAAAGCTAAAACAAGTGTTGGTTATAGGATCCGTGGTTTCATTTGCATGCCTGGCAGCTTTCTGGGGAGGGAAAAAACAACCTGACTAAACAGCCCCTTTTTTCTTTTTTTTTGTAGTATCATTTTCTCTTCTTTCTGCTTTTTGACCAGTTAGTTTTTGCATATGCTGTCCTTAAGAGTGAACTCAGCAAAGCAGAGTTCAGAAGGCCTTTCCACCAGTATTTCTTCTGATCTGCCAAGACACTGAAATACAGAAATTAGACACCCCCAGAAATACAATCCTTGTATTTTGTTAATGCATTCTCTATGCTGAAGCATTTATGAAATTATTTTTAATTGTACAGTTAAAGTGAGTGGGCTATACATTAATTACAGTGTATGAACAATAGCATTTCCTAAATTTTAATGTTCTCGCTTTCACTTTATATTTTTACTTTGCTTTTTGATACAAGAACTTGCAAATCATACTGTTTGAGTAAGAGCATTGCAATTTTTTTTTCTTGCATTATACTTAAATGAAAATGTAGCAGATTGTGAAAAACTGGAATTCAGACAACTTGTAGGTATAACATGACAAGGCTTTGAAAATTTACTAGTAATTTCTGTATATGGTACAGTCTTGAAATACTGAATTTCAGATTTCTTCTGAAGGACCCTTTCTTTTTGACAGTATCTTTTGCCAGACAGATGAAAATCTGGCCAGGAAGTTACCCCATGCTGTTTGCACATGTGTAGGCTTATGTGTACTATGTTTAAAGGTGCATCATTATTTATTTTCCTTTATTGAACTTCTTCTGTCATTTATCATATTCTAAGAGGTCAACTTCACTTTCATAAACAGTTTATTAATAATCTTCATTCAGTTAATGTAGCCAGGGAACAGCACCTCCCCTGCAGTAGTGCCACCTTTCATATCAGAACTACTTTACTTGCATTCTTTATGCCAGATTAAAGTCATGCTGTAGATGACACACCTTGCATATTCCAATTTAACTTGCAAAATAAGTCAAACTGGAACGTTTGCAGTGGTCTTTGACAAAATATATGATTTTACTCAGCAGCAGAGATCCTAGAGAGGTCATTGGCATGTGACCTGAAATACTACTGCGTAGTAGCCATAGTGTAAACAGTTACTGACAATTAAGTGCTGTAGATGCAGGGTGCATTGCAAACTTCTGATGAGAATTGTAGTGGTCCATGTAGTTTGGTCTTGAGAATATCTTTTGGCAGGCTGTTACACATTTTAAAAATGTGATACACAGAAAAAATAAGCACATTAATGAAACATATTGCTTGATAAATTCATTTGATTTCCTCTGATTCTCATATTCTACACTGAGGTTAGTGGATTTGGGGTGGCATAACTTAGGACAAACAGACCAAAACATGATGTCAAGGGTCAAAAAACAGTAAAGCTGAGAATTTCAGGAAAGAGAAATAGGAACCGGAGCTCTTTTATTTGTAAGTCCACAAATTCTCCCACTTCTAGTTGCTCCTCTCTAACTGGGTTGTACAAGAACCTGACAATTTTAACAATCTCTTATGTGCTTTTTTTTTTTCCTGTGGGCCTTTCTTCTAAAATATGAAGCCAGCATTACTGTTGTTCTTATGGAGTTGATGATGTACTTATATCTATTGTTTATTGGATAATTTGCTAGATATTGTAGATGAAATTAAGGGTTTAGATGCACTCTTTTTAAAGATACAAATGGAGTTCTATGACTTTCTTAAAAATACTATTTTTTAGTAAGCGGAGAAGAAGCCAGCTATCAAAATATTACATTGCGTAGTGTTCTTGTTACAGTTGCTAGTTGGAGTGTTTAAGTGATGCTTCCTCTGAGAAAAAAGCTTGATAAATAACTAAGAATCTTCTTGAGCCAAATCACATTAACTGACACTTCTGTAACAGAACATGGCTTTTTTTTTTTTTTTTTTTGTGGGGATTTCTAGTTTAACCTCCTTCTTAATCTTGGTCTCCTCTTTCCTAGCAATGTGTTTTGCAAGGCAAAGGAGTGCTTTTTACTCTGTGGACTCATGAGGTTATCTGCTATAATTTTTGTTTATCGTATTTTGCTTTCTTTGTTGACTCTTAATTTAATTTTATCATAACTTGGCATGTTGTTTAGTTGCTGTTTCACTGAGGTTTGCAGCTCCCCTGCCCTCATCATGTCACTTTTGATTAAGCAACTGCAAAGCCCTTTACCCAGCTTCTAAAGGGTAAAAGTCAAAAATCAATAATGTGCCAGTCCTCTCAAAATGCAGTAGCAGCAAGAGGTAAATGAATGATTAAACGTGATTAATAACAGTGTAATGGAAGATGCAAAGTAGGGAAAAGTACTCACTTTAGTCTAAACTCAGAGATTTATTGTTGAATACTACAAATAATGGAATCGTCAATCTTCCAAGGACTAAAAAAAGGCATATGCTGCAGCCATTTTAAAATGCAGTGAAAAAAATCTTGCCTCTTCATCACTGTCTGTTGTGGTCTAGTTATTCTGAGTATAAATTACATGCTGCAGAAAGAAACAGGCATGTAAAATATGTAGTTAAAATTGTTTGCTTCTTGTACAGTTTAAATTTGTCAAGAGTGTTGACAAAGGGAAAAAAATAGTATTTTTGATTACTATGAATGTGTGTACAAAGATGCAAGTGTTCATGTGGTTTTGTAAGATGGTAATTACACTTACTAAAGCATAATGGGAAAAAAATAATGATATATGCTCAGCAGTGCCTAGAGTTATTGGTTATTGACAGCAGAGAGGACTCGCTGGAGACAGGACTTGTTTCCTGACCTTGCTCACCAAAGATGAAAATATGCAGAAATGGAGAGGAGTCAGTATTACATAAGTGGAAAAGATTTGATAGCTGTTTGTAGCTGAGAGTTAAGTTGTCCATGTCAGAGAAGAAAACCGTCCAGTCCAGCTTCTGCAGGAAGCAGTGCTATGGATTTCAGTTGAAATTCTATGTTTTAAGAGTTCTGAATTTGCATCCTGGAAAAAAGCAATATCTAAGGTATCACAAAGCTGTTTCTGCACAGCAAAATATGTCTGAGTTTCTAAAGGTGTGTGGGTGGGAGCAAGCTCAGAGAAGCATAGAAATCTCTTCCTGGGGTAGATAAAATAGCAGGGATCCTGAAGGACTGTGTGTTACAGCGCAGAGCAACATCTCTGTAGATGTGGGGCTATGGCTTCCTCTTTCTGTAATGAAACCTTTCATGGCAAACCAAAGACTTTCAAAGGCTCTTCATTCAGTTAGAAAAATAGAGCAGTGGTGAAGTCTTTGGCTTTTTTCTTTCTATCTTTGAATAAACTAAAGCTTGGTGTTACAACTGGTTCAGTCTTCAGCATGAGAAGTCTTGGGTAACTTCAACTATTCTGAGTTCAAGGGCTCATCATTATCTGTTTTCAGTACCAACTTCTTGCACAGTTAGATTCTAGATGCCTAAATTAATCCTGTGGCTTTTAACGAATGTATCATCACTGTTACAGGTTTTATTCTCACCATCATGTCTCATGTGTGCTTCCTCACTTCTTCCCTATTAAAAAAAAATCATTTTAACTTTGAAGTCTCATTGTGCCTTACATTTCACGTAACCTATTACCTCTTCAGAAAAAATCCTACTCTGATCTATTCTTACCTTGTATCCTCCTTATCCACTTGGATCTACTTATGTATATGCATGTCTTTGCTAGATATATGGAGTCCACTTATCTTACACAAATCTGCTCTGGAGGATTTGTGTCTTCTTTGTGAAACTTTCATCTAGTCATTGTGATACTTACTTCACTTTCACAGTGAGGTCAGGAAGCTGCAGCCATCTTAGACCCCTAGATCCATTGTTCAGTGGCATCTCAGCATTCTTGCAGCAACCTCTTTTCGTTCATTACACATACTGTTAGTTTGCCATGGAGTCTGGTAGTGATCTTCCAATTGCATTAAAATCAGCTATTTTAATTTTAACCCTTTTTCCCTGGAAGAGCAGAAACAGTATCCTGAGGTGTTTTCCATTATTTCAAGTCATTAATCCACCATTTTTTCTTTAACATTCTTGACTGAACTATGGTACAAGAAATAAAAAGCTTTCTGAAAGAGCAAAAGCACTTTCAAAAAGAGTTTTCTACCAGTAAAGAGAAGGAAGATGGCACAAACAGAGGGTGTGATTGATTTAGTTGCCAGTTATACTGAGTAGTTGGGTGGTACTCATGTTCCTGGGCGGTTCATTATGTTTGATACTATCAGTTGGGTTGCATCATTAAACTCTGAGGCCCATTTGAATGGGAACTGCACTGTATTAAATTTTATTGCATGCAGTCCGTTGTTTCTTGTTGGCTTTCATTCTGGGCCTGCTTCTCTCTTCACTCCTGGCTTTTATTGCCTTTTGGAGCTGTTTCAAGAGAAGGAATCTATACACAGGGTTTTATTGTTATTTACTGTCTATACAGGCAGTTTATATTCATTTGATCTATCTAAATTATTCCTGTATTTCTGCCAGTTTGGGATGTAGCCAGAAAATTATGCTGTGGCAGACACATTAATGGGTTGACCGTTTCTCAATCCGTGAACTAACAGTAGTGATACTCGATGTAAGATTTTGGGACGGTGACCTGGGCTGCAGCTCAAGCCATCAAATTTTATGCCTTCAGCAAGGGAATATATTGCCTGCTGAACTCAATCATTTTGTCTTTTAACTTGTTTTCATTCTTGTATAAGCTTCCACTTTTCTTCTCAGGTGAAAAGGGACTAGAGAATTCTTGTGTGCCATTCTTTTGGTACATCATCTCTGTGCCTCACTGCAGCAGCACAGAAGATGACAAAGCATGGAGCTAAGTCAGAAGGCTCTGGGCACTTAGATATGGACTTCTAAGTTGGGCATATGAATTTTTTCAAGTATCCTGAGAGCTGCAGCTCTAGTCTGTGAGGTTCAACCTGTCTGCGAAAAATAATATCTGTGGAAATATACTCAGATGTCATGTCAGACACCTGTGTTTGGCATGGGAAGTAGTGAATGTACTTTGGGATTCTCAAGAATTACTGCTGGAATCAGTCATGAGAATGATGAGCATACTAATAACACAAAGTGAACTAAGTACAAATAAAGAGGTTGCATTGCCAGACATCAAAAGTGTTCAACTACAGTTTCAGGACTTAAAAAAAGCTACATAAATTTTCAGAACTGTTTTGTGTGGCTGCTTACTACTTCTGAAAAATCAGTCCTCTCAATTTTAGGCCTATAAATGAGACTTACTGTAAGTAAGATATCTTAGCTGTAATTTGTTGCTTACTGATAATGCCAGAGCTTTGCAGTGATGGAAAAATAAACTGTGCTTCTAGTTATTAATATATTTCTCTCTGAATTCAGGATAAGACATAATTATGGAAATCAGAAATTATATGTATTCTAAGTCAGAAGGGCAACCATGATGTTTAATTCTTCTGTCTAAGGGTGGCACCTGAGAGACTGGCACAGGTTGCCCAGAGGAGCCGTCTCTGCCCCATCCCTGAAGGTATCAAGGCCAGGTTGGACAGGGCTTGGAGCAAACTGGGACAATGGAAAGTGTCCCTGCCCATGGCAGGAGATTGGAAGTAATGATCCTTAAGTCCCTTCCAACCCAAACAATTCTATGATTTGAGACATCACTTGGTCAGTGGTCATTAATGGTATAGTATTGTAGTTATGATCTAGGTTTTTTCATATGCAGAAATCTTGCCACTACCTTATGGAAGATTGTAAACTCTAATGGTAGGGGTCTGATGCTAAAGCTCATATGTAGGTTCAGCTTTATTTTTAACATTTTAGAAATGAAAGTAACATGTTCTTTAGCCAGGGGCAGCACATGTTTCTGTTTCAGTGTCTTTTTTGTCTTGAACAAAGTAGAAAGAATTTGGATGGCTTTAGTGTCCCTCAAACATTATTATATAAATAATCTCTACCCTTGATACCTGGTAGAAAAAAATGAAACTGATTTGTCATTAAAAACCAACTTTTTCAAAATTATAGTAGTTTCTATTTTAAGAATGCACAAGGTATGCATTATATCTTTCAAAAGACTGCACGTTACCAGTAATGAAGCTACCATAACTCTATCAAAACTGCATATGTACTTGCTGATACATCTGTGTAGTCTCTAGAGGAAGTAACCTGTATACCCAAATACACCAAATGACCTTACACAAAGAGAATCCAGAAATCTTCAAGGTCCTTGCAGGTGATCAGTAAGAGAGATGCCAGTGACTGGTAGATGAACATTTCTCATAAAGTAACTACTCCATCTCTGGTGAATCAGTCCTGACCCTCAAGGGAAATCCACAAAACACCTTCAAAAGATAAGCCTTAATATTAAAATTCATGACTCTGATAAAAGGTAAAAATTATAGACTTATTAGACATGGGTTTTAAAGATGTATTGTAATTTTCTTCTCTTCTCATTTCTACCACCTCAGTAACAAGTCTGTGTTTTTCAGCAGATGAGTTACTACCTTATTTTAACAATCTGTCTCCTTTTTCTTTTTTAGCAAGCCTTCCTGTATCAGAGATCTGAACTACTTTTCTTTCACATGGCTTGATTAACACATTAGTTAAATTTAGAGCAGCTTAACTTTGAAGATAGCTGCTTCTGTTTCAGATCTGAAGAAGTGCTTGATATGCCTGAGGCTGTGTCTGTTCCCATCTGTAGCAGTTGATCTAATAACAGGTATCACATCCCACCATAAGCTTTGCCTCACTTGTGCTTTTGAGGCAAGAGAACAAGAAAATTACTTTCTGCGTGTGTGAAATGCAGGCAGTTGTGTAATTTTAGCTCCCAATATTTCTTGCTATTGTCAGTTTGAAGCCCAGCTTAGAATATGTAAATATTCAGTCAGATCCATATATATATATATATATATATATATATATTACTATTTAAAGTATTTGAGCTATAGGGGGAGAACTGTTGAAGAGTGGTAAATAGAAGACAATGAAGAGCAGAGTAAGTAGCTTTTCTAATAGAGGTAAAGTCCGGGTTCATCCTGTTGGACTTTGTGTCTACAGGATAGGTCTTTGTAAGTGAAAGTACTTCTGCTGTAGGTGCATCAAGTTCACCTGAACCCAAAGACTGCAAACAAAACCTTTCTATGGCAAAAAGTGCATAACATAGATTGTATACCTGTGCCAGTGTGTGAAATGTGCAGAGGCAGGTCATGGAGAAGACCGTTCAGGGTGCTAGCACTGGAGATAAATGCTAGCTGGAGATAAATGGAGCCAGTTCAGGCACGTGAGGAGACCCTTGGCTAATGGTGAATGCCCAGGGGACCGCAGGAAACACTGCAGGTTGTTGTGCTGAGGTCTGCTGTTCTAGACATCCTCTTTATCAGTTGATTTTACTGCTTTAGTACTTACAAATCAGAGCATAGTTGTTTTTAGATAGACATGGAGTATTTTATCATTACATACTTTACTACTTTCTTAGGAAATGTTGTTTACACAAGGGAGTGACTGTTGTCTTCCCTAGGAGAATTTTAGTAAGAAATAGTATAGTAGTCTTTCACATTTTGCATCACATACCAAATTGTGCTGAGAGTGCAGCTAATCGTCAAACAATGTGTTCGGTTGATGATTGGCCCGTTGCTCCATATCCATAAAACATCTAGGTGTTGGAAGAGGAGGCAGCCTGAGCACTGTAGTATCACCTATTGAAAGCCATCAAAGGAAAATAAGATCAGGATGCACAAAAGAAAAGTATGAATTCTTTATAAAAAGGAAAAATCTTTATTAAAATAAATTACTAAATTGTTACTGTACACAGGCCGCTATTTTAAGGGTCACTTATAAATGGCGTAAATGGAGGCTGCTGTTCTTTTTCTGGGCTGTGTGACCATCAATAGTTCATTGAGTTAACATTCTTCATCCTTCAGATGCATCCTTGAGCATTATTAATAGTATTAATACTCAGGACACAGATAGTAATTTTATATGTGAGCTTCAGGATTCTGCTATTGTTTTCTTATGAATTTCTCTTTGGCATTGCAGGAAGGATTTGGTTTGGGTTTGTTGTTGAGATAGATGAATTACGATTCTTGTCAGTGCGCTCGAGTGTTCTTTTTATTGCTGCTAAAACCTCCTCATCTTCTTTGTTGCTTCAATATTTTGCTGAAAAGCTTGCATTCACTGTTACAAATTATGATCAAACTTAATTTTTTTATATTAAACTAGAATTATATTAAGTGTTGCAAACTCATAGTTGCAACTAAATTCAGTGTACTATACTTAATCTATATTTTCATGCAGAAGAGTATAAGGCTTAGTATTTGGATCAGGCAAACTAGGTGATTTGTTTTCCCTTCTCCTTTGCTTCTCCTGGCAGGATGCCCCTTTTTCACTTTTTGTAGTACCTCAAAATATATAAATCATTTTCCCCCATAATGTGACTGAACATTTATTGGAAGTGCAGCTTGACTTTAAAGGCGAGTGTCAAGCAATTGCCCTTAAAATCATTGAGCTGAAGTCTGTCATATAAAACATGCCATGTGAGGGATCAAGGAGTAGAGCATGTTGTGCTGTTTATGCCTTCCTAATGGCATTTTGATTTGTTGTTAAAGCAATATTTACACATTTTATGCAACTGAAATGTATTTGTTTAAAGTAGTAAAAAATAAAATTCTATAAACTCTGCCATAAGAGCTCTGACCAGTGTAATTACTATAACTGTGGACTTATTGCTGTAATAGTTTTTACTGAGGAAAAGCAAGAGAGATCATGCTCATATTCTGTTGTTGGCTTTATATTTAGGACTTAAAGAGGCTAAAAGCGTGTGTGCACATTAAGAAACATGAAAGCAGAGAGGAAAAATCTAAATGATTAATGGTGTTGGAGGTTTGCATATGATGAGTTAATATAAAGCTAAAGATTAGCAAGCCTGAAGAAGAGTTAGAAGGCATTGACTAACTATGTAGAATTGTGAAACTCAACCTTATTTTTCTGTTTCATGTGACATAAGGACAGTATTCAAGCTCTAAAGCACAATATGTTTGACAACAATGAAAAAGACATGCTTCACACAGCATGTTGCTTAGCTTCTATTTTTGAGGTTTTTTAAAATGACTTTTAGACTCCTGTCTTCTTGTTTTTCAGAAGTTGATTCTGTGTCATTGATGTGCTGCCCTTTCCTCATGACAGTTCCCCTGAGTGCTTCTTACACCCTGAAGTTTTAGCTGTTGTCTGAGGACTGATTAAAAGATAATGCTGTGGACCCCCCACTGTCCGCCAGGTGGGTCAAAGTGGTTCCCCTTTACATGCAACTCCATAGTTTACTTAATAGTCTAGCATGCATTGTTTCTGTGTTATACTACTTGGTGGTAGTAGTATAGGTGGACAGAGAACCTCCAGATTAAGTTTTTGGAGGAATTTTTGTGGCCAACAATGTAGATGGATGTCTGATATTTCAAGAAATTTCTTCATGTCTGTTTTCTCCTAGCTTTAATAGGTAAATCCTAGGATAATTTTAGAAAAATTATTTAGATAATAGACAACATTTGTTATTTGAGGTACAGTAAAATAAATTCAAGCTGTTCACAATGGCATGCTGTGAGAGAAATCTGAAGTTTATTTGGTGTAAAAGCTCTCACGTGGCAGTGAAAAGGAATGATCTTGCTTTTTTATCTATCTTTTGAACTCTGATCTGCTATGGTGATCCATGTATACCAATGGAATTCTTTTCCAGGTAGTGAATAAAATGACTTCCTTTATTTAAAAAGGAGATACCTGAAAGGTTTCTTCATCATTGCTTGAGTCAGTTTTCAGACCTTCTTGTTTTACCAGTAATTTCGCGTGATTTTATTGCCTTAGGCTTCAAATAAACCACAGTGTTTTAAATGCACCTGAATCCCGTGAGTTTGTGGCAATAGGAAAACTAGCTGAAATCATTAAACCACTTTAAGTTTGGATGCATAACAGTTGTTACCCATCCTGTTTGGTAACTGTGCCAGAACAAGTTCTTTTGAAATGCATGAGATGAAAATGTCATTCTCTTGAAGAGGAAGCACCTTCCACTTTGCAGGGTTGTCTAAGAGCAGGGGTTGTATTATCCTCTTAATGCACTTGCATAACTCCCATTAACATTAATGGAAATTACATGCACTCCCTGTGAGGTAAATGTACTCTTTTGTTGAAATGCACAATCTATTGTGACAGATTTTCCAGTGACATGAAATCAAATTTAGATTCCTAGTAACACTAGTCTTAGTATCTTTTGATTCTTGTAGTTTATATTAATGAAATTGCAGTTTTAGATTAGGTCATGTGTTTCTTAAAATGGAAAATCCCACTTGCAGTCCTCTAGAAATAGGGAGTCAATTTTCTTCAATGTGAACCACTGTATAGCAAATAGTATTTTTTTTTGGCTTTGTAGTTACTGCTTGCAGTCCCTTTAGATGTAGTTTATAGAGGTTGCGTGTTTCAGGTAGCAAACTGTTGGCCTCTGGTTAGGGCAGAGGAATGCTGGGTTCCTTGTTCTGTTCCTGGCCTGAAAGACTGTTTGACTCGGGGTGACTCAGCTGCCTTTAGATGCTAATTTATGTCTAAAATGTGCAGAATCATAACATCCTGGCTCACATGTATGTTGTAAAATTCTGTGAATTGTTTCATTGTGAATTGAAAGTTGCTAGCTAAATGTCAAATGTTATCTCAGAAAGCAGTAAAAGAATTTTATCACAATGTTAGTGAGATGTAGGTCCTGTTTTATGCACATCATGTGAGTCTATGATTAGTGTAACTCCCTGTTATGGAGTGGTTTATTTATTCCAATGCAGTTCTGCTGTTGCAGCCCCTAGTGTGAACACTGTAGTACTGGCATACAGTGTTTCAACTCTATTGCTCGTTCCTGTCCATACAGGAGCACACTTGGTAACTTAGGAGTGACATCTGTTGTGTTTGGAGGAAGTGTATGCCATTTCACTGTACAGTGGCATACAGCAAGACATTTAAACACCCCAAGATGTTTATTTAGAATCTGTCTATGCATAGCCAAGAACAGAGCCAACAGTGAAAAATTGTTCAAGACTGTTAGCCTTCTCCAGCAAAGTCCAGATGAGGTCACTGGGGGGCAATGCTTGTTTTAAAGCGAAAGTCCTAATAAATCATAGATTCGACAGAATATTAGATGTAATAAGAAGTGTCAGGAAATTCTAGGGTAGCCTGTCCTGAATGTCTGACACTATCAGCATGGGAATGTCAGAAGAAAACGTTTTGTTTGTTTTTGTTTTTTTTTAACATGTTAGTCTGCTAGTATCTTCGAAAGGTACTTTTAAAGATAATTTTTTAAGAGGTCTCTAAAGTGTCCAGTGAAAAACTTACCAATTTAGATAGTTAGCCAAACAAGTTCCAGGCGTAAAATGTAACTGGTTGCAAGTAGTGTAGACAGCGCCTTCGGTGAACACAGTCCCTGCCTCGAAGAGCTTTTTTAAGTTTTTCTTAATTACTAATGAATATTGAGCCCTTTAATTTCATCTGCACCAGCGGAACGGCATCTGTGTTAACATGACCTTTTAGAAGTCTTTAGGCTCACCCTCACAGGTGTCTAGGGGTAGGGTTCGGGGCAGACGCAGGCCTTCAGCCCCTTTGGAGTCTGTCACCTCCGCCCTCCGCCCCACAGCGCTGGGGGTGGGGGGTAGCTCCTGCGTGGGGCTGGCAGCACTCGGCAAGCGCTAGGGGACAAGAGGGGCAATTAAATTCCCCTTCCTCCGCTCGCCATGGACTATCCCCTTCGGTTAGAAAGGCTGTGTGCACCAGGCGGGAGCTCAGCGTCGGCCCCTTCTCTTTGGAGCGGGGCTGGCTCTGGGACCTTCCCGGCTTCCCCGTGAGCGCCGGAGTGCGGGGCTGCGCCATCGTCTTCGCCGCGGTGCTGCCGCTGGACTTTGAACAAGCCTGGGGCTGGTGGGACAGGTTTCCTCCCTGCGCGCCGCTGGGCATTGCGCAAACTCGGGAGGAGGATCCTCGAGGTAAATGAACTTTTTAAACGGGAAGAGGAGAAGAAGGGAGAGGAGGAAGAAGAGGCGGGGGCAGCACCCGCCCGAGCGCTTCCTCTAAACGCTTCTTTGGGAAACGGGGTTCGGCTGCTGCCCGGCACGGCGGCCGGAGGATGCGCTTCCCTGCGCCGCCGGGCCCCGGGCTCTGCGGGCGGGCAGTGGGTGCACCGGCCCTGGCCTGGCACGGCTGAGCGCCGGCTCCGCGGGTAAGTGGGGAGTGCTAGAGGGGAGGTCCGGAGCCCCCGCCCCGCCTCGCGAGCTAGGGACGGCGGGCCGGCCGTGCCGCTTGTGCGGCTGCTTGCTACAGAGCCAGGCTGCCATCGCGGGGAAGCTGGGCGGCGGGTCTAAGGTACTTGTATAGGGATCGGGTGGGGCTGGAAGCGAAGCGAGGGGGCTCGAGGGGCGGGCGGGGACTGGAAGCGATGTGGTCCCACTGGCCTCGGCCAGCCGTGCTGGAAGCTCTGCGGAGCTCCTCCGCCCTGCTGCGGCCCTGCCGGCCCGGCCCGGCGGGTCGGCGCTCGCTGGCAGCCGCCGTGGCCTGTGGACCGGCCGGGGGGTCGTGCCGTCCCCTCGCGAATGGGAGAGGGCCCGGGCCGCCGCAGGGGGTTCCGAGGGTGCGGGCTGAGGGAGCCGCCCCGCGCCGGGGCTGTGCGGAAAACAGTTCCCAAAAGACAATTGGATACCATAGCGCTCAGCTTCACGTTTGGCACATCATCGGACCGATCCGGACAGTGTGTGTATCTGAACGCCTCTGTGTGTTTGCGGCTGTATAAACACGGAGATTTTTTTCCCGCCCCTGTATACGGCTACAAAAAAAGTGTTTATTTGGTAGGATGTATTTGCGTAATGGTATCTGGTTTTGCCTACTTTTTCTATCTTGAAGCACTTGCACTCATTCCCTTACAGTATTTTCAGAAGTATAAGTCTGTTGTCTTTACTGTACTTAATAAAAGTTGATGTAATTATCATTAAAGTCAAAGACTGTATCTATTACATAAAAATGTGTGATGATAATAGGTAAAATAGCAAAGTAATTCTTTGTTTCTTTCAAGTTGTTTTTGAGTGTTGCATATGGTACAGAAAAATGTGTTTATTATTCTGTATTTGGGGGATCCAAATAGCAATTTTGCCTATCAAAGGACTAATTAATTCTTTATGTGTCACTGGGAAACTCTAACAGTAATATTCAAGCAGTGGGCAGAAGAAAGTAGATTGAGGTGCTTAGAACATTTCTTAAAATATCAAGTCCTAGGTAAATTTATAAGTAATTTACAATTCTGTTTTATTTAAAATAAAGTTACAAAATATGAATGAGGTTTTGTAATGTGACCAAGCTTCTTTGTGATAAATATTTCATTTTGTCTAGTGTTCACCAGCATAAGGCAAGCAAGTGAGAAGATTGTGTCTTCATAGTAATTCAGTGACTGTAAATCAGCACAACTGTAATCTTCAAGAGTCACGTTTAGCACTGGGGATTTGATTTTTGTATTTTCTCATAAATTTTTAACTGCCTGGGGGAAAAAAAAAAAAGAAAGTAGAAAACTATAAGCAAACACAGAATGTTGTTAGATTACAGTAGTAATGTTGATACCAGTCTTCCCCTGGGAACCTTGTTAGATTGCAAACAAGATTCTTCCCAATCCACATATGAAAATGTGTTTATCTGTTACAAACACAATATGATGGTTTGAAGTGATGGCTGACAGCTTTAGTGAGAGAAGACCCAGCACAACCAAAGCTCGATGCAAAGGAGTGACTCAAGGTAAAAGAACAGCAGCGCAGCTGAATCCATTTAACTGATGGAGTGGATTTGATTGGGTTGGTTGCTAGGGAATGTCTCCAGCACCATGTATTTCAATTAATTTAAACGTTGGATGAATTACGCACCTAGGTCTGCTTAAATAATCCACCTGGTATTGGCTCCAGCCATACTGAGAGCTGGTGCATGTTGCTTCCCTCTAGCCAGTTTTCCCTTAATGTGCAGTTCCACTGTGTAGCTCACATGCAGTTACCTTGTTCTGTGGTGGCTGCTGGGCAAGCTGAACTTGTCATACCAATTCTGTACTTAGTGTTCTGTAGTGTACTTATTTAAAAGGAAAACAAGCCAAAACAAATAAAACCCAAAGCGGGTTAATGCAAACATTACTAGAAGCAGTAATTTCTAGAAGTAGACTTGAAGCAGACTTATATATTTGATGCAGAGTTACAGGAAGAGTCTGATCTTATTCTTGGTTATGTTGTAATAACTGAATTACCTGACATCAGTGAAGTTGCACAGAGCTTATGCAGT
Source organism: Serinus canaria (assembly GCF_022539315.1). Classification (NCBI taxonomy): domain Eukaryota; kingdom Metazoa; phylum Chordata; class Aves; order Passeriformes; family Fringillidae; genus Serinus; species Serinus canaria. The sequence continues at coordinate 14,635,795 of NC_066333.1, forward strand.
GGACAGTTGTGCTGGGACTTGCATTAGGGAGGCCGGGAGTGCCAATCTATGCAAGCTACTGTCAGTTACTAATTTTACACACATGGGGCCTCTTACATCCGTGCCAAGCAATACTAATCAATAGCATGTTAAAAATACCATCTGGGATAGAATTGACATCAGTCATCCCTGTGCATTCTGCTGCTGTAGAACTGACATTGATTACTGAGGACAGTGTTATAAAGAAGTCTTACCTTGGTGTAAATGCTACCTGAAAATAGCCCTTTGCTGACTCCTTTTATAAATTGAGTGTGGATGCCCGGCTTTATCTCTTCAACATTTATAATGTGAGTTAGCGTAACATTTTGTGTTGCCATGAAGGAGAAAGTAAAAGGACCAGACTTCCTCAAAAGCAGCCTTCTAAGAAGTTTGATAGGCTTAAGAAAGCTCAGCTAGATGCCCTATCTGAAGAAGATTTCATAAATTTCTGATAGCACTTTCCTAAATATAAAACATGAGTGACTAGATTTTTCAAGTTCATATGTTTAATCTGGAAGAAAATAAGAGGCATACCTAGTTCTCATGAAATAAGAAAATAAGAGGCATACCTGTTTCTCATGAGAACCACTACAGAATAAGCGTCTTTAATACTGGAGGATGGCCTGCAGAGGCACAGAAAGCAGTGGACCATCTGTACCACTCAGATCAAAATTGCATTTTGGAGAGGGTGGTCTATTAAAAGTGCTATATTAAAAGATTGGGGCACTGCTATGGAACTGTTCTGGCTTTACCTGTAAGTTGCAGATTAACCTTGTTGACAGAAATGGGAAAAGAACTGTTAATAGAAACTTTGTTGTGGAATAGAAACTTTCTTCCTGGAAGTTCACCAAAGACTAGGGGTTAAAACAAACCAACCTGTATTTGGCCACTGGCAATCCATGAGGGACACCCTTGTGTTGCTATTCTGATAGCTACTTAAGGCTAGCTTTTGGATTGTACTGTGTATATACTGTTAGTTGTGGCATGTATGTCTTGTGAAAACATACTGTAACAAATAAGTTATTTTCTAAAATTGCTATGATTTTCTTACCTACATATTGATATGACTTTTGCACATAATTACACACTTTGAGTTGATTCCCAGGAGTTCTACCCTGATAACAATGGGAACATAACGCATCACAATAGTTGAAAAATATTCATTGTGGGGGAGTGACATAACAGGTTTGGTGGAAGATGCCTGTCGTATCTGACATGAAATTCTCTCTTCCACTCACAGTATTTTTTCAGATTGCTATTTCTTTTAACCACAAATATACAAGTGTGGATAAAATAGCTGTGGGAGAGCAGTTTATGAGTATCCCCAAATGTCTTAAGTATTTCATAGATAGCTAAACAATTCTCTGAGCTGGGGACAGCTTCTAATTTTAGTTATTCAGTGTGTGAGGGGCAATAAAGTGTGAGGAAATGACTGGCTGTGGGGAGAGAGGCAATGAGGCTGGGAGGTTACTTCCATGTATTTGTTTTAAAGATGAGAAAAATGTAAGAAAGACTGTTAAATGCATAACACTGTAGTGAAGGTAGTTCTGACCAGATATAGCAAGAATGGGCAGCCTTCCAAATGCTGCAAGAAAAGTTAGCAAGTGCTTTTATTTTGAGAAGCTGTTGGCGAGTATAGACTGAAGAAAACCCACATGAACTTCCAGACCTTCAGAAAAAGGCTTGTGTGTAATGAAAACATCTATAGTGTTAGTTTATTTTATTAACAAAAGTACATATGTGGTAGTTTCTGAAGAGCAGAAGGCATTTCTCTACCTCCTCCCTCAAAAAGTTCATGTCTGAGAGTATGTGCCTGTTAAGCAAACTTTCTTTCTACACTCCCCTGTTGAAATAGATACAGGTTTCTTTCTCAAGCTGCTTTTGTCTACTCTGGACAGTAGCAACACATTGACTCTGGCATGATTCTTCCATGATTCTTATACTGCTGCAGATGGAATTCTTAGTGACAAGGAATGAAAATTGATTGGACTTCTCAGTGTTTCTTTTGCTATAGCCTGGCATATTTATTAGCAGCAGCAGATACCAAAGCTGCATCTGTAAAATTTGAAAGCTCTTTCCCGTCTCATTGGAACAAGTATTGGGATATCTAAATAAATGTTTAGTTTCTAGGAAAAAAGGTAACTTCCCCTACCTGTGAAACCCACTGGACAGACTAGTAAGGAAATTTCCTCCAAACCCTTTCAGTATGCAAATTTGGAAAGTACCCTTAAAAAATTAGTATATTAGTATAGCACTGTATCTGTTGACTTATGTGAAAATTCAATATACATTTCTTACATGAGCATAGAAACTGATTATCATTTTTCAGACCAGTGGTTTTGCTATTGCATGAAAACTTTGATTAAGAAAGTTTATCTCAAAGAGCAATTGCTGACAGAGAGGAAGTAACAATGTGGCTATGAAATAATCTGCTGGAGTAAAACTGTTTTCTGTAGGGGTAGAATAGCCAACATGTTTCTTAGGGTAAAACACATGGTGCTATGTTCTTTCTGCTCTGACATTTCTGGGCTTTGCAAAAATCAGGGAATCTCTCTGGCGTAATTTTTAATTGATTTTTCCTTCTTGTGCAAAAGATCATTGGCACCAGTCCAGAAAAAGACAGGGAGCAAGTAGGGAATTCATAAAAGCTGACTCATTGATTGCTGGATCTGATTAAATAATTAGTACTTGTTATTTTCAGGACATTTTCATGTTGACTTCTGAAGGCAAGAGAAGATTCCCTTTATATCAAAAGATGACTGAGCAAAGCTGTGATTTCAAAGATTTTTCAGCATGCTAATTCATTTCTTGTAATCTCCTTGTAGGGATTACCAAGAATTTTTCATTGCCTCATTAACAGGAGTACTACCAGTTAGATGTGCTCTGTTTTGCAATCAAGTCAATTTTTTGGGACATATGCTCTGTTGTGCAATCAGTGCAAGTCACTTTGGTGCATCCATTCCTGAACATTAGCAGTAATGGGCCTTCAAATGTGTTCATTATTAATTATGGTATTTTTAAAAAGTGTATAATCTTGGAAGCCAATAGAAATGCTAAAGGGATCTGTCACTAACATCAAAGCAGTAGTAGACTTCAAACAGTATCATAACATAACTCCAAGATCAGGGCAGCTTCGTTCTTTAATGGAATTTGTAAGATAAATAACAAATCTTCTGTCTGAGTGTTCTCAGACTTTGCAAATATGTTGATAGCTCAGTAAATTTTACTACAGTCCTGTTTAAGAATTATGATAGATATGGGTTTTTTTTCTCTTCAACATCTGCATTTTTGATGTAAACAAAAATGTCATCTGTAAATGGATCGCTAAGGAAGAAGGAGAATGATTGCTATTTATATGTATGAAAGCAAAAGAATTTGAAACCCTGCTAAATCCTTGAGCTTGCTGCCACATCTGAGCTTGGAGTGAAATTTTGTTGCCTACGTTGATAACAGCTTATGAATTTAATTTTTCAAGTTTCTTCTTCTAGGTGGCACTAGAAAAATAAGTGTTTCCTTTGGGAGTTTGGTTATTTTTTTTTCTTAGGAGTTAAGATTATTTCAAGTACATTGCTTATTACTTCTTTGGAGAGAACCTGGCTGTTCCTTGATGGGTGCAGAGGGGTGAAAATATAGATAAATACTTGTTTCCCTCTCCCTTGTAGGAGACCTGCAAAGAAAAAGAAATAGAAGCCGTTAAACTACCTTGTTCAGAGAGAACATTAAATCAGCACAACATGGCACAGCATAGTATTGTCCTTGGATTATTCACGATGACTGTTTTATCACTGTTGGATGGAAGTTCAACTTTCCTGTTAAATCAACGTCTGAAGGGAAGATTTCAAAGAGACCGTAGAAACATCCGCCCAAACATCATCCTTGTTCTTACTGATGATCAGGATGTAGAACTTGGTAAGAGACCAGAATAAAGAGAATTTTGACCAATGAGTATGACATTGCTTTTTCTTGAAGCTAGATCCTTGCATTCAAAATAAGAAATTTTTTTTTTCAGTAAGAAAAATGATAGGAAGAACACATTTAAACCTGCCTTTATAAAGAGCATCCTTTCCATCTGCCTGCAATTCAGGGACAACAAAAGTTAGGCCCAAAATGTTAAAGTTCCTGTTCCTGTGGAAATACACAGTTCATGCCTGTCTGTCTTCATCTAAACACCTAAGCTTTGCTTCTGGCAATTGCAAGTATAACCTGGGAAGCTGCATGCCAAAACAGTAGGTTTAAATTCATAACTGGTAATTGCACCATGTAATTATCCAAATTCTTTTGTTTAATTGCAGGCATTCATTACATATACAATTTTCATTTTATTTACTTAAATGTTACCTAACACAGTCATACTATTCTTGTAATTGTCCATTTGGATGTGTAGTTGATTACTGACCAAAATGACACAAAATGACACAGAATGAAAAGATCTACTCTGTTATCAACTCTGTGTTAATTGTTGAAGAAAGGAGATGAAGATTAAACACATGGTATGCCTAATTATTTGGAATAATGAATTAACTGGCTGCTTGGCTTTTGTTGTGTTACCTGAACAAACTTGTATTTACCAAATGCTGTCTTTAATTATGAGAAGTGATTAGCACAAACCAGTTAACTTTAATAATTTTGCATTAGAATTATACTGTCACGTGTATGAAGCCTTGGTCATCTGAAAAATGAAAACTCTTGTAGGTGTAGTCTGGTGGGGCAGTTTTGCTACCAAATTTTTCTGTATCCGATTTCTAGTATGGATAGGAAAGGTTGCAAAATGGACCTCACGGAAGAAATAGAACATAAAATTAATCAACTTGTACTTCTCATACCCTTACTCATCTTGTTGAGAAGTTAATCAGAGCAACATTGCAGTCTTTGTACAGATGCTTCCTTCATATCAATATTACTGTACGTCTGCAGTATCATAGATGTCACATGCTTCTTCAAGGTGGTAAGAAAGACTGCTATGGAAGTAATCTCATCAAAATAAATGCCATTCAAATTATCAGGATCAGATGATGTTGTTGTCACCTTTTTTTTCATGCTTATTTGGATCAGAAATTAAGCAATTTCAAGAACGTATATCCCAAAGAACCTAAGTACGTTTTCTTGCAGGCTTGGAAGGTGGCCCTAAAAAAATGTATCATCTTCTATTTTGTGCTAGCCTTTGTGTTCCTGATGCAATTGTGTAAGTCCTTTGGGCAGTATATTTCACTTCCCTGATAACTTGATGCTTTCCAATTTCAAGGATAATGGGCATGTGTCCACACAAATTAAGATCTAACTAAGGAAAATCCATTTGATGAAGCTGAGATTGGAGTTATTCGTCATTTGCCACTAATGGCTTTGGGAGACTCAATATTTGTTTGAATTAATTTTTATTCTTGGCTGTTGTCTGGTGAGCTGTCCAAGTTAATCAAAATTGCCATTTGTGGTGATTGTAGTTAGTGCATTTAAGCAAGATGAAACAAGATGTGAATTACAAATAAAAGCTAAGGAAAAACTGGAAGCTATGAAAGCGTAGCAGAGAACTCTGTGGGTAAGATTTCATCTGTTTCTAAGAATATTCTGTAACTGATTGGTGTTTTAGCTTTCATTGTTCTCTTGTAGCTGCTTTGGAGGTAAAAGGGAATGCAACACAGTCTCAAGTGCCTTTAAGAGCCTTTCCCTTATTTATTTAAAGATAGATTTAGCAATGTGCCAGTAGCAGGTGGAGCTTACCAGAAAGACAATGTTTTTCTTTCCTGAAAGGAGGCAGAGGTTTTTTTGTTTTGATTTTTTATGTGGGTTTTTGTTGTTGTCGTTGTTGCTGCTGTTGTTTTGGTTTTGTTTTTTCATTTACATTACTCTTAATCATTTTACTGAGTTTTACTGGAAACCAAACCTCAGCCTTGTATTGGAAGAAGGAAAATACAATAAAGGGCTGATAGATCAAATGCAGAATCTCTGAAGGACATCAAAGGAGAAAGAGTGTAGACTGTAATGGATACAAATGGGAGAAGACAAATGAGAACATCAAGAACTATAGATGTATTTGATAGACTGTCTAATCAAAAGACTTGTATTCACAAGCATAATATAAAGAAGAGGAATATAGGATAAGGAATAATTAATTATGAACAGACTTTTTTTCCCCTACTACATCCAAGTTAGCATAATGCCGATGTCCCCTGTGTGGTGGATTCAGTACCTCCAGTTTGCTTACCGTACTGCTATGGCTTTAACAAAACCAGATCATTTCATAGTCTATTTGGAGAAACATCTGATTATTTAGGAGCTTTTTCAACCACGTTAAAGAAATCTGAGTGAGAGGTAATTTGTATGTCTTGAGACCTTCCTCTGAAAAGCTAAAAAAGTAGCTTGGAAGATAATTTTATCTTAGTTATCATATGTGGAGATGGGGCTTAAGAGCTTTGTTAAATGTGAGGGTGTCTTGGGGTGAAGAAAGGGAAAAGAAGATGTGAAAAGGGTGTCTAATAAGTTTCAAATACAACAAAAAGAGAAGTCTTTAGGAGACAGTTAATTAAAATTCTGGGGTTCAGTTTATTGCAAAACACTTCTGAAATTGTGCTTCAGAGTAGACAAATCACTTGATACTTAATACAAGTTCTTCAACAGTTAGAGTTCCATAAAACGTAAATCATTCCCTGCTTCAACAAAACACAACTAATAGGAAGTCAGTATTTTTTCATAAATTATTCATGTATTTTCTCCATTAATATTAGTCAAAAGATCAGCTTTGTCCCTCAGGTGAACTGTGAAGATAGGCGAAGCAAAGTTATGGAAAGCACACATTTCAAGTGACATTTCAACATAAAGTTTGCTTAGCTTTGTTCACTGAGTAACTTTAACACTTCAAATTGATTGAACTTCCATATTTTCATAGTAGTCCAATGAATATTTTCTTAAAATGGCATCGAAATTCCTTTTAGCTGCTAGATTTTTGTTTATTATCAGTGGTTTTAGATGGGTAGCAACATCTTCTGAATTAAATATTGACACTTTTAAAGCATGACTTCCTGTCATATATCCACTAATGAAATCTCAGAAGGTTTTCTAGCTCAAAAGGTGATGTGGTGAGGTCCCAGTTGCTGATTAAGACAGAAATAATCTGCCAGAGAATGGATGTCTGTGTATTGGAGGCAAACGGAAGAAAATAAGTTTTAGTTGGCTGGTTTAGTGCCGTTTAAAATATTTAAAGCTGGCCTATTTAAGATTATACAGAGGAATATGCTGGATTTTTACCTTACACTGCCCTGTCACTCTATATTAGTTCTCAAGCTGGAGAAGCAGATTAGATCATATGTTTTTGTGTTAAAGACTGCTGATATAAAAGATGTTGTCATTACAGCAGTACAGCTTCTTTTATTAAAGAAGCTTACTGTCCCCAAGGGGAGTCTTAACATGTACTGTTATTTATGCATAAATTCCTCTGTCATTTAAAGGCATTGTTAAATTGTATTTCGCTATGGCAAAAGATTTTTTCAGACTGCCTGCTTATACTTGGCTAGCTCATAAGACAACAGAGGAAACATCCACAGTTTTCAAGCTCATATAATGTATAATTAGCTGTTATATTTGTTAACTGTATTGTTAGTATCTTTAAGCACTAACTCTTAACCCACAGCTATTATAGAAACAAAAAAGTAAAATATTGCTTTCTTCAGAAACTCCTTTTTGATATGTGAAGTTTAGCAAATTCTAAGGGGGCCGTGCAATAACCTGCCTTGGTTTGTGTCACAAAGCGAAATGACAGGTGCTCTGTCCTGAGAAATGCACAGAGATTTTCAATTTTCTTTTTAATACTCATTCCAACAAAATGGTCTCAAACTAATGCCATGGCAGTTCTTAGGTAAAATGACCTACCATAGCAATTAACCTTCCTTCATGTTGCCAGAGAGTTAGATTTTGTATGCGGCTTATGACCATTTTCCCTCTAGGTTTTGACTCTTGGTTGTGTCCATGTGCTCTGTATTAACTAACTACTGTTGCAATTTCATGATGAAATTCTGAGCTTAGAAGAGCTTAGAAGAAACCTAAATCCATTATTGACAGAAACAATATAATTTGTGCCAGATGGTTGCAGGATGCAACTATCAGCTTTGATTAAAGCTGAGCTGTTAATCCAACTCAGCCTTGGTCAAGTTAACCCCAACCCTATTCTAGAATGAGCCCATACCTTCCTCTTCATGTTGTCAATTGGCTTTCTCTACTCATAACAAGAAGGGAGGGTTGGTGATAAACAGGTTTTATCTCCTTTGCAAGGTCATGCTGTTGACATGTACCATGACACATTCTTTAGAAAATTGAAATTCTTCCTAGATCAAGAAAATTTTCTCTAACTTGCTCAGTTTTAACTATTAGGCATTGATAGATGAGGGAAACTAAATTTCTTATTTCTCTGATCCTTGGTGTTTCTGGGTTGAGGAAGAATGCTAACATGGATCCAGATTTAGTTAGGTGGATGTCTATGGGAAAGATCCAGTCTTTGACCAAAACCTTGTCTTGAATAAACAGAAAAACCATCTGACAGCACTGTGGCATTCAGTAATTATGGTCAAAAAGAATTTTATTCATGTTACGCCAATTTATCCAAGTCCCTTGCTTATTTGTTTGCTTATATAAAACATAGTGTTACCTGCCCCAAGTACTCATCTAAGAACCTGATTCTGTAGAATCAAGCCTAAGAAAATGTAGATAGTAAGACTTTTACCAGAATGGGTGAAGCAGATAGCTAGAACTCAGTGAACTTGTTATGTAAATTATTATGAGAGCTTTTTTGGTCTCTTCAGTGACAATTAGAGAAATCAATACCTCCTAATATCTCACATTAGGGAATAGAACTATTTAACTACACAACAACTCCAGCAGACCTTTCTTGAGCAGTAGTTTGAACTAAATAGTCTTCCAAATGAAATGATTCTGTGCTTACAACCCTCAGCCTTTTGCATAAGGCTGGCACAAAAGGTAGCATATCAGGTTTCTTGTGAAACCAAAAATTAAATAAGACTTATAGAGAATGTATGCTTTGATCAGGGTTGCTGCATAAAGTGCTTTTCACCCTCAGCTGCTGGAACAGTACTACTGCTCCAGAAAGGATGTAGAGATGCTGCATATAGTTAGGGTTGTAAATCTTGAATTTAGAGAGAAATGAAAGAAGAGCTATGATCTATGTCAACATGCTTGAGTCAAATCTTTACTTAGGACTTCAGTATTTAGTCCTTACTGAAACGATCTGAGAACTTCACTGAGGCAGGATCAGTAATCTCTCTGGATTTGGGTTCACTCAGAGATAACAGTGCCCTTACCACCTGTGCTTCCTTCAGGTCTCTAATGTGGCATCTGGGCTCTTGTGACTGAAACAAGAAAATATTTCTGAAATGTTTTCCCTCTTCCAGGTTCTATGCAAGTGATGAATAAAACAAGACGTATCATGGAACACGGAGGTGCTCATTTCATCAATGCCTTTGTGACAACGCCCATGTGCTGCCCATCTCGCTCCTCTATCCTGACGGGGAAGTACGTCCACAACCACAACACTTACACCAACAATGAGAACTGTTCTTCTCCATCTTGGCAGGCTCAGCATGAAATACGCACCTTTGCAGTGTACCTCAACAATACAGGGTACAGGACAGGTAAGATCAAGGCTGGGTCCATCTGAAAGCTTCCTTAGACTTAGTACAAAGGCTAA